>NC_079191.1:254921997-255247934 GCF_029499605.1 Hyla sarda | reverse complement strand
CTACAACTCCCAGCATCCACTGATAGACCGTACATGCTGGGAGTTGTAGTTTTGCAACAGCTGGATGTCCCCCCCCCCCCAATGTGAACGTACAGGGTACACTCACATGGGCGGAGGATTACAGTAAGTATCCGGCTGCAAGTTTGAGATACGGCAAACTTTCTGCAGCAGCTCAAACTGCCAGCGAGAAACGACTGTGAACCCCCGCCCGTGCGACTGTACCCTAAAAACACTACACTACACTAACACAAAATAAAATAAAAAGTAAAAAACACTACATATACACATACCCCTACACAGCCCCCCTCCCCAATAAAAATGAAAAATGTCTGGTACGCCACTGTTTCCAAAACGGAGCCTCCAGCGGTTGCAAAACAACTACTCCCAGCATGCACTGATAGACCGTCCATGCTGGGAGTTGTAGTTTTGCAACAGCTGGATGTTCCCCCCCCCAATGTGAACGTACAGGGTACACTCACATGGGCGGAGGATTAAAGTAAGTATCCGGCTGCAAGTTTGAGCTGCGTCAAATTTTCTGCCGTAGCTCAAACTGCCAGCGAGAAACTACTGTGAACCCCCGCCCGTGCGACTGTACCCTAAAAACACTACACTACACTAACACAAAATAAAATAAAAAGTAAAAAACACTACATATACACATACCCCTACACAGCCCCCCTCCCCTCCCCAATAAAAATGAAAAACGTCTGGTACGCCACTGTTTCCAAAACGGAGCCTCCAGCTGTTGCAAAACAACTACTCCCAGTATTGCCAGATAGCCGTTGACTGTCCAGGCATGCTGGGAGTTTTACAACAGCTGGAGGCACCCTGTTTGGGAATCACTGGCGTAGAATTCCCCTATGTCCACCCCTATGCAATCCCTAATTTAGGCCTCAAATGCGTATGGCGCTCTCACTTTGGAGCGCTGTCGTATTTCAAGGCAACAGTTTAGGGTCACATATGGGGTATCGCCGTACTCGGGAGAAATTGGGCTTCAAATTTTGGGGGGTATTTTCTGCTATTACCCTTTTAAAAAATGTAAAATTTTTGGGAAAACAAGCATTTTAGGTAAAAAAAAATATATATTTTTTTACATATGCAAAAGTCGTGAAACACCTGTAGGGTATTAAGGTTCAAATTACCCCTTGTTACGTTCCCCGAGGGGTCTAGTTTCCAAAATGGTATGCCATGTGGGCTTTTTTTGCTGTCCTGGCACCATGGGGGCTTCCTAAATGCGGCATGCCCCCAGAGCAAAATTTGCTTTCAAAAAGCCAAATGTTACTCCTTCTCTTCTGAGACCTGTAGTGCGCCAGCAGAGCACTTTTCACCCCCATATGGGGTGTTTTCTGAATCGGGAGAAATTGGGCTTCAAATTTTGGGGGGTATTTTCCGCTATTACCCTTTTTAAAAATTTAAACATTTTGGGAAAACAAGCATTTTAGGTAAAAAAAAATTATTTTTTCTTACATATGCAAAAGTCGCGAAACACCTGTAGGGCATTAAGGTTCACGTTACCCCTTGTTACGTTCCCCGAGGGGTCTAGTTTCCAAAATGGTATGCCATGTGTTTTTTTTTTGCTGTTCTGGCACCATAGGGGCTTCCTAAATGCGGCATGCCCCCAGAGCAAAATTTGCTTTCAAAAAGCCAAATGTGACTCCTTCTCTTCTGAGACCTGTAGTGCACCAGCAGAGCACTTTTCACCCCCATGCGAGGTGTTTTCTGTATCGGGAGAAATTGGGCTTCAAATTTTGGGGGGTATTTTCTGCTATTACCCTTTTTAAAAATGTAAAATTTTTGGGAAACCAAGCATTTTAGGTAAAAAAAAAAAATATTTTTTTTACATATGCAAAAGTCGTGAATCACCTGTAGGATATTAAGGTTCACTTTACCCCTTGTTACGTTCCCTGAGGGGTCTAGTTTCCAAAATGGTATGCCATGTGTTTTTTTTTGCTGTCCTGGCACCATAGGGGCTTCCTAAATGCGGCATGCCCCCCAAAAACCATTTGTCGCTCCTTCCCTTCTGAGCCCTCTACTGCGCCCGCTGAACAAATAACATAGACATATGAGGTATGTGCTTACTCGAGAGAAATTGGGTTTCAAATACAAGTAAAAATTTTCTCCTTTTTACCCCTTACAAAAATTCAAAAATTGGGTCTACAAGAACATGCGAGTGTAAAAAATGAAGATTTTGAATTTTCTCCTTCACTTTGCTGCTATTCCTGTGAAACACCTAAAGGGTTAATACACTTACTGAATGTTTTATTGAATACTTTAGGGGGTGTAGTTTTTATAATGGGGTCTTTTATGGGGTATTTCTAATATGAAGACCCTTCAAATCCACTTCAAAACTGAACTGGTCCCTGAAAAATAGTGAGTTTGAAAATTTTGTGAAAAATTTCAAAATTGCTACTGAACTTTGAAGCCCTCTGGTGTCTTCCAAAAGTAAAAACTCATAAATTTTATGATGCAAACATAAAGTAGACATATTGTATATGTGAACCCAAAAAAAATATATTTTGAATATCCATTTTCCTTACAAGCAGAGAGCTTCAAAGTTAGAAAAATGCAAAATTTTCATTTTTTTCATCAAATTTTGGGATTTTTCACCAAGAAAGGATGCAAGTTACCATAAAATTTTACCACTAAGTTAAAGTAGAATATGTCACGAAAAAACTATCTCGGAATCAGAATGATAACTAGAAGCATTCCAGAGTTATTAATGTTTAAAGTGACAGTGGTCAGAATTGCAAAAAACGCTCCGGTCCTTAAGGTATAAAATGGCCTGGTCCTTAAGGGGTTAAAGAGGAAAGAAGCAAGCTGATTGGTTGCTATGGGCAATTCAGCAACATTTCCTCTGGACAGGTTTTGATAAATCTCCCCCATTATGTCTTCTGATACTCTGTGTGAATTTTACCACCAACGGGCATCTGTCAACAATCAGCAATACATTATGCAGCTTTATTTTAGTGTTAAAAAGCCCACAAATTCCACTAGCGCAGTATGTTTTTAAGAAAGCTGTTAGTTACCATGAGTTACTGCATGTCACTGTAACGTTGATATTAACTTAGCACAAAAAAACACTTTAAAATTGCATGAATGCATTTCTAGCGGTGTTGTACAGGACTTTAGAGCTCTTAAAGGGTACCTTTCATCAAAAAAGGTGCAAGATATATTATAGATTAGTGTATGCAGAATAACTTTCCAATAGCATGTTATTTAAAAATATGCTTCTTTCTATACAATTTCCACTTTCTCCCTACCAGTCCTTTTTTTATAGATTTCAAACTCATGCTGGAGTCCAAAATCTCAGACTGCAGCCGGGACACAGACTAGCTCAACACTGCTCCCTGGCAGTGAGCAGTGGTGAGTTTGTCTGTGTTCCGGCTGCAGTCTGAGATTTAGGACTCCTGCATGAGTCTGAAATTTATTAAAAAAAAAGGACTGGTAAATTAAAGTGGAAAATTAAATAGAAAGAAGCATATTTTTTAATAACATGCTATTGGAAAGTTATTCTGCATACATTAACCTATAATATATCAAAAGTTTCTTTGATTAAAGGTACCCTTTAAGCAGTGATATACATATGTTTGAGGCTTATTTCATTGAAGTTCACAGAGAACTAACGAAGAGAGGAATCCCCTCTCGAAATGCTTTGTCCTGAGCACCCAGCTATCTGAGTAACTGCTATTACCTATGTATAATCTATACTTAGGTGAATAAAAGGTTATCACAGCATACTGTCTGCGAGAACTGCTTTCTATGCCCCGGGGAAGCGCCGAACCGCAAGTCAGACTTGTGACCATCCCCCGCCAGGGATACCTGCAACCTGCCTCCAGCTGCTATCCTGACCGCTGCCAGTGGTACCGATGATCAGCATCTCCAAGACCCTGTGACAACCCACACAAAGCGATTCCTAGTGTTGTGCCTGCAATGAGCACAAGTGGCAAAGGTTTTTTTTACTTTTCTTTGACATACATCTACCTTGTAAAAAGGTAAAAATCAGAGCGCCATCTGTGTCTTTTTCTTCTCTATTCTACACCCTCCTGTTTACATGGGAATATGCCATAGTGTGCCATAATACACCACAACTATGACTTGCCATTGCTAGTGAGCATCTTGATTGAAGTACATATCCCTCAGCCTATTAAAAAATTACGTGTTTGAAAGGAGTGAGGTCACAGTTCACCAAACTACTAGTATATATGCTTTAAGTAATGAGTTCAGTTTATTATCAGCCTAATCTAAACCTATCAATGATAACCTTGCTTATGTACCGTCTTCGTGGTAAAATAATTTATTTACTTTGTTCCCCTCTGTAACTCCCAACTGTCTCTTAGTTAACTGTGGACCGAACCAATGTACAGCCACTACTTCTTAAAGTGAATTGATCCAACACAGCAGCACATAAGTGTTTTTAGTTCCATTCTCCTCTACTGTACTGTGGACATATGCATGGAGTTGTCATCCCCTTCTGCTTGACCGATTTCAGCCAAATCTAATAGGATTGTGTATCCACTCATCTCTACATAACAAAAATGAACATAAAAACTTAATTTTAACAATAGGCAATTTTCTGATTACATGTTCTCTTTAACTATGTGACACCATTAAGCAGTAATGAATTATTCAGTCATGTCTTTAATCATGAAATTCTAAAGGGGGCTGAGATGATGGCAGTAACATTGTGTGCTGCTAAAAGCAGCGGGACAATAATACCTTGGAGGGAGTCCATATCTCAAACAGTGTGAAATCACATAGATGTTTTAATTACAGTTGAGTGACAACAATTAACTAAAATACTATATGAAGAAATATGATGAGTACACCCCAGGATATCATCATTCCAAAGAAATAGCAATTAGAACTCTCAAAACTAACTGACAATGGCTTACAGGATCGTAAACGTGGAAGCCACATGGTTTACTATTGTATTGCTGAGGATGATAACTAGAAGAAGCAATCTAGCACAAATTTAACATGGAAGGAAAAATGGATATTTATTCAGAATAGGTAACAAACACACAAAAGTGTAAATGTCATAGAAATATATCAATTTTTTTTATTGGTGTTCAGAAGCTGACTGACCAAAAAAAGGAGTCAGAGAAGTTCTAGCTGACTGACCACAAAAAGCAGTCAGAGAAGTTCTAGTTGGTGCGTTCTCCCCTGGCTCTGTGTCACCTGACCTGGACGGGCTTACAATGTAATTGCATGGGGAAATTTAGGTCTCAGAGCAGGTCTCTTCCTGTTCATTCTTGTTATCTTGGACACTCTTACCACTAGGTCATATCAAAAATGTTTTATATTGACATATGCTTTAAGTGAGTTGCGTGTGATCTTGTCTTTATTTTCCAAAATATGATGTTGCATTTCTGTGCAAGTATTCCATGGAGTTTGAAGCAACGTTTTAAACTAAGTGTCAGGCTATAGAGATGTCCGACACAAAACATGCCTGATCCTGCTCCCTTCTTTCTATACCCAGTGCAGGTTTTTGGCATACAGTTTGCCAGCTCACAGCTTTTGGCCATTAACCACAAGATAGCAACGCTATATAAACTCTATATAAACATGTCTATGGCGTGACAAAGGGGAATATTTTCACAGCAATGAAGCATCCTAAAATGTGTCATAGTCATAGATAGAAAACCACATAACCTGTACCCCATAACTCCATACCCGGCAGCTGCTGCTGCTTATGCAGCTTTGACTCGCTTGGACACGACTGCAGAAAGCCAAACCATTGTCATAGCAGCCCAAAGGCCTGTACTCTGTGGCTGGCAACAGTGACCTTCTCTGGAAGTCTGCTCCTTACATTGATCAGTATGAACAATCAAAGATGTAAAACTGAACACCATACCAGCCCCCATATCAAATTAGCAAAATGTATTTCTTTCTATCTATTTTGCAGTATATTTTATGGTAAAAATAAGTCACTACAAAGTATAATTCCTATAAAAATAAGCGCTCACATGGCTCTGTTTCCTCCCCCCCTCTTTTTTACGTTACGAATTGTTCTTTGTTATGACAACTTTGATTTTACCATGAAATGTACGGCAAACCCAAAAGTAAAGGATTATTTGTGGTAAAAATTGAAGGGAAAACGGAAATTTTTAAACTTTTGGGGGAGTTTGCTTTTTACCACTTTATGGTAAAAATGATAAAAAATGATACATTATCTTTATTCTGTAGCTCAATGCAATTAAAACAATACCCAATGTATATAGATTTTCTATTATTGTACTACTTTATTAAGAAGATAAACTTTATTGAACAAAATCAGTGTGTTTAAATTGTCCTCTTCTGACCGCTATAACTTTTTTATTTTACCGTATATGGGAATGAATGAGGGCTCGCCATGATCTGTAGTTTTTATCAGTACCATTTTTTGTTTGATGTATTTTATTTTGTACATTTTTTTCGGATATATGATGCAATTAAAAATCTATATTTTTAGACTCTTTTTAAAGATTTTTTGGGGGATTTTTTTTACGTTTACACCGTTACGCCGTTCACCGTATGGGATCATTAACTCCTTAAGGACTTAGGGAGTACCTGTACACCCTGAGTCCGCTCCCGTTCTATAACGCGGGTCGGGACCAGCTAACGGTGTGCGGCACTGATTATTAACTGCTATTATTAACTGCTGATTATTAACTGCTATTAACCCTTTAGACACGGCATTCAAAGTTGATCACCATGTCTAAAGTGAAACTAAAACGTTGCCACTTAGCTCACGGGGCTATTCGGGATCGCTGCGGTGAAATCGCGACATTCTGAACAGCTGTAGGACAGCAGGAGGGTCCCCTACCTTCCTCCTCACTGTCCGATCGCCGAATGACTGCTCAGTGCCTGAGATCCAGGCATGAGAAGTCAAACAACAGAATCATTGATCAATGGTTTCCTATGAGAAAGATCAGTGTTTGCTATAACATTGCAAAAAAAAGTGAAAAAAGTGAATAAAGATTATTTAACCCCTTCCCTAATAAAAGATTGAATCACCCCCCTTTTCCCATGAAAAAAAAAAACCTGTGTAAATAAAAATAAACATATGTGGTATTGCCGCATGTGGAAATGTCCGAATTATAAAAATATATAATTACTTAAACCACACGGTCAATGGCATACGTGCAAAAAAATTCCAAAGTCCAAAATAGTGTACTTTTGGTCACTTTTTATATCATGAAAAATTGAATAAAAAGCGATCAGAAAGTCAGGTCAATACAAAAATGGTACCGATAAAAACTTCAGATCACGCACAATGATATTGTTTTGTGTTTTGCCGTAGATTTTTGGGTAAAATGACTGAGGTAATTACAAAGTAGAATTGGTGGCGCAAAAAATAAGCCATCATATGGATTTTTAGGTGCAAAATTTAAAGCGTTATGATTTTTTAAAGATAAGGAGGAAAAAAAGAGAGTGCAAAAAACTGAAAAATGCTCAGTCCTTAAGGGGTTAACTTAATATTTTAATAGATCTGACATTTATGCGTGCAGCAATACCAAGTATGATGATTTGAATTTTTTTTTTTACTGATGTCCGCCAATACCTGATTAGCTTGGACCCACGGCCTACAATGCGAGGGCAGCTCCTACATTCACTTTATAGCAACGGAGAGACACAGGATGTACATGTATGTCCTGGTGCGCTAAGTCCCAGGCACCCAGGGCATATCTGTACACCCTGCGTCCTCTTGGGGCTAAAGGGTTAACATGAAATCGGACAAATTAAAATTAGTACATAATGAATTTTCAATGTTCAATTTCCATCTAAACCAACAATGTTTTTAAATTGACAGTTTAAACAGTGAAATAATTTAAAATTTTGCCTTTCATATTGGTTTTCTGAAGGAAATGACCTTAAATAGAATGTTAACTGATGTAAAAATCCCTTCCACTTCAGAAGATGAGTTCAATGGATTGCAGGTAGAAAATTGTAATGAAAATCACAAGTGGTTCATTATCTCATTGTAAAAGAGCCAGGTTAGCAGGTGTGATGCTATATATGGTTCTGCACACATCACCCTGGAACTGATCCCGACATGTGGTTTATAGGTAGGCTTTACCCATTTGTGGATTTCAGAGAATTAAAAACAGTACAGCTTCAGTAATACAATAAAATTAGGTAAAACAGTGTAAGAAATTTCATAAATACCATGTCAATTATGAAATAGTAGGCTAGGCTCACACAGTGTTTTTTCAGACGTATTTTAACTGTAAAAATGAGTCAGTGTACAAATTACATCCGTATATTTAATGTTCTCTATGTAAGTCTAGGGGAAGTGGCTGTGCACATAAAACGCATATCATGACTATCCTCATTTTTATTAATAAAGCTTTTAAAAAGACCTACAAAATAATGTGTACGATTTTCAGCAAGCATATGCAAACTGAAAAAGTATTACCAAAAACCATGTGACCATTATCCTGATACATTAATCATCCAGTCACAATGCTAAATGCAGGACTGCAATATTATATAAGAGAAATGATGACTTGCCACTATCATAAGGTTGATGCAGAAAAGAGCTACTACTGCCATACTTTACCATAACATCCTGAGAACCAATTGCTCTATATTTAGTCTAAAAGTGCCCAGTTTTCAGTTTGAAAAATGAAAAAAGGTGTTTTAATTTTTATTAAGTGAAGGTTTCTTTTTATTTTTAAACACTTTTTATTTTGACTCTTTTTTTTTAAAGTGTCCGGTGGAATGTATTATTTTGTCATTGTCCCCAAGCTGCCTCATAAAAAACAAAAAACAATCTTTAACTCCCCTTTTTCCTTTTCCATGTAACTCCGCGATCAGGATGCCCTGTCTCTGGTGGGTCTCTGCTGACAGTCGGCATCATTGAGCTGGCCAGAGCTATAGACATGGTGTCCCACCTTGGCCAGTGATAGGATAGTGGCACTGTCAGTTCCTCAAGCTGAAGATGCTATGCTCTGTCATTACAAAGTAGAATTGGTGGTGCAAAAATAAGCCATTATATGGATTTTTAGGTGCAAAATTTTAAGCGTTATGATTTTTTAATGGTAAGGAGGAAAAAATGAAAGGGCAAAAAATGGAAAAATGCTCAGATCTAATAATATTTTAATAGATCTGACATTTATGCACGCAGCAATGCCAAATATGCTGATTTTAATTTGCAGCTTGGAGTAAAGTAGAGCCACCAGTGGCAGACAAGGCATCCCGATACCTGAGCTATGAGGGAGTGGAGAAATATGAGTTAAAGTGTTCGTTATTTTATTAGGCACCCGGCATAGCATTACTCAGTGTTATTGGTGATCTACTGATAGAGCCTGCCACAGCAGACTTTATCAGCAGATTGCCCTGAGACCCTCAAGGAGCAGGTAAGGGGACCTACGTTGGGCATGTAAATCGATCGGACCCTCACAAACTAAAAATCCCTTTTCAGAAAGACCATGCCTTTTTAACTCCTTGTGAGCTCTTAAACAAGTTGGGGGATGTAATGATTCCTATGAGTCCTACGCATTATACTCATTATTGTCATGACAATGGAGTTCAGGGTATTGTTAGTTTACTAATCATGCATCTTCTGTTCTATCCTGTGAGTCGTCCACTCTGCATCCAATAATGTATCCCTCCCTTGCCTAACCTATTATCACATGACAGACTTCTAGTATCCTAAGATGATTTTTGAAACAACGTGTTTTCACAGTCTGTTATAAGATATACTCTATTGCATATGCTCTATGTATCTATGTGTGGACATGGCTGGTGCAAGGATTTTTGTCCCCCTTGGCAAAAGCTTATTAAGCTTCCCCCTTGACTCTACCCCTTTGGCACGCTCCCTCTTACTTCTTGGTGACACACTGTAACAAGTCCCTTCCTCATGTAATTAGCTTACTACTGGGGTGACACACTGTAACAAACCTCCTACTCATGCTGCTGGCTGAGTGAGTGGTTCGGATGCTGGTTGTCTAACTTTCTTGCGGCAAGAAGAGCAACGCCCCCCTATCAAAAGGGCTCTCTAGGCGGCTGCCTTTTTTGCCTATAGGCAGAGCCGGCCCTGTGTGGACAAGCAGTGATTGTTATGTAAGAGATGCCTTTTGAATGTTCTAATTCAATATTGGGACATTGGCAGAAATTGAATCACTATCTTAAAAGGAAAAAAAATATGTATATGGCTTAGGAGTGACAGTTTACAAACAGAATGGGATGTGTTACCCTGCTTGTAAGCCTTATTTGGCCATGTGCTTAGTTTACCTATATATAAGTCTTGTAATAGATTATCTTTAACAAGACAGTACAGAACAATTAAATACAGTAACACCTCTCCAAAGCACCATGTCTTTAAGAAGACCACCCCTGTACCAGATCAGATCCATTACATACAATGCACTGTTATCTCTTTTAAAAGGAACATCACTCAAGACGATAACTTTCCACTGTACATTGATTGTCTTTCTAGACTTTATTTTTAGCAATGCCAAGAGACCACTTCAGATAACAATGATTTGTATAATTATCCTAAGGCATATTGCCTATTTACATGGTATTACACAATTTCACTTGATATTATGATGTTTTCTTTCAATTAATATAACCTGAGAACAAGCTCAGAAAATCTACCTAATTTCCTGTCATGTTGGATCTAAATGGTAATTTATCACAGTATTTCCATTTATTTCCCCTCCTTGCCTGGAGGCATATTGGGGATGCAAGTCATTTGCTACGTACAGTATTGAGAGGATGTCTAAAAAGCCTGTGACCACTGAGATGAGAACTGGTACGAGTCTAATGAGCTTCATTTTTCACTTGCTGTAAAGGCAAAACAACTGTTTTTACAATGACAAATTACAGCATTGTATACATTATTATCTTACAAAGAAATTGGTGTATATCCAGCTAAATACACCATTTAAAGATGTAACTTTAATTGAAATTTTGTTAGTCACATTACGTTTTCTGCTATCTATAGTTTGTATTGATTTTTAATGTTTCTCTGCTTTAAAAATAAGGAACTTAATTCTCAAACTTTACTTTATAAGATTCAGTAAATTCTAGTGTCATGTAGGAGAGTCATCAAAGGTAAAAGAAACACCAATCTTATACTACATCTTATCCTATCATTCTTATTGGACAGCTTCATTTATTAGGTAAAAAACAATATATAAATTTTCAATACGGCTGACCTGATTGTATTATATGGTGCATTTTATCACTATACTGCACTGTTTAATTTATGGATTGCTATTGATTTTAGATAAGTCTAGTTTTGTTCCTTAAGGTGGTTGTCTAGTTTAGAAACCCATGGTCAAATTACTTGCTAAAGTATTCTGAGATAAAGGAAGACTAAAACTGGAAATGGAGGATAAAAGTAAACAGAAGAAAATCTTGCCCGCACTGTCTATTCCCATTTGAAGCTGGGAAACGGCTGAGGTGGCAGCATTTTGCTAAGTGGTGGCATTTATTAATATTTTCATCCTATTTTTGACTGGGGGGAGGTTCCTGCTCCTGCCATTTATATTACCGTCCACTTAGAAACAGGATAGTGAGCGGAAGGTAGGGGACAAGACTGATCTCCTGGAACAAATATAGTTGATTAAGTTGTTCAGTTTTTATTATAATGAGACAAAATAAGATCAAAAAGAGGAAAAAATGCAATAATTTTTGTTATTTTTTGTGGGCTTTTTCTTTGTGTACTGGACCATTAATACAGGTTAATATCCCTGTTCATGACCTTTTTTTTGTTAGCCAGAGCAGAGAGCAGCTACAAATGGTGAAGGCCTGTCCTACCCATGTATTAATTGGACAGTCTTGTGATCATTGAGAACTGTGTAAGGCATGTTTCTTGCTATGGCGGTTGTGTTGAGCTGAATGAATTCTTGCTGCTAGATACTCCAATAAATTACAGCTGCTACAGTTGTTGGGGTAATGGTTAGCTGCCTGAAGGCACAGGATGACTTTAGGGCAGTATATTCTTCTGGACCACCAGCGATGAAGGTTTTAGGGGCTATCAATGTGACAATATCTCGCTTTATCACAGCAGAACAGAAGGTTTGTCTTACTTGGTTTGTGTCCTATCTTACAAACTGGAGCAACAGAGCATCTTTAAAGGGCCTCAGCAACAATAGGCAACTCCTAGTATAGTGTGTCTGAGTGTCCAACAAATAACAAACTCAGTTACCACCCCTTGTGGCACATAAACCGAAATGTGATACCTAGGATGTAAACAACCTAAGGTTTCAGGAGGACACATGACCCAGCCATGAATGTGGGCATTGTGACAACCAACCCTTCAGTGCAAGCCTTAACTGCAGAATAACACATAAACATTAACTCTTAAAGAGGACCAGTGGACAATCTCAAAACATTTTACTGTCATTAAAAGGCTTAGGATGCTCTGACCACACACTCTTCCATTCTTAAGATATTTGGGTTTATAGTATGTTTGATAGGTCAGGGAATCAGTCAAATAGGTGAGAACTTAATGTAAGTAGTAGGGCGGGGTTATCCAGTCAGGGTGTGTGAATGCTATACATTGAGGGGCGTGTACTAAATATTATTAAAATTAAGTTAAAGGGGTAGTCCATTCCTAGACATCTTATCCCCTATCCAAAGGATAGGGGTAAGATGTCTGATTGCAGTGGTCCCACTGGGACCCCACGCGATCTCTGCTGCGGCCCCACAATCATCCAGTGCAAGGAGCGAACTTCACTCTGTGTCTGATGACTAGCAATGTAGCGCTGATGTCATGGCTACACCCCCTCATGACATCAAACCCTGCCTCTCAATGCAAGTCTATGGGAGGGGGTGTGATGTCCCCTTGCCCACTCCCATAGACTTGCATTGAGGGGGCATGGCTTGAAGTCACAAGGGGGCATGACCGTGATGTTCTAAACAAATGCCAGGTGTTGCAAGGATATCGTGGGGGGTCCCAGAGGCGTGATCAGACATCTTATGCCCTATCCTTTGGATAGGAGATAAGATTTCTAGGGGCAGAGTACCAATTTTATGCCAATCCGACTTAGTACCTGAATTATCAGATAAACTTTAAACCCAAATATCTCTGGAACAGGAGGGCATATCAAGAAACTGTAAAAAGTGTGTGTGATCGAGGCACTCTAATATATAAAATAATATGTTTTTTTAATTGGCCACAGATCTTCTTTAACACAGCTATATGCAAAATACAGTTACATCATGCAATCAGTCAGGTATCTCACACACAAGAATAAAATCATGACTATATAAATTTGTATTGTTAGACTAATCAAGGTGCATTTAAAATGAGAGAACCCCAACATCATCAACAATACTATCTACATTCTTAAATGCTTAGAATCTCAGAAGCAGGGCAACCTTTGTTCAGTCTATTTTTATTGATTTTTCTTACAAAGGGGGTTTGCCCAATGTATACCAAGAGAAATGGTGGTGAATGAAGCAGAAAATTGTCATAATTAGTTATTTACTATAATGTATCACGTACAAAATGAGATCCATAAGCGAAGATAAATACTATGTATACATATAGTATAATAGGCATATCTGGTTCTGGCAGAGGGTTTAAATCTGGTTAATGCATTCTTAGTTGCTGTGATGACACCCCGGCCAATTAGGGGACTTGGACAGTGAGCCAATTACATCTGGCGTCGGAGTCCACGCCCTTCTCGAAAGGGCTATATTATTTCAGCCAGTTTGTTACTCTTTACCTGTGTTAGAGTTGAAATGATACACTAGCTTCTGACTTTTGCTATGTTTAACCCTGTGTCTTCTGACTTTAGCTTGTTCTGAAACTCCTCTTCTGCTTAGCAAATCTATATTGTTATGCTGTCACCTGTACCGACCTGGCCTGTTTTCATTTTATGTGTGTATGTGCATTACCTGTCTGTCTGTCTGCTGTGCTGTTTTTTAGTTAATCCTTTTGTTTCCTGACCTTTTTCCTGACTTTTGTACTGTGGTTGTTTATTACTTAGACTTTTTTTTACGCCCAGCACTTAAGTAGTGTAGAGATTGACAGCATGGTTGGGGGTCACCCTATTAAGGAGATTAATGTAGATCTAGACATAGATATAGATAGATATATAAATGGGTATTCTGACTATGAAAATTAAGCTTTCTGATTTTGTTTCAGGCAGAAGCTATGTAGAGTGGCAGATAGACTGAAATCAGAAGAACCAAAGAAATTCTTCATCATCTTCCAAGTGCTTGGCTATTTTCAGAATCACCATAGTGAAAAAATGGATAGCTGACCACGCACATACAGTGCACACCATTCATTCCAGGGACAACTTTTCCTTGTTCTCAGGATAATTTAACTATTTGCTACCCCCATTCTGTGGATCAGTGACAACAATGGGAGATGGGAATACCCCTTTAAGTTGATAGTCTCATAAAATATCAATGCAGAGGAACAGTCTCTATTCAAATACTATGTTAACACAGTGTATTTTAGGCGTATTTTATTTAAAGAAAAAAACAACAACAAAAAAGTGTCTGCAAAATTAAAGTGCTCTTTGTAAGTCTAACGGAAACTGACGTCCCTTCTTTTTTTTAAAGATGCAAAAAATACATACATTTTTTCTATACTTTGTGCACAGACAACTACTTATCATGGACTTATATTGAGTACAATAATTCTGCAAAAAGGGACGCACATTTTCTGCGATTTTGTCATTTGGAAAAACTTGACATGTCAAAAAGACATAAATCCAAAGAAAGTAGGAGGTGGTAATAGAAAAATGAGTGGGGAAGAACAAATGGTTATTAGCTTCCCTCCCTGGCTTGATCTCCATCCAGATACACAAGATGGGCTCCATAGACCTACAATGGAGCCTGTCCAGTAAAACAAGATGTAGATTGCAACAATCGGGGAAGTGAACTAGATAACTGCCCACTTCTTCACACTCATTGTATTGATTGATGGGGGTCTCTCCACTGATCATAACTTTTAATGTATCTATGCGACAGGTCAAAAGTTTTTGAAAATAACAGGAATATTTTGAAACATTTCTGGTTGCCAACCGTCACCATTATGGTAAATTCATATGTCACATGAATGAAACTGAATTTGAATTGCAGAGATTATTTTTTGCATTGGTTTCCCTAAATTTAACACTTTTAATGACTACAGTAGTCTAAGAATATGTCATCCCCTGAACAGAATTCATCATAAAAGTACATATTTAAAAATAAAGTGTTGACCTAAGCATCAAGGGCTTCATTAGTTGTATTAGGTGTGCATGAAATTACCTAAACTGGCTAGGGCTTTGTAATGCTTGATGGCATGATCCAAAATTTAAAATTGCCTTGAACAAACAAGGAAATTATACAAAAAGACTGCAAAGGCACAGACTGTTCCAAGATATCAAGTTGGCAGCCTAGTTTTAAGAACACTGGCTTCATTCACTACCTGGAAGTAGCAGAAAATGGAAGCTATCACCGTCTGCGTCAAGATTCCTGAAACAGCAGGTGGAGAAAAACCTTGAGTGACTACAAAAGACCTGCAGTAACATTTGGTGACAGTCGGAACTAAGGATTCTGTTTGAACAGTAAGTTATTTCAGTAAGGCATTTACTAAATTCTGAAGATCTTTTTGTCCAAACGCCAAGACATAGACCTCTAAAGCCTGAAAAGGCTCAAGAAAAGTCAGTTCAAATATATTCAAAACCTGGTAATTAAAATTCTTCTATGTGAAGCAATAAAACAAAATGGTGGAGGTATAAAGAGAAGGAAACGCAGAGATGGTGCCTGATAGCAGCGTTACCTTTGATGGAATAAAATGTAAAAAAAAAATCAAAATTTTACTGCTGCTCACCTTGTACAGCTGTGCAGATTTTCAGGCACAACTCTGGGATGCGCTTTAATTGATGTGCGACAAGGTTCTGGGAGCCGCTGCCCGTCGGCACCGCTGGCAGGCGGTCCTGATGCTGGCAGGTGGACAGGAACCATTTACTGTGAGCGCCACTGACAGGCGGTTAGAATGCGGGCGAGTGCTGCGGGTTTCCGGGAGCTGCTGCTTTTCGGCACCGCTAGCAGGCGGTCTTGATACAGGCTGAAAGTAAGTGGCGGGTGTCCGTGGAGAGGGAAGGACCCAAAAATCCAACTTTTGTGCAGAGCTTCCCCGGGATGGAACAGATGATGTCTGCAAAGATGCTGTGTAAACTTTTTATTTTTCAAATTACAATAGTAACATGGGCAACAAAAGTTGGTCCCAGTGAAACTTGCACGTGTACTACAGACACTGCATGTTCTACAGAGTCTGTATAGAAGAGCCAATACTGAATCCGTACAGCAGAACCCGCATAGCAGAGAGCCGACACTGACTCGGCTCTGCTACACGGCAGGAAGGTTTTTCGTCTGAGGGATGACGGAGTTTCGGATAAGGGAGTTTCGGATGACGGAGGAGGGAGTTGTGGCTGATGCCTGACAGAGATTGGTCCGAGGGAGGACACCGTAAAAATATATTCAATCAAGTAACAGGAAATTGCAAATGTTATGCCTCCTGTGAAGGAAATGAAGCTTGGGCATCATAGGACCATACAACAGGACAATGATCCCATGGAGGCTTGGTTTAAGAAAAAGTCCTGGAGCATTCTGGAGTGGCCCCCACGGTCACCTGACTTGAACCCCTATAAAAATTATTGTTGGATTTTGAAGATTGGGATTGCAGCACCCAAACCAAAGAATATTAGTGAACTGGAGGGCACTGCCCATGGGGATTGTACAAAGATTTCTTGCTACCAAAAGCTTGTATTTGGCTATGTTTTATGTTTTCAACAAGTTGCAACAGCAAAAGGGTGCTGTATTGTGTATGAAAGATGCTTATGTACAGTAAGCGTGTTAGTCAAACAAAAGGTTATGTGGTGTTCATAGTGTTATGTACCCTGCAATTGTAGCCACATTAGAATAGTACACTAGAACTATTATGTGCTGCAGTGCCACAATATCCTGTCTAAGTATTAAAAGAAAAAAAAAAGAAAAAAAGGAAAAATGGTTCCCTCAGTGCCATCTTTCAGGAGAAGAAAATAATAGTCAATGAATATAACAGTGTTTGATGTCAATCAGTCATGTATATTCATATGGGGCCCATGTTGTGCAAAGAGATTTGCCCCATTTCACCTAGCAACAAGCAAGTTGTGGGATGGAAGGTAACTGTGAGTTGTGGAGAGCCTACGAGAAGCTATTAGTGGTGAAATTCTGGATAGTTGCCATGAGAAAGTTAGTTTGTGCCAGAGTATTGGCCTGTGGATCCAGAGAGAATAAGTAAATGCTCAGTAAGACCTCAGAAGCATCACTGAGAAAAGGTAGATGGCTGGTCAGTTTGCTAGCGAGACACATATCATTTTGGGTCAGGAAGAGTCAGTAGCACGGCCGGACAGGGTGTGAAAACCAGCCCTAGAAAAAATTACATACCAGCCCCATAGTGTTGCGTCATCATACCAGCACTTCGTCATTTTATTGTTCATAAAAGGTAAAATATAGTTCCCCCACACTAGGTGCAGTATAGTCCCCCACATTAGGTGCAGTATAGTCCCTCACATTAGGTGCAGTATAGTTCCCCACATTCGTTGAAGTATAGTTCCCCCACATTAGGTGCAGTATAGTCCCCCACATTAGGTTCAGTATAGTTCCCCACATTCGGTGCAGTATAGTTCCCCCCATTTGGTGCAGTATAGTTCGCCCACATTAGGTGCATAATAGTTCCCCACATTAGGTGCGGTATAGTTCCCCCACATTAGGTTGGCAGTATAGTTCCCCCACATTAGGTTGGCAGTATAGTTCCCCCACATTAGGTGCAGTATAGTCCCCCACATTAGGTGCAGTACAGTTCCCCCACATTAGGTGCAGTATAGTTCCCCACATTAGGTGCAGTATAGTTCCCCCACATTATGTGCAGTATAGTTCCCCCACATTAGGTGCAGTATAGTTCCCCACATTAGGTGCAGTATAACACCCCACATTAGGTGCAGTATAGCTCCCCACATTAGGTGCAGTACAGTTCCCCCACAGACATACAGCCTTCAGCCATATACAGTGTATGGCTGGAGGTTGTATGCCTGTTTGCTGCCCCACTTCAGTATTCCGACCACTGCTCCGGGGTCACGATCTACTGCTATGGCCTATGGGTAGACCGTGACCCCGGAGCGGTGGTCGGAATACTGAAGATGACGTGCTGCTGGTCACTTACCATGCACGCGTGTCCTCCTCATCGCACGGCTCGGCTCTGTTACTAAGGGCGCACGCACCGGTTGTCAGTGACGTCCCTGCGTGCGCTACCTCCAGGCGACCCCTGTGTTTTCAAAGTTAATACGGTGCCGGCAGCCGCAGAGAGGTAACCGGGTGATCCTTGTGTCCCGAAAAAGATTTTTCGGGACACAGGGATGTCCCTAATGTGATGCAGCCACTGTCACGATTCGGCTTACGGGTTGTGGATCCGCTGTGTCAGCGAGGGATTGGCGTGGACCGTGCTAGTGGACCGGTTCTAAGAGGCTACTGGTTTTCACCAGAGCCCGCCGCAAAGCGGGATGGTCTTGCTGCGGCAGTAGCAACCAGGTCGTATCCACTAGCAACGGCTCAACCTCGCTGACTGCTGAGAAGGCGTGGGACAGAAGGACTAGGCAGAGGCAAGGTCAGACGTAGCAGAAGGTCGGGGGCAGGCGGCAAGGTTCGTAGTCAGGATGGATAGCAGAAGTTCAGGTAACACAGGCTTTGGACACACTAAACGCTTTCACTGGCACAAGGCAACAAGATCCGGCAAGGGAGTGCAGGAGCAGTGAGCAGAAATAGTCTGGGAGCAGGTGGAAGCCAATTAAGCTAATTGGGCCAGGCACCAATCATTGGTGCACTGGCCCTTTAAGTCTCAGGGAGCTGGCGCGCGCGCGCCCTAGAGAGCGGAGCCGCGCGCGCCAGCACATGACAGCAGGGGACCGGGACGGGTAAGTGACCTGGGATGCGACTCGCGAGCGGGCGCGTCCCGCTGTGCGAATCGCATCCCCGACGGCCATGACAGTGCAGCGCTCCCGGTCAGCGGGACTGACCGGGGCGCTGCGGGGAGAGAGACGCCGTGAGCGCTCCGGGGAGGAGCGGGGACCCGGAGCGCTAGGCGTAACAGTACCCCCCCCTTAGGTCTCCCCTTTTCTTTGTCCGGTAACTGCCTCCCCTGGGATGAGGACACCGGGAAAGAATGGAGGGTTTCCTCAACGGCAGGCAGTACAGCAGGAGTGGGAATGGGGAGGGAGGGCAGAGGGCGAAGCCTGGCACGGGGCAGTGTGACACCAGGACGGGGGCCATGAGGAGGCACTGAGGCTTGCCTGACGGGACTGGGAGGGGGGGAGAGGCACTTCCTATGGCAGGCAGAGTCCCAGTTCTTGATCTCCCCGGTGGTCCAATCAAGGGTGGGAGAATGAAGCCGGAGCCATGGCAGACCGAGGAGGACCTCAGAGGTACAGTTGGGGAGAACGAAGAGCTCAATCCTTTCGTGGTGGGGTCCAATACACATCAGGAGAGGTTCTGTGCGGTAACGCACGGTGCAATCCAGTCTGACTCCATTGACCGCGGAAATGTAGAGCGGCTTGACGAGATGGGTCACCGGGATGCGGAATTTGTTCACAAACGACTCCAAAATAAAATTCCCGGAGGCACCAGAGTCCAAGCAGGCCACGGCTGAGAGGGAGGAGTTGGCTGAAGGAGAAATCCGCACGGGCACCGTGAGACGTGGAGAAGCGGACTTAGAACCAAGAGACGCCACACCCACGTGAGCTGGGTGCGTGCGTGCGTTTCCCAGACGTGGAGGACGGATAGGGCAATCAACCAAGAAATGCTCAGTACTGGCACAGTACAGACAAAGATTTTCTTCCCTACGGCGATTCCTCTCTTCCTGGGTCAGACGAGACCGATCCACTTGCATGGCCTCCTCGGCGGGAGGCCCAGGCGTAGACTGCAAAGGATGCTGTGGGAGAGGTGCCCAGAGATCTAAGTCTTTTTCCTGGCGGAGCTCTTGGTGTCGCTCAGAAAAACGCATGTCAATGCGGGTAGCCAAATGGATGAGTTCTTGCAGGTTGGCAGGAATCTCTCGTGCGGCCAGCACATCCTTGATGCGACTGGATAGGCCTTTTTTAAAGGTCGCGCAGAGAGCCTCGTTATTCCATGATAACTCGGAAGCAAGAGTACGAAATTGGATGGCGTACTCGCCCACTGAAGAATTACCCTGGACCAGGTTCAACAGGGCAGTCTCGGCAGAAGAAGCTCGGGCTGGCTCCTCGAAGACACTCCGGACTTCAGCGAAGAAGGACTGGACTGTGGCTGTGGCAGGATCATTGCGGTCCCAGAGCGGTGTGGCCCAAGACAAGGCCTTTCCTGAAAGAAGGCTCACTACGAACGCCACCTTAGACCGTTCTGTAGGAAACAAGTCCGACAACATCTCCATATGCAAGGAACATTGAGACAAAAATCCACGGCAGAGTTTAGAGTCCCCATCAAATTTGTCCGGCAGGGACAAGCGGAGGCTAGGGGCGGCCACTCGCTGCGGAGGAGGTGCAGGAGCTGGCGGAGGAGATGGTTGCTGCTGTAGTAGAGGCAGAAGTTGCTGTAACGTGGCGGTCAACTGCGACAGCTGCTGTCCTTGTTGGGCAATCTGCTGCGATTGCTGAGCGACCACCGTGGTAAGGTCAGCGAGACTTGGCAGCGGCACCTCAGCGGGATCCATGGCCGGATCTACTGTCACGATTCGGCTTACGGGTTGTGGATCCGCTGTGTCAGCGAGGGATTGGCGTGGACCGTGCTAGTGGACCGGTTCTAAGAGGCTACTGGTTTTCACCAGAGCCCGCCGCAAAGCGGGATGGTCTTGCTGCGGCAGTAGCAACCAGGTCGTATCCACTAGCAACGGCTCAACCTCGCTGACTGCTGAGAAGGCGTGGGACAGAAGGACTAGGCAGAGGCAAGGTCAGACGTAGCAGAAGGTCGGGGGCAGGCGGCAAGGTTCGTAGTCAGGATGGATAGCAGAAGTTCAGGTAACACAGGCTTTGGACACACTAAACGCTTTCACTGGCACAAGGCAACAAGATCCGGCAAGGGAGTGCAGGAGCAGTGAGCAGAAATAGTCTGGGAGCAGGTGGAAGCCAATTAAGCTAATCGGGCCAGGCACCAATCATTGGTGCACTGGCCCTTTAAGTCTCAGAGAGCTGGCGCGCGCGCGCCCTAGAGAGCGGAGCCGTGCGCGCCAGCACATGACAGCAGGGGACCGGGACGGGTAAGTGACCTGGGATGCGACTCGCGAGCGGGCGCGTCCCGCCGTGCGAATCGCATCCCCGACGGCCATGACAGTGCAGCGCTCCCGGTCAGCGGGACTGACCGGGGCGCTGCGGGGAGAGAGACGCCGTGAGCGCTCCGGGGAGGAGCGGGGACCCGGAGCGCTAGGCGTAACAGCCACATCTCAAAGCGGTCCCAGGTCTGGCGGCCCAACAGGAAATTTCCAGGTATCCCGACAGGCCAGTCCGGGCCTGGTCAGTAGTGCAGATCACCTGCCCAGAGACCCTAAAGAAAGCAATATATTACAGTGTGGCTAAATTGTAGGCTGAGCATTACTGTAAGCATGGTACGTCCAAGTGTGACCAAGTATCCACAAGTGAATCTAAAATTGTGGAATTGAGATATCAATTACCTGTGTCAAGTTAACAGGAAATACTATTCTGCTGCTGTTCTAGTTTGGGTGGAAACAGTTCTCAAAGAGACAGTATCCAAGGACTTGGACTTGAACTGTTGCACTACCTGTTGGTCAGGCAAAAACTGTTGGGCGGTGTACAAATTTGTACGCAAGCAACCGTCAGTAGGTAATTTCATGAATGATGATTGCCAAATGGCCATAATGACAGACGGAAAAGCTAGGCAAACCACAGATAAGTGCCTATATGCTGTGTCAGTATAAAAATAATGTCATTTGTTTTGCAATAGAATGAGAGTCTCCATCATTCCTGCAGGCCATTAAGCTCCCACTAGCAGAGACTACAGGAAGGCATCACTTAATGAATTAAACCCATGTCTATATAAGGAATTTAGGGATTTGCATTAAAAAAAAAAAACAGTCTCTGGCTGCTATAACAATAAAAGTAGATATTAGAGTTAAATTGGAGTTAAAGAGTGGACATTCATTCTGAAGCAGGCAGAGCAATAGACATTATAATACATACTGCCTAATGATAATCATGAATATTTGGAAATAAGGAAACATGGCCCATCATTCAATTGGCAAAACTAGGGTAAAGCCGCAACAAGTAATCATTACAGGCTGTCTTTACAATATTTCCAAAATTAATTACCTTATGAATATGTCCATAATGTTATTTTATATTGTGAAATGTATTCTTAGATTCATATAATGAGGATAAATGACAATTAATAATATTATTCAATATATTGTGTCCTATCATATAAGTCTGTATATCTTCTGCACCTGATTTTGCTTCCCATGTTTATTCTGCCACATGTATGGTTTACACACGAGGTTGGGGTTTTGAACGGACTAAGCAGTATTATCTGCCTACTATTATTTATGTTCATGTGCCCTCTTAAGAGTTTTAATTGTACTGTGTGTTTTTTTTTTTGTCTCCATGTATTTTTGTATATTATTTGCTAATAAAGATTCATTTTTTTATATAGAATATTGTTGTTACTGATAGGTGTGCACTGTACTTTAGTCCGCTTTTTTCTTCCTTTTTTTTTTTTTTTTTTTTTGTGTATGGCTATTGGGATAGACTGCTTTGCTCCCTGATATGTACTTTCTGATATAGAGGTTGAGCCTCCGTGTTCATGTGTTTGTTAGGAAAGTATGCAGCGAAATGCGGCACGTGTGACCCTACCCTAAAGGAGTATGCCCATCTGGGACATTTATGTAATTTCCAAAGGATATCCTTAGCTATCTTGTATTAGCAGACACAAACAGTGTAGCCTGGGGGGGGGGGGGGGGGGGGTGTTACATCAATAGCACAAATCCAAATTCAATAGAAGTTACGCAAATTATTTAACTCACTTGTTTTTGCTGGATTTGAAAACCACTGACCGTGACCGCAAATGGATGTAACTGTGCTTGTAAAATATCCCTATACTATAGCATTTGCATTTTTTTTTTTTTCAAGCCAACTTAAGTATAATAGTAATTTCTTTGCATTTCATCTTGTTAACATTTGCTGTTGAATCCTTATACTTAAAAGAAGAATATTTGTGTATGTGATAAACAGTCCAGTAATACTATGTGTACAATCTATACATGCAGTGATGAGAAAGGAACAAGAAACTAAGGATAATTACTTAAATCCTCCAACCTTGAGCTGTGTGCATTGCTTCCAAACTTCCTGATGTGCTGAGATATAGCTGAATGGAAGATATTAGAATCCCACTTATCTTCATTAGTGTCACTTCACTGCCTCAGACATAAAAGGAAATTCTATATTTTGCCACATTTACTTGTAATATACAGTTATTAAAATGGTCAAACTACAAACTACATTGCACAGAAATACAGAATGGCTTTTGCAGGGTTGCTGCATTATGTGTGGTGCAAGAGGGTGTCCATTGTGGACATTTGAAAGAATTTACTATTTTATGGGGACACATGGTGAATTGTATTTTTCTTTCTTTTATTTGGTATTCAACATATGGGATGATTCTAGTTTCTTTGAGGACTTAAAATACAAATGTGTGCATCCCACGGATGAGCCATTGCATTATGTGTAACCACTCATTCGTAAGCTGTATTTACAGTTTTCCTTGCTGTGGCATTGATTCCTTATTTACCAGTTTTCTGCTCTACACCAGTTTTCTCCTCCTGGCTGCTGTGCCAAATCATTCTTGCTGTGGCCACCTTTGTGCCAATTTTGTTTAACTGTTGATTTGTTACATGAATGCAAAATGAAGCAATTTTCTAAATAGTCTTCATTAGAAATTTCATACAATCGAGCTTCTACCGGTAGACCACACACACTCCTCACCAAGAGAGCTGGGGTCCCGTTCTGAAGATCTCCGGGGGTTCCAACAGTCGGACCCCCTCAAAATCCTCTACTTATTCCCTATCCTGTGTATATGGGATACTGTATATACTCGAGTATTAGCCATTCCGAATATAAGCCGAGGCCCCTAATTTCACCCCAAAAACATAGGAAAACCTATTGACTCGAGTATAAGCCTAGGGTGGGAAATACATCATCCCCCCTGTCATCATCCATCATCCCCCCACCCCTGTAATCATCCAAATCCCCCTGTCCATATCACCCCCTGTCCATATCACCCCCTGTCATCATCCAGACCCCCCTTTCAATATCCCTCCTGTCCATATGACCCCTTGTCATCATCCAGACCCCCCTTTCGTTTTCTTCTCACCTCCCCAGTTGTTGCTCTAGTAGCTGCTGGGACTGTCCAGGGAGGGTGAGCTGGGCCGTCCATCTTCACTGCAGGGACCATCCGCATTCTGGTGGGAAAGTGAGCCGGTACGGGCCATCCATCTTCACCGGGAGGCCTTCTTCTCTGCTCCGGGCCATACTCGGACTAGTGATGCTGCATTGACGCCACCACTCAGGGACATCCGTGCGCAGCAGATGTCTGTGCGCAGGGACGCCCCTGACATCATATGTTTGCCCAGCATGGACATCCTTGTGCGGCAGCATCAATGCAGCATCACTAGTCCGGGGACGGCCCAGAGCGGAGAAGAGTTCCTCCCTGTTAAGATGGATGGCCCGGACCAGCTCACCCTCCCCACCAGAATGCGGATGGTCCCTGCAGTGAAGATGGATGGCCCGGCCCACCCCCCCACCGGTATGCCTGAAGCGATATTTTTTTTTGTTCACTCTAGTATAAGCTGAGGGGGGCGTTTTCAGCACGAAAAATTGTGCTGAAAAACTCAGCTTATACTCGAGTATATATGGTAAGTTAACTATTGCTAAAATTCTACTTTAAACATGGTGATTCTTCATTAGGAGTGTGACGTGTACACAGAGAAGAAGCAGTACATTAGGCTGTGTGGGAGCTGCTGTGAATGCTGGTCATTGTCTTAAGGGCAATAGTAGGAGAATATAAAATCAGTTTATTTTTCTATGTCAAACTAAGAAAATGTGTATTTCCCATTGAACCGCACTCCTTTCAATTTGCAAAGCTAAGAAAATAAATCTCTGTTGCATCACATAAAAGGGGTCTCATATGTATCGTGTATCCTGTACATTTCAAATGCCAATTGGAACTGGTTAGAAAATCCTTAAAATTTATCGGAATACATTGTCTGAGGTAGAGGAAAGGGTAAAGAGTAGGTTTAGTATCTTTGATATTTACTCTACACTATTTTATACTCTGTCTCCTAAGCAACAACATTTCCATACTGTTTTGTATATATAATAGCTGTGGAGCCATGTTTCTCTAAAACTGCACTAAAATGTTAAGGTAACTTAACGTAACTTATAACAAGAACACTACAATCAATGCATGGCATAGGGATGGCATTGGTCTGACATTCTTTGTATTTAGCTCTCAGGTCCTGCCATGCCATAACATAGTCATTGTATAAGTTTTGCCAAAATGGTAAATGGAAAAAAATATTTCTACAACTTTTTTTATTATGTCTGGGAGAGTAAGGTGCAGTTAAATTGGCAATGATTTATGACAATGAAGTCGTCTGCTACATTACTTCTTTAAAAAAAAAAGTATTTTTTACGATGTGAATTTGGATTGAGATGTGTACGTCCCAAGCTAATATGACCCGAACTAACAGCATTATAGTGATCTATGAGACTTGAGGGCATAATGTGAATGTAAAAATGCAGTCATATAACTTTTATTTTGAACTGGCCTTGAGAAGTATATAGCATTCTTAAAACCACAAAAGCACTGTCTTAGATAATAATAGAATATATTCTAGCAGAGTACCCTCCATTGCCCAGTCTTCCTATCTAAACTTAGTGGGAGAGGAAAAGAAACAATGACACTCTTGTCCTCATATCCAGACCTCATATCCCAACCTCATATCCCAACCGCATATCCAGACCTCATATGCCTACTGGATATCCTGACCTCATATCATGTCTTCATATTTTGTCCTCATATCCAGATCTCATATCCCAACCTCATATCCCCTTCTCATATCCCGACCTAAAATCTTGTGTTCATGCCACAACCTCATATCTTGTACTCATATCCAGACCTTATATCCCAATTTCATATCCTGTTCTCATGTCAAGACCCTAAATTCTGACCTAATTTCCTGTTCTCATATCCAGACCTCATATTCCAACCTCATATTCCAATCTCATGTCCCGACCTCAAATCCTGTCTTCATTCCCTGATCTCATATCCTGTCCTCATATCCAGACCTTATATCCCAATCTCATATCCTGTTCTCATGTCAAGACCTCATATTTTGACCTCATATCTTGTCCTCATATCCCAGTCTCATATCCCGACCTCATAATCCATTCTCATATCCTGTTCTCATATCCCAGCCTCAAATCCCTTCCTTATGTCCCAACCTTATTTTCCATCCTCAGATTTAGCTAAGCTGTGATGAAGAGATTGTAGGCCAAAAATAGAAGGAAATGTGGCTTGTGGGGGGCATTACACATTTTTAGTAATTATTAATAAATACATTTAGGTGGATTCACCAATGGAACTATTTTGCCTTTCAGATTTGGCCACAGAAAAAACCATAAGTGCTACATATAGGTTTTGATGTGAATTTGCTTTGTATTGTAAGAACTCATACTGATTCACTATGGTCAAATTAATCCATGATGTGAAATCTTTTTATCATAATGAGTAACAGGATCATAGATTTCCCTACTATCCTGGTGATGTGGAAATGTGCCCTAATATTAAAGGGGTACTTCGGTGCAGAACATTTTATCTACTGTAGATAGGGGATAAGTGTCTGATTGTGGGGGGTCAGACCGCTGGTACCCCCCACAATCTCACTCATACCCGACACCCTGGCTCTCTTTATGCAGAGACTGCATAAAACGCCACTCCATGTATCTTTATGGGTGAGTCGGCGGAGACATGTGAAAATGTATTCCTTATCTTGTGACTAGAGGATAAGATATCCTCCACCAGAGTACCCAGTTACAGTTTCAGTTACAATAGGACATGAACAGAATCATTTGGCTGTGTGGGTTACAAGTAGTTAACTGAATACAATATAGTAAATAAAAGGAATCGATAAAGCAGGTTTTAGAAGCAATACTTTTAAAAGGTGGCATAGTACTATAAACTGAAGAACCTTATACTTTAGTCCATAAAGATGTATTTTACTAAAATATTTTCCAGCAGAGTTAATTTCCCTTTAGTATGTTCACAATGTTCTTCTCTCTTTTATTCTATGCACAGTAGTTAATGCAGTATAAGGAGAGGTTTACCAGTTTTATGTGAAATATTCCAGATTCATTGGAACTCAATGTAAAATAATCATTTTACAAGATAACTGGCAGCAAGAATTATACTAAAGGGACACAATTATTTTGAACATACTGATAAGCCCTATGTTTTCATGAATAGGTTGTTAAGGATGTGCATTTTATTCATATTTTTTTAGTTACATATCTTTAACATATTTGGGAGCCCAGTTATCATATATTTCGAGAGAAACCGAAAATGAGTACTATGCATTTTGCTTAATTATGTACTTAAAGTGGTACACGGGCCCTATGACCTCTTATGCTGGGGGACCCACCTGTGTGAGTTCCACACAGTGGCATCACCCCCTCCCATAGGCTTGTATTGAGGCGCGGCATGACATCACCCAGAGGGCGATTAACTAATGCCGGAAAGTTAAACAGATTTGTAAATTACTTTTATTTAAAAATCTTAATCCTTCCAGTACTTATCAACTGTTGTATGCTCCATAGGAAATTATTTTCTTTTTGAATTTTTTTTCTGTCTGACCACAGTGCTCTCTAGTGACAAATGTCAGGAACTGTCCAGAGTAGGAGCAAATCGCCATAGAAAACCTCTCCTACTCTGGACAGGTCCAGACATAGACAGAGGTGTCAGCAGAGAGCACTGTGGTCAGGCAAAAGAGAAATTCAAAAACTTCATGTGGAGCATACAGCAGCTGATATATATACTGGAAGAATTAAGATTTTTCTTATTTTTTCTTTTTTTTTAACTTTTTGGCACCAGTTGATTTAAAAAAATAGTTTTCCACCAGAGTACCCCTTTAAACCTATATTTTGCAGTCCCTCATGCTACTTTGCCTTTCAGTACACCAAAGTATATGCTTAAAGACTGCAGATTTATACTGGTGGTATCTGCCCCCATAGATCTGTGACAATTCATAGTAGAATGCATGTTACTATACTTCTTTATCCTGTATTGCAAATTCTCTGATGCTACAAAGGTGCACCAGATTTGTGAAGAAAGCTGTGATGGAAAAACTGCTATGCCTGGACATAACCCAACAAATCCCATTTTCGGTATTTTCTTTGCATTGCGCAGGTGATCTAACAATTGTAAGTGCATCAGATATTACTATGTGTCTGCTCTCAAAGCACTGTGTTATGACTGAGGGTGGAAAGGGAGAGTGAGCCCTAAGTTATCCCTAGAAACACTCTCCCTGCCTGCTTGCCCATCCACCCTAAACGGCGGATCGACAGCCACGGTGCCAGCCCCTTCCTGTGCTAAAGTGCATTGGGCATAATGGTACACAAATAATACTAAACATAGTCAGGAACATGTCAGAAACATAACAGGAAAATAACCAAACAATCAGATTAACCAGACAAGACATAAATATTCAAACAGGGCAGGAAATAGCATACTAACATACAGTTCAGAAACCGGAATCAGGATGAACGGCAGATAAAAATAAATGAAGAAGACTAGATATGGAATAGGTATACAGCAGAAACCTGGAGATGCAGGGGATGAACAGATGAACTGAATGTAAAACACTAAACAGGTCAGGAAACATAGAAAACTTCACAGTGGACACTGAACAAAGAACACAAACAGATAAAAGTTCTGAGGACACCGATCAGTGATAAAGTACAGAGGACACTATAGATCAATGGTAGTGTACAGAGGACACTCTACACAGTAACCATGTAAACTATGATCAGTGCATGTACTAAAAACACAAAAGATCAGAAATCATGAACTCTCAAGACACCCCACTCCAAACATGGAGGGACATCAATACTAAAGCCAAATAGACGACTAGCCAGCAGGCACACTCCACTGTGTGATCAGGATACTGGCCTTGTAGGAGACAAATATAATACACAGAACACTAGACTGAGAAACGGATGCGTCTGAACAGACTCCACAAAAGCCAAACTACAAAACATGAAGGAACACAGGTCAGGATACAAAACAGGAAAATACAAAACCAAACTCCATAACATGGATGAATACAGGTGCGGACTCTAAACAGCAATACTAAATACAGAGCACGGGTACAAGCAAGCTTCACGGTGTGAACACAGACTAAGATATGACAAGGTACTAAAGGCCGACAGATGTACAAAAAACCAAGCAGATTAAAATCTATCATAAACAGGCATAATAACCATGGTAAAAACTCAGATGTTAACAGATAGACCTCAACAGTCATAGTCACAGTAAGAACCAATCACCAGCCCAGAGTTCCAAGAGAGCTCGGGTTTTAAAGCCACACTAGAGCTGTAATAGGGTAAGAGCATTAACTCTCCCAACCCTGGGAAGACTTAGTACAGAACTGCTCAGACATGAACAGACCCCAAGACAGAAAAATACAAAAACAGACATTACACACTGGTTAAGCCCAATCATAAGAACTGTTTCACTCCATTTTTGCCATGTAAAACTATGTATTAAAACTGAAGACCCCAACACTAAAACTTAACTTTGATTTTTAGTTCAGAATCAGTACCAGATGAGTACCGGTATAATGAAAAAATTAAAAAGAACAGTGTTGGCAGTCACTGATAGCTATGTAATATCACTGTACTTGATATCACTTAGGCTCATCGCCTATAGACATAGATAATGTGCTTTTACATCATATATCACGATTACGTGAAAAAGGAAGTCCCAGAAAATGGTAGAGTACTTGCAATGTGATTTTATTGAGCTTATTCAGCTTACTGAGAAAGCTGAATAAAACCCCATTGCAAGTACTCTACTGTGTGCCGGGACTTCCTTTCTGAGATGATTCTCCTTTTTCTCGGGCACCTGGAACTAGCTGCAGTGCTGACCGCTCTTTTCTGTGTTCCATATCCCTGAGCGACACAGGCTCATTAAAAGGCTCATATTTCACTCCTCAGAGTTTCATCAGAGATCTGAAGAAGCTCTGGGAAACAAAACATGTCAGAGCGGCTATTTGTCTTTAAATAAGCCTGTGTCACCAGGCCAATCAGTGTGCCTCCAGATGTTGCAAAATTACAACCCCCAGCATGCAACAGCAGGAGGCACACTGGTTGGGAAACACTGTTCTATAAGAATAAGAGAAACATCTGTAAGAAATCAAAGGCATACATAGGACCCCAGACACTTTAGTACCACATTCGTGTCATATTTAGACTCCATTCAACTCTAAACTTGTTGTGTGCACGAGGCGTTTTATACCGCGTTCTGTGGAAACACATTTCAATTTAGCTTTTGCAAGTAGAAAAAACTTCAATAGTTCTAACACACATAAACCAAAGCCAGTACAGTGAGTTTTTATTGTGCATAGTAAATGTTATGTATTCTACTGAATGTTCTTGTGAAAGGAACGCACTTTGCAGCTGTTTGTAGATTTCTATCATTCTGTTCCAAGTGCCAAATTTCCCCTATTAATTGAAGCATTTGTGCGATTCCGCAGATGCTGGGGGAGCTCATTTGTGAGCACTGGTTGTACATCTTGGCTTTTTATCATTTTATTCTGGAAATAATTTCACATTCCCATAAATTACTAATATTCATCTGATTTCTCAGCTAAAAATCTGCTGGAAATGACACGGTTTTCTGCTGCTAACAAGTGTAATAAATATTATGGTAAATGATCCATGAAGCAGATCGCAAAAACACACCTGCTTGAAATAAGCTTACAATTATGGTAATATGGAATCGTAGGGTAACCTTTCAAAAGGATTTTACATTTTAGGCAGAACATGCTTTAAATGTGGATGTGAATGATTATGGATTAATATTCTCTTTGGTAAATAGTCAATCTTTATACATACACTAAGTATTTTCCCATAACTTTTTTCTGGTCAGACACATTAATGTTATATCAGAGAATTGTTAAAGCCCTACCTGTCATATCACATAGAAAACATATTGCTTATATATATATATATATATATATATATATATATATAGTAGTTCAAAGCGAAAGAGCCAGCAAAGACCCCCTCTATATGTGCACGTGGTCAGCCAACTAACAAGTCAGCAGTCCATAGGTATGCAATCTCCACCACAGCACAAAAAATCAGAGGTCCAGGATAAAGTACAAAGGCTTCCAAGTTTATTCACACCATAAATGTGATAGCGGTGCAACGTTTCGGCAAACTGCCTTTGTCAAGCATACAAATCGTACAAAATGCAAAACTTAAATACATCAAGGTGCTTTCTGATAGGTTTACAATCATCTGTGATACATTGTGATTAATGATTCCATCCAACCCTCAAAGGGTGATTGGTTCCCATATATGACATCATCACAACAAACAATGACTACTACAATAAAGTGCATATTCTCACTCTAGTGACCATATAATAGTTACTAAATGAATAGGAGGGAGTGTACATGGCATCAGAATCATAACAGGCTCTGTTGATTGTCACTAACTGTCGTATAGGTACTTACGATCGTTCCGTACCACCATGTGTCTATGTGTTTGTAAACAAATGTATTGCGGCTGCGCGAAATCGTGCCTGCCGCAGTTCTCGTATGGCGAGTTCCACTGCATATATAGCGAATATATTCGCAATACTTGGGAATTTGCAATATTTGCAATAAAAATTTGAAATGCAAATATTTGCGCCCAACACTAGTAAAGAATGAAGGAGATGAGGCTCTTAATCATTCAGCTATGCGGTAAGGGTGGTTAAAGTTGGTACGATCAGATATTGGTGGCCTGTATCTGTGTAACCAAAATTATCTTGGTGCACGTGGAAATCCCCTCCAGATCCTAAATGTGTTAAGATACAACACAACATAAACATTCTCCAGCTCCTTGAATAAGATGACAAGTTTTATTCTCTTCCACCTAAAAAGGTCAGCACACCAACGTGTTTCTGACAATACACTGTCTGTATTTATGGACAATAGTTTTTTCGTACGAAGTTGCATGAAAACCAAAAAGGACATACCCTATTAGACCCTTATTTATATTGGATGATACATATGCCCAGATGTCTTGTAACGCACCATAGATGTTATTCCAGTATATTGCATATTGAATGCAATATGGTCCTGGCAATATATTGGTAACATCTATTGTGGTTTCAAGACCTGTAGGAATAGGCATTGTCCAATAGAATTACACTTCTTATGCGGTCTGAGTTTTTTGGCTTTAAAACAAATTTGATTGTTTTTGCCCAAGAATAAGGACAGTGTATAGACCGAAACACGTCGGTGTACTGAATTTTTTTAAGGAAATGTGAAGAAAGTTTGGCATCTTATTGTAGAAGGGGCTGTAGAGTTTTTATTTAGTTTTATTCCTTTAACACAATCTAAGGAAGATTCTAGTGTATATATATATATATATATATATATATATATATAGCCCCCTGGGATGCCTGCTGTATTTGGTCTTCCACCTCCTCAAAGCTACCTTCCTCCTCTGACTCCTCTTCTTCAGACTCCTCTCTCTGCGTTGCCTCTCTCTGCGTTATTATAAGGTGTGTTAAGTAGTACCATTCCTATCAGTTTAATCCCTGTTACTATTAGGAACCGGGAGATGGAAAAAGATGCTTGGTCGGTCCTCCTACTCCAAATTTGGGGTATTGCGCGTGCAATTTAATGTGCCACCAGTGGTGTGTTAAGTAGTACTATTCTTATCAGTTTAATCCCGGTTACTTCCCCTACCACGTTAGTGTAGGAACACCTGAAATGGCCACACACCTTCCTGGCCTGATTCAGGATGTCCTGTAAGCCTGGGTACTTATGCACAAAGCGTTGTACGATCAGATTACACACATGTGCCATACACGGCACATGTGTCAACTTGCCAAAATTCAATGCCGCCAAAAAATTTCTTCCGTTGTCACAAACCACTTTGCCAATCTCCAGTTGGTGTGGAGTCAGCCACTGATCCACCTGTGCGTTCAGGGCGGACAGGAGTGCTGGTGTGGTGTGACTCTCTGCTTTCAGGCAAGTCAACCCCAAGACGGCTTGACACTGCCATATCTGGGATGTGGAATAGTACCTGGGGAGCTGGGAGGGTGCCGTTGATGTGGAGCAAGATGCAGCAGGAGAAGAGGACTCAGCCGAGGAGGTTATGGAAGAGGATGGAGTAGGAGGAGTAGAGGAGGTGGCAGCAGTCCTGCCTGCAAGTCGTGGCAGTGTCACCAACTCCTCTGTAGAACCACGCATTTCGTGCTTGGCAGCCGTCAGCAGGTTTACCCAATGCGCAGTGTAGGTGATATACCATGCTTTGCAGACCAGGTATCAGTGGTCAGATAGACCCTTGCCCCAACACTGGGGGGCGGACCCGCGGGAGGCGATCACAGTTGTCCCCCCATGGTTCTGGCTGCTCCAAGCGTAGCAGAACTGCTGGGTCCTCCCGGAAGTGGCGGAAATATGATTGTCGGGATTCTAGGAGCAGGGAGCGCTCCCGCAGATCCTGCTCATCCCGCTGGCGAATGCCCTCTTCATCCCGGGACAGTTCTAGTGGCTCCAGTTGGTACGGGGCTTGCTGAGCGACGTTTGATGCCCCTGATCGAGTCATCCATGGCGGCCGCCACATGGGCTGGACACGGTAAGGCATGGGCTGAGTGGTGTGCGTTGAAAGCTGGAAGGGAGGTGGCAGTTAATTTGGCTGATCGCCTAGCAGTCACGGTAGACTATTTGCTTTCTTTACAAGAGTCTCAGGTTTCTGCGATTGTTGCCCGACGGCGCTTGTCCGGCATTAGTTTTTATTTTAAGCTTTTTGGTTGGGAAGATGTTACAAAGCGCTTCTTGATCCAGCAGGCTTTGAAAGGCTGGCAGCGCACTCATGTGCGGCGGGAAACTCGTCGGCTGTTTTCTTTTTCCCTGTTAGGCCTGCTTTTGGATGCAACGGAATGGGGCTGTTCTTCCATTTTTGAATTGCGTTTGTATTCTGCCGCTTTTTGCGTAATGTTTTTTGGCGCTTTGAGAATTGGGGCGTTAGTTCCTGCCTCTAAGAGCGGGATGGGTGGTTTGTTGTGGGAGGATGTGCTCCAACTGTGTTCTGCAGCTGCGTGTTAGGCGTTCTAAGATGGACCAGTTGGGGCAAGGCATGTGGGTGCATGTTCTAGGGGTTGGTGGGGTTACTTGCCCTGTGCGGACAGTTTTGAAATTTTTGGCGGTCAGGGAGTCTGGTGCACATTTTTTTGAGGATGCTGATGGGTCGCCCCAAACCCGTTTTCAATTTCAAGTTGTGTTTAACCCCTTAAGGACCCGGGGTTTTTCAGTTTTTGCATTTTCGTTTTTTCGGCCTTACCTTTAAAAAATCAAAACTCTTTAAATTTTGCACCTAAAATTCCATATGATGGCTTATTTTTTGTGCCACCAATTCTACTTTGTAATGACGTCAGTCATTTTACCCAAACATCTACAGCGAAACGGGAAAAAAAATCATTGTGAGACAAAATTGAAATAAAAAACTTTTGGGGGCTTACGTTTCTACTCAGTACATTTTTGGGTAAAAATGACACCTTCTCTTTATTCTGTAGGTCCATAGGGTTAAAATGATACCCCACTTACATAGGTTTGATTTTGTTGTACTTCTGGAAAAAATCATAACTACATGCAGGAAAATGCAGACGTTTAAAATTGTCATCTTGTGACCCCTATAACTTTTTTATTTTTCCGTGTACGGGACGGTTTGAGGGCTAATTTTTTTGTGCCGTGATCTGAAGTTTTTAGCGGTACCATTTTTGCATTGATAGGACTTATTGATCATATGATAATTGTTTTTTTTTTGCGTGTACGCCATTGACCGTGTGGTTTAATTAACAATATATTTTTATAATTCGGACATTTCCGCATGCGGCGATACCACATATGTTTATTTTTATTTGCACTGTTTTTTTTTATGGGAAAAGGGGGGGGGGGGGTGATTCAAACTTTTATTAGGGAAGGTGTTAAATGATCTTTATTCCTTTTTTTTCACTTTTTTTTTGCAGTGTTATAGCTCCCATAGGGACCTATAACACTGCACACACTGATCTTTTACATTGATCACTGGTTTCTCATAAGAAACCAGTGATCGATGACTCTGCCACTTGACTGCTCATGCCTGGATCTCAGGCACTGAGCAGTGATTTGGCGATCGGACAGCATGGAGGCAGGTAGGGATCCTACGGCTGTCATGTAAGCTGTTCGGGATGCCGCGATTTCGCCGCGGCGATCCCGAACAGCTCTTTGAGCTAACCGGCATGGTTTTACTTTCACTTTAGACGCGGAGTGCAACTTTGAACGCCGCGTCTAAAGGGTTAACAGCGCGCGGCACGGCGATCAGTGCTGCGCGCTATTAGCCACGGGTCACGACAGTTGTTAGAGGCCGGGCCCGACCCGCCATGGCCCCGCGTTATAGAACAGGAGTAGACTCATGACGTACCGGTACATCATGGGTGGAGTATGGTACCCACTCCTTTCGGACTGGGGCTGCAACCGAGGCTTCGAGAGCGGGCCTGTCAGTGGATGCAATACAGCGTATTGGGCGCTGGAGGTCTGGTTGTTATGCAAGGTATGCTCGCCTAGAATTGTTGCTTTAATGTTTTTTATTTTTCAGATTCTCCGAGAGCCGATGTTTATTTCCTGGGTCACTCTTACTTCTAGCATGCGGGTCAGAGAGCGGATTGACGGCCTGGCGGTTGATCTTTGGGCTGCAGTGACATTGTGACTCACTGGAGAGGTATTCCGGGCATGTGGTGGCCTAGGGTATTGACAGAGGCGGTGGACATCGCAAAGTGAACTCCTACTAGTGTGATTTTGGTGGTTCATGTTGGGGGGAATGACCTTTGTCATTCCCGGGTTCCGGACCTTATAACACTGATGAAGGCTGATGTGGAGAGAATGTCGGTTTTCTTTACGCAACTGGGGTTGGTGTGGGGGGGGGGGGGAGGCGTTTTATGATCCTGGAGGGATCACCAGATAAGAGTGGTGGCACTGGGCAAGTGGGCACAGTATATGCTGTGAGCCTGACACACGCTGCCAGGCAGGCAAATGCAATTAGATTACACAGGAGAAAAAAAAAAAGAAGCAGACTGATGTTCTAGCCCTAAAAAAGGGCTTTTTGGGGTGCTGTCCTTACAGCAGAGATCAGATGAGTCCTTCAGGACTGGAGTGGACACTGAATACTGTAGTTGATTGAAAGAAAAAAAGTTTTCCACCAGAGTACCCCTTTTGACCAGTGGTTCCCATCCAGAGTGCCTCCAGCTGTTGCAAAGCACACGTGTGAAGGAAACTGACTGCTATTATATTACAGTCAAAAAAGTTTTTTTTATAAAATGCAAGCTATTGTGACACCAGATATGAGTGGTGGTATTGGGCAAGTGGGCACAGTATACGCTGTGAGCCTGACACACATTGGCAGGCAGGCAAATGCAATTAGATTACACAGGGGGAAAATATGCAGACTGATGTCCTAGCCCTAAAAAGGGCTTTTTGGGTGCTGTCCTTACAGCAGAGATCAGATGAGTCCTTCAGGACTTTAGTGGACACTGAACACTGTAGTTGCTTGAAGCAAAAAACATTTTCCACCAGAGTACCCCTTTTAACCAGTGGTTCACAACCAGGGTGCCTCCAGCTGTTGCAAAACACACATGTGAAGGAAACTGAATGCTATTATATTACAGTCAAAAAGTTTTTTGTTTTTTTTAAATGCAAGCTATTGTGACACCAGATATAAGTGGTGGCACTGGGCAAGTGGGCACATTATACGCTGTGAGCCTGACACACGCTGGCAGGCAGGCAAATGCAATTAGATTACACAAGGGAAAAAAATGCATGATATTCTAGCTCAGTCTGCTTTTTGGGGTGCTGTCCTTACAGCAGAGATCAGATGAGTCCTTCAGGACTGTAGTGGACACTGAATACACTAGCCTAGCTATCGATTTCCCTATTAAATCAGCAGCACCTACATTGTGCCTCCTCTCACTAAGAATGCAGCTTCAGAATGAAGCTAAAATGGAGTCTGTCCAGGAGGTGGGAGGGTCTGGGAAGGATGGTCTGCTGTTGATTGGCTGGAATGTGTCTGCTGACTGTCAGGTACAGGGTCAAAGTTTACTCCATGATGACGAAAAGGGGGCGGATCGAACATCGCATATGTTTGCCTGCCACGGCAAACGCGAACAATCTATGTTTGCCGGGAACTATTCCCCGGCGAACTGTTCAAGACATCTCTATACCCCTTTAGTAAGGACATTACATGAGGAGGTTTGTTAAAGTGTGTCACCCCAGTAGTAAGGACATTACATGAGGAGGTTTGTTACAGTGTGTCACCACAGTAGTAAGGAGATTACATGAGGAGGTTTGTTACAGTGTGTCACCCCAGTAGTAAGGACATTACATGAGGAGGTTTGTTACAGTGTGTCACCACAGTAGTAAGGAGATTACATGAGGAGGTTTGTTACAGTGTGTCACCCCAGTAGTAAGGAGATTACATGAGGAGGAGGTTTGTTACAGTGTGCCCCCAAGTAGTAAGTTAATGACATGAGGAGGAGGTTTGTTACAGTATGTCACCCCAGTAATAAGGAGATTACATGAGGAGGAGGTTTGTTACAGTATGTCACCCCAGTAGTAAGGAGATTATGGGAGGAGGGGGTTTGTTACAGCGTGTCACCCCAGTAGTATGGAGATTACATGAAGGGGAGGTTTGTTACAGTGTGTCACCCCAGTAGTAAGGAGATTACATGATGTGGAGGTTTGTTACAGTGTGTCAGCCCAGTAGTAAGGAGATTATATGAGGAAGAGGTTTTTTACAGTGTGTCACCCCAGTAGTAAGGAGCTTACATGAGGAGGAGGTTTGTTACAGTGTGTCACCCCAGTAGTAAGGTGATTACATGGGGAGGAGGTTTGTTACAGTGTGTCCCCCCAGTAGTAAGGAGATTACATGAGGAGGGGGTTTGTTACAGTGTGTCACCCCAGTAGTAAGGAGATTACATGAGGAGGAGGTTTGTTACAGTGTCATCCCAGTAGTGAGGAGTTTACACGCGGAGGGGGTTTGTTACAGTGTGTGATCCCAGTAGTAAGGAGATTACATGAGGAGGAGGTTTGTTACAGTGTGTCACCCCAGTAGTAAGGTGATTACATGAGGAGGAGGTTTGTTACAGTGTGTCCCCCAGTAGTAAGGAGATTACATGCGGAGCAGGTTTGTTACAGTGTGTCACCCCAGTAGTAAGGAGATTACATGAGGAGGGGGTTTGTTACAGCGTGTCACCACAGTAGTAAGGAGATTACATGAGGAGGGGGTTTGTTACAGTGTGTCACCACAGTAGTAAGGAGATTACATGAGGAGGAGGCTTGTTACAGTGTGTCATCCCAGTAATAAGAAGATTACATGAGGAGGGGGTTTGTTACAGCGTGTCACCCCAGTAGTAAGGAGATTACATGAGGAGGAGGTTTGTTACAGTGTGTCACCCCAGTTGTAAGGAGATTACATGAGGAGGAGGTTTGTTACAGTGCATCACCACAGTAGTAAGGTGATTTCATGAGGAGGAGGTTTGTTACAGTGTCATCCCAGTAGTGAGGAGATTACATGAGGAGGGGGTTTGTTAAAGTGGTGCTGTTGACCACAGCAACCAATCAGATTGCTTCTTTCTTTTTCAATGGCCTTTTTTTTTTTTTAAATGAAAGAATCGAACTGATTGGTTGCTATGGGCAACTGCTCCTCTCCTCCTCTATACAGGGTTTGATAAATCTCCTCTGGTGTTTTTTTCGTGAAATCTGGGCATTTATCTTCCCAATTTTTCACAAAAAATCCTTGATTCACATGATTAAAGGATCACATGACTTGTATTGAGAAAAACACAGGGGAAAAAAACAAACCCCAAAGAAACAAAATGCCTTTAAAACACCAGGCTCGGCTGATCCTCTTTTATCAGGGGGTCTGAGCTTTTTGATAAACATAGGGGGAAAATGAAAATGCCAAAGAAGCAAAAAGCCTATAAAAGTACACAATGGGGAGATTTATGAAAACCTCCGCTGAAGAAAAGTTGGCCAGTTGCCCATAGCAACCAATGAGATCACTTCTTTCAGTTTTCACAGGCCTTTTTAAAAATGAAAGAAGCTATTTGATTGGTTGCTATGTGCAACTGCTACACTTTTCCTCTTCACAGGTTTTGATAAATCTTCCCCATAGTTTTTTGGAAAAAAAAGCCACAGAGACAAAACTAAGTAAAGTAAAAAAAGGAGGGGCAGCTCCATAAAGCTCCAGAAAAAAGCTTGAATCAAAAATTGCATCTGTTCCTAGGCTTAGGCTAAGATTCAACACAAGTTATGTGTGGCCTTTTTCTCGAAATCCACATTGTTTTGCAACAGCTGGAGAGCCATTGGGATCACTGATACCGCATGTCAATCTTGGCCCGTGGTGCTGATCCTTAAAAGAGTAGTCTAGTGAAAAATAACTTATCCCCTATCCTAGGGGATAAGTTATAGATCGCAGGGTGTCCGAGCGCAGGGACCCCCCGCGATCTTCGGCACAGGACCACGCCAGTTTGCTGGAAGCTGACGTCCGACCCCCGCAGGAGGCTGCGGCAGGCACACCCCCTCCATTTATCTCTATGGGGTACATGGAGGGGCGCATTGGCCGGAACTCCGTGTTGTGGTCGGCACGCGCCCTTGCGGCAGACTGCCAGGGCCCAGTTCAGGAGATTGCAGGAGGTCCCAGTGCTCGGACTCCCAGTGATCTATAACTTATTCCCTATCCTTTGGATAGGCGATAAGTTATTTTTCACCAGACAACTCCTTTAACTATCAGCAGGAGCCACAGCCACAATAAATCAATCAGCAGCGCTGGCTGTCAGGAGGTATGACAAGTGACATCCTTCCTCTCCGCGGGGCAAAGTCAGACGTCCCGGCGGCAGCCAGCACTGCTCATTGAGCCTGCTAGAGCCACACTGATCTGTGTAAGAAACCTATGGGCCCAGGCTGCTGAGGACCCAAAATGACATTACATATACTGAGTGTCTGCTTGGGAGAAACAAATACATTGCACCCCATAGAGAGTAGCACTATTTTAATAAAAAATTGCAGAAACAGTCATGCACAATATGTTAAAAAGCTTTCTGGATTTCAGCCAATCAGAGAGCAGCACTGCCCAAATAGAACTCCCAGGAGGAGCAGTGTGTCACACATGTGATGTCATAACCACTGTCCACCAGAGAGCAGCACTGAGCAGAAATAACACGGCTCCTGCTCAATCTCCATCAGTGAGGGACCGATGCTGGACACTGTAGGAACCCGGGAATGCAGATTCATACACAGGATTGGTTAGTGTTGTTCCATGTACATTTCTATAATAAACATGTAAATAATCTTTCTTTTGTTTTGTTTTTCTATCTTAGATGTAGTATTTCCAGGATGTGGAGTCGCATTTCTGGACCTACAGCAAGAAGTTGGATGAAGATATAACCCCATGAATCACGCACATACACAGACACATTTGCCCAAATTATAGAGGTAACCTCCTTTAGTATGCCCAGAGGAAGGGCAATACAGTAGCCATGGATTCCCTACAGGTTTCCTCCCCTCTGGAGGTTTTTCCTGTCCTGAGTATTAGTTACTGTGCGCTCTTTGTGAGTGATGAGAGGTTACAAAAAAACCCTACACAAACATTCTAATAAATAAAGTTTCCCCTTTTTTAACCGTTCTTTGAATTGTTCGACATGTTTGAATTGATGACATGAGTTTCTTTTTTTTCCTAATATCCTGTGCGATCTGCATAGTTGGTTGTAGAGAGAGAAGCAGTTGATGCTGGGTGGTACAGTTGCCAAGACAACGAGGGCAGACTGGCCATCGGGGACACTGGGCATTTGCCTGGTGGGCTAGACCATCAGTGTCAGGATTGGGGATAAATGTTTGATCGCAGGGGGTTTGACCGCTGGGACCCAGCAATGTCGCGAGGCAATGTCGGCTAGTACTTGTGTCGTCGACCTCACTGAGAGATACATGGAGGGGGCCTGTCGGGCATGGCGTCATGCTGCAGCCAACATGCCTCCTGCACGGGAAGAGACACGGCAGAGCCGGGGCCCCATACAGGAGATTGCGGGGTTATCTATATATACAGCTGCAGATCTACTTTAGGAGCTCTTAAAGCAGCAACCGATGGCCGCAGCCTTTAACCCCTTAAGGAAGCAGGGCGTACCTGTATGCCCTGTGCCCGGTCCTGGTGTTTAAAACAGGGTCACGCCGTGACCCCGCATCACACCGGGTCGGTCCCAGCTGCAATTCACAGCCGGGACCCTGGGCTAATAGTGCGTGGCACCGATCATTGTGCCGTGTGCTATTAACCCTTCAGACGCGGCGATCAAAGTTGATCACCGCATTAAAAATGAAAGTAAACGCTTCCCAGCAGCTCAGTCGGGCTGATTGGGACTGCCACGATAAAATTGTGATGTCCCGATCAGCTAGGACGCGAGCGGAGGCTTACCTTGCTCCGTCGCATTTGATTGCTCCAAGCCTGAGCTACAGGCTTGAACAATCAAACCCCTGTTACGCTGAGCCATGCAAAGCTATGGCTTTGCAGGGATCAGGGTAAAAGATCAGTGTGTGCAGTGTTATAGCCCCCTATGGGAGCTATAACACTGCAAAAAAAAAAAAAAGTGAAAAAAAAAAGTTAATAAAAGTCAATAAAAGTTTGAATCACCCCCCTTTTCCCATAAAAAAAATTGTGTAAATAAAAATAAACATATGTGGTATCGCTGCGTGCGTAAATGTCCTAACTATAAAAAATATATAGTTAATTAAACCGCACGGTCAATGGCGTACGCGAAAAAAATTCCAAAGTCCAAAATAGCGTGTATTTGGTAACTTTTATATCATAAAAAAATGAATAAAAAGCAATGAAAAAGTCTGATCAATGCAAAAATGGTACCGATAAAAATTTCAGATCACGGCGCAAAAAATGAGCCCTCATACCAGACAGACAACAGAGGGGGTATGTGGCGGCCATCATCCCATTTTTTTTACACACTTCAGTCGGCCCAGATACCGTTCCCCCTCCGCCAGTGACAGAATAGGCTGGTGACCATTGTCACTTTAAGAGGAGCAAAAGTGCAGCACGCACGCACGTCTGCTCAAATGCTCCCTGACATCGGCTGATTGGAAGAGCGGAGCAGTAGAGGTGCTTGTTTCCTCAATGGTCCGCTTTTAGAAAGTAATATCTGCTGCTTAACCAATGATAACCGAAAGGCCCTCCCAGTGCCAGTGACTCTGAGCCATCATGAGATGAGCCGGAAGATCATCACTAACAAGTTTGAGTCAATAGAGTAATATGAAACGCCAGATGCATGTGTTGTTGTTTTTTCATCCTTTTATGGCATTTTTAGGCTCCTTAAAATAAATTGTTTACCACCGTGTACCTCTTTAACACTAGTTATGATGGCTTATGCTTAGGCCATCAATATCAGTGAGTTGCAATAGCAGGCACAGGCACTACTTAAAATACGGAGCTGTGTCTGGTAAACAATGAGCGGCATCGCCCATATTCAAATTTGCGATATTTGTCCTATATTCGCGAATTTTGCATATTCGTTATATTCGCATATGCGAATATTCTTATATGTGAATATTCGCATATGTGAATATTCACATATTCGCGTATTTGAGGAAAAAAACTGTGAGGGGTGGGCAACTTTACTATTGGTTGCTAGGGATGTTGTTGATAACCTCTCACAAGTGTATTTGCATCATTTAATTTCATTTCACAAGTGAAAAGAATGAATATGTGAATATTTACATATGCGAATATGCGCTTATGCGAATATTCGCATATGCAAATTTGCGCATATGTGGAAAAAGTGAATATTCGTAATTTCGAATATATAGTGAATATATTTGCAATATTCGCGAATTTGCGATATTCGCGATAAAAATTTGAAATGCAAATATTCGCACCCAACACTACTCACTAGGTCATGCAGATGCTTTACATGTCTTTTTATGTGTCTAACCTCTGTGTTTGGCTCACAAATCCCTCTGTTCTGCTGCTCACTCATTCTGACATCCACTGCTCAGGAAGGGAGGTGTCAGAGAAAGTACTGAGCCCGAGGCACTCACCATACATTCACTCCCTCCCTAAGTCTGCGGTACTGTGCTGGGTCTCTAAATCTAATCGCTGCAGGCTGCTCTGTAACCCCCTCCTCTCTGTTTTCAGACAGGAGTCTGATAGACAGGACTGGTTAGAGCACAGAGGCTTGCTAGTCTCGCGCTCACTTACTGGACCCAGCCTGTGCTGGGACAAAGATGATGCTGTAGCCGGACAGGATTATATTCTGAATGGTATGGGGACCCCTAGTGATCTTTTTATTTTAAAAAAATGGGGTGCATGTATACGGGTGCTTTCTTCACCTCTTGCGAGGAGAAGGACAAATTACAAGTACTGAGCACAAAAACATCGGAAAATAGAGTGATAAATCTTGCCGAGAAGGAGGTATGCCTCTTCTGGACCATAAACTCCCTGAATTCATGCAAAGAATGTAAACGAGTACCCAGAGGTAACAAGATCCAGCCCAATTCATGGAGAGAGGCTCATCTAGACCATGCATTTAAGTTAATGTGCATGATCTTACAGAGGAAGGAATCCACATATGAGCGTGTTACATCTGAATTGTGCCGGTTGAGAACTGAGCTGAGGAAATGCTTTACGGAAGAACAGTTTGCGGTTTTCTCTAAAAAAATTTAGAAAAAAAGTTACTGACAGTCCAGGCTGAAGTTAAAGACAAGAAAAGGAACTAATTTGTCCGAGATAAACTCGACTATGATAACGGATGTATATTCGAATGGAGTACAAAAAAAGTACAAAAACATAGAAACTGCCTGTGGAAAAGAAAACAAGATTATGGCACAACTTACTCAGACTCAAGCTTTTCCGATGAAATGAGGGAATCTGAAGTTAAAGCGTATACCAGGCCCCAAGCCCCTTTAAAAGGGGGATCGGGAGAGGGCGTCGGAAGAAGGCCAATAGAACCAGCCAGTGCAGAAAAGAAAACAGGTCTCATGGCGTGACTGAACGAAGGACAAGAGTCGCCCCAGACATAGAATGTCCTTAATTTGACAGACGAAATACTGCCAAGGGGCTGTGTCTCACTGTTATCAAAGGGGCTGAATTTCTGTCTTGCAAAACCTTTCGACATTGTGGACTTACAAGTTGACATTTTTAAGGCTGTTCGCAAAATGAGTCTGAACAAGCACTTTAAGAAAAGGGATACCTTTGATCATGTACATAAAATAGGTGAAACACCCATAGATATAGGCCTGCTTGGCTTCAGTGCTTCTACAGACCTACCTGCCGATGTCCTAGAGGGAGCTCAAATGTTAATAGCTCTATTTACTGAAGGATCATCCTTCAAATGCGAAGAGGCTGCTGAAATGCAACACTTTACGGGAGGGAAAAGCTTCTACCTTCTGTCCTCCACTACAGACGGGGAGTGCATTAGATTTATTTTCCAAACTGGTAACAAATTAGGTAAAATCTGTTCTCTACCCTGAAATAAACAACAATTTGTCTAAAACTGAAGAGAGAGCTCTCTCTTGGCTTCAAAATAGGAAGGATCTTATCTTTAGAAGGGGCAACAAAAGCAGGAATTTAGTTGTGTTGACCAGAGAGCAACACAAAGTCGAGGCTCATTGAGATTATTGGAGGACAAAAAAGTAAATGTATATCTTCCAGAGGATCCTACTAATAAATATCTTAGCCAATTGCAGTCTCTATTATGCAAATATACAGAGAAAGGTATTATGTCTTTAAAAACTGCCAAAAAATTGCTACCATGTTACCCCTAAAAACCGGACTGGTAGTACCTCCCCAAGGTCCATAAGTCGCTGACCCACCCCCTGGGGCTCAGACCTTTATTTTGTCACAATGCGTTCAGGTTCGATGGCAAGTGGTACAGGCAAAACTCGGGGACTGGTATGGAAACCCTGGTAGCCTGCACTTTTGCTAATTTGTTTTTGGCTGTATTTGAGAAATGTTTATTTTTTTTCTGCTAGGAACCCCTTCGCAAAGTATATTAGCACGTTTCTCTGGTATATGGATGGCGTATTTGTCATCTGGAAAGGAGATTAACTAGAATTCAAACAATTTGTTGAGTATCTTTTCCCATAAAAAAAATTGTGTAAATAAAAATAAACATATGTGGTATCGCTGCGTGCGTAAATGTCCTAACTATAAAAAATATATAGTTAATTAAACCGCACGGTCAATGGCGTACGCGCAAAAAAATTCCAAAGTCCAAAATAGCGTGTATTTGGTAACTTTTATATCATAAAAAAATGAATAAAAAGCAATCAAAAAGTCTGATCAATGCAAAAATGGTACCGATAAAAATTTCAGATCACGGCGCAAAAAATGAGCCCTCATACCAGACAGACAACAGAGGGGGTATGTGGCGGCCATCATCCCATTTTTTTTACACACTTCAGTCGGCCCAGATACCGTTCCCCCTCCGCCAGTGACAGAATAGGCTGGTGACCATTGTCACTTTAAGAGGAGCAAAAGTGCAGCACGCACGCACGTCTGCTCAAATGCTCCCTGACATCGGCTGATTGGAAGAGCGGAGCAGTAGAGGTGCTTGTTTCCTCAATGGTCCGCTTTTAGAAAGTAATATCTGCTGCTTAACCAATGATAACCGAAAGGCCCTCCCAGTGCCAGTGACTCTGAGCCATCATGAGATGAGCCAGAAGATCATCACTAACAAGTTTGAGTCAATAGAGTAATATGAAACGCCAGATGCATGTGTTGTTGTTTTTTCATCCTTTTATGGCATTTTTAGGCTCCTTAAAATAAATTGTTTACCACCGGTGTACCTCTTTAACACTAGTTATGATGGCTTATGCTTAGGCCATCAATATCAGTGAGTTGCAATAGCAGGCACAGCCTTGTTGAGTATCTTAATGACAATGGGGACGTATGTGTATGGAGGGCAGAGTATGGAGTTTCTGGATGTGAAGGTGGGAGTTGTGGAAAATAAGATTGCAACAGCAAATTATAGGAAAATCACCACCACCAACTCTCTTCTTCACTACCAGAGTTTCATCCCCCCCATGTAAAAAAAGGCTATCCCCTATGGCCAGTTCGTTCACATTAGAAGAATTAATAGCAAGGACGCATCATTTGAGATGCAGGCGAGCGAATTGGCCAGCAGATTAAAAGCATGGGGTTATCCTCCAAAATTAATTCAAAAAGCCTATGAAAAAGCGAAATCTTTAGATAGAAACGAGTTGTTGAAAGAAAAACGTAGAAAAAAATCAGTCAAAAGATTTGTCTTCTCTTTAAAACATACTAATGTGGATGCTGTCATACAAAACGCTGTGCACAAGCATTGGTGTGTCATCGAAAGTGACCCTGACCTGAAAGAAATAGCAGAGCAATGTACATTATTAAGCTATCGTACAAATAAAACACTAGGAAGTGTCCTGGGAAGCAATCAATTCAGAACAACATCTACAACATGGCTAGAGAGTGCCTCCCCTCGACTTTATTACAAGTGCAGGCAATGCACTCACTGTTAATTCAATTCAGAAGCCAAATTTCTGAGACTGGGAGGTACTGAATGTATGATAAGGAGTTTTATTACATGTAAAAGCAAATACGTGGTGTATGCGATCCTATGCCCATGTGGATTATACTACATAGGTAAGACGATTTGTGGTCTTAATGTTAGGGTGCAAGAGCATTTTAACGGGATCAGCACGGGCATCGGATCCCCACGTCTAATCGACCATGTCAGAAAAGAACATGGGGGTAACCCTGATGTCCTAAAATTTGCAGGGTTAGAAATAGTACATAATCCCCATATCGGGGGCGATAGGAATAAGTTGCTACTCCAACGAGAAGCAAATGGATACTGAAGATGAATGCAATGGGCCCCCCCAGGTCTTAATGATAAAACAGACATGTCTGTGTTCCTTTAAATACCAGTATGCTACCTCCTTCTATCTGGCCTTATTATTAACTTTTCTTCCCTTCTAATAAGAATATTTTATCTATTGCCAGCATTTTGTATATATTCTGTATATATTTTTATAGTATTTATAGTCCTATGCCCACTAAACCTTTGTTGTTCACTCCTCACTGAGTATTAGTGTGCATAAGTATATGTTTGTCCCATGCAACTCCCTCACTCTAGGTATGCGGTATCCATTCTGCCGGACTCACATCCTGTTTATTCCCCATAGTGAATGCACCCATCGGACTGGATGGCGTCCCGCCGGTTACCTAGAACCTAGCGTCACATGAAGCCGGCACTGCCATATGGAGGACGATTGACCTCAGCCGTGGGACGGGCTGTGCGATCACATGAGCCAGATTACGTGACGCGATGGACTCAGCACCGTGCAATGGCGTCATCAGTGTCTGTCGGGGACGCAGCATGGATCGGTGGATGGAAGCGCGTTCCAGAACTGCAATTACTGGACAGGTGAGCATATTTTGGAGTGTTATTTTTAAGGTTGTGATGTTGCAGGGTAAACTGTATGAGCCAGATGATGCGCTGAGTGTGCAAAACATATGTCGCTCACTGCTGTGGAAGCACCTGCTATGTGTGTCCCCCATTTTGTACCACAATAAAGCATAGATGAACTAACGTGGTGAGTGCAGTTTTTTTTTTTTTCCCCATCTTTTATGTATTCCATGGACTTTCATTTGAGGCTTTTGCACCGCCACCACAGTGCACACATTGTGGTTGGGAGTAACTGGAAGTGACTGATGGAGTAGGAGACGATAAGTGCCAGTTCAACTTTCTATTGTCGACTGATCTTTTTATAAGCCGTGATTTCTATAAAAAGGAGATATTTTAGGCTGTGGCCCTCCCAAGTTTCCCTATTTCCATTTATGTTTCTGTGCTCTTATTCCTTTCATTCACTTTATGTCTGTTATTTTTTCTCTAACTGTAGGAGATTTGTCTATTTGTTTGTTTTGCCATATCTGTATTGATATAATGATTACTGAGAACTTTGTCTCTGTGTATCATATCGCAACCATTGTTTTTGTAATTGTACTCCCCTCCTCTTTTATTTGATTTCTGTATCCCTTTCCTTTAATCTTTTTGAAAAACGTCAATAAAACTTTAAATGAGAAAAAGTTTTTGATCCTGACAGTATGCACTTAAATGTATCATTTTGGTTAAATGAAAAAAAATCGACTCTTCTCATTTTCCAAAGAAAACAATAGACAATAAGACTATGTGCATACAACATTTTTGTCATGTATATTTTGGGGCAGAAATACATGCCGTAGTTCACCTTGCTCTGAACTGACAAGGGGCAAGAACCCCAAACGCTGTCTACAGAGGGGTAACTCTCCCTATAGGGGAGGAATTCTGCTGGCTTGGTTTACTGAAACTTCCAGACATTTTTTAATGCTCTTGAATGAGTCAAACAATGACTTGAAGGGAGGCCACATTTCAATAGATTAGCATCAGAGACAGCTCTTTCTGTCTGTGCATCTTTTTTTCCAAAAATCCTGGTGAAGCAAGTATGGTCCATATGTATCTGCATGCCTTTTTGGCATTCTCCTCCAGGAGATCCCTTAGTACATAAGTCTCACAACCATGGCCTCTCTTTTTCCAGCCAGCACCCTGGTCTACATTGATGAGGGGCAAGAACCCTAAACCATCTGTGGACAGATGGGTAACTTTTCCCTCTGATGGTATTCTAGCTTGGTTTATTAAAAATAAACTGGCAGCAGGGTCACCTACACTAATCTGATTATACAGTTAGATAGTGTAGGTGACCCTGTTTCAAAAGTTTCTTACTGGGTGAAAATCGGTGAAGTGGCTCAGGAGATATTCATCTTGTTGCTTAAATGTTTTTTTACTTATCTGCACTGGGAGGTGGCTGCCGCTGTATGCGCAAAACTTTCTCCCTCCCACTCCAGCCTATAACCCCACTTACTTCTTATGTTAATGATAAGTTATGGGGTGGGGCTATCATTGGAGTGGGCAGGAAAAAGCACTGCACTTGCAGCAAGTATAGTGCAGATAAGAAGTAAAAGCCATACTAGCAATAAGGTGTAGACCTCCTGGGCAGAATCGGCTGCACCGATTTTCACCCAGTAACAATCATTAGAAAGAGTGTCAGTCTGCTGTCAGTTTTCCTTTTAATCTCTCGTCATTCTAAAGGCTCTTGAATAAGTTTTGACTCTTCAATAAGTCTAAGAATGACTTGAAGGAAAGCAACATTACGATAGGCGGAACCAGAGAACAAGCTCTGTTTGTTTTTTGCATTGTTTGTTTTATGCATTTCGTGGCATTAGTATGTTTAGGCTATGTCCCTTTCTTCTGTCTCCCTGATTTGATGCCAGTTTACATTGAGACTTACATTGAGCATTTCATAGAGCACTGTGTCATTCATCTAGACACCATGACAGCAGCAGGTACTGCTAATATTTAACATGTTCCATACTATGATGCAGTATTCTTTAGGTTGACAAGAGTTTTAGAGGCAGATAAAATGTTAGTTTAGAGCTTGCTACTTTATGGTATGTAATAGGTTAAATGTCAAGCTGAAGTTTGCTACATCTGCAGGTGTGGATCCTTCACCTAATTTCTCACAAAATCTCCTGACATTCTGCTTCTAATGGAATGGTATATTATGTCCCATATTTCATATGAAGCAGAAAGAGTCTGAGCAGAAAATTCTTATTTGTTGCAAGGATTTTGCACAAAAAAGCCCCAAATTACAGGGAACTACAGTATTGGCCATGTGCTTTGGATCCTTTTGCACATCCAGAAATCCAAGCTTCAGCCTTGTGTTTCTATAACATATTGTTTGAAAAGTACAGGTGGGATTTGCCTATAGTAATTTCTCTACATGAGAACATAGCCGGCCTAACAGGGCTTCAATAGAGACACATGGGCTCCTGTATTTTCCTGATTTCATTTGGAATAATAAAGAGGTTTTCTCTTTAGAATTCTATATGATCTAAGAAAAAAATGTAATGTAACATGTTACATTATACTCTGCACATTAAAAGAGATTATTCCCTACAGGAAATGCTTCTAGTACAGAAAAGAATATCTCTGTAGGTACAAACCACTGCAGCCCTTGGGCCGTGGACTTAGCAGCTCGATACTAAGAAGTGAAATGGCCTTCCCACATTTCTGTACAAGCTTCCTGGTAAAGGGACCATGGTAGACCATGCGTATGAGCCATATTGATGGGTTGTGCTCATACACAGCAGTTTATCAATGTAGAGGGAAGAACAAAGGCAGAATAGTTGCAATTTGACCCTATCATATCTTTAGAAATAAGACAAGAGATGCATTTCTTACTCCATTGAACTACAAGGAGCCTTGCAGGTAGGATGGAGTCACTGATTATAGTATTGCCCTTATGGATCAAGACTAAAAGGCAAAAAAAAAAGAAACCCTCCTGATGCTAAATAGTAACAAAGCATTGTATAAAGAAGGTAGTGCTATATATCTATTGCATTTATCTAGTCTATTGTGATAAAGAAAAACATGCAACAGAATAAGCATTTGTGGATTCAGCCTTAGGCTAGGTTTCCATTTTTTTTTCTGGCATTTTTTGGAAACCTGCCAATGCAGTTTTTGAGTGAAAACCAGAAGTGGATTCAAAAGGAATAGGAATTATAAAGGAAGGGGTTATGTTTCTCCTTCCTCGTGGATCTACTTCTGACTTCTTCTCGTGGATCCACTTCTGACTTCTGGCTAAAAAACTGTGTGGAAACCTAGCCTTACTCTGTTTGGCAATTTGAAAAATGTTGGCTTTTCTGCCTTATTGCATTTACTAAGACAACTATCAGAAGTGTGTTTTACATCCCTATTACTTCTGCTCACCATAATACATATTCAAGTTTTTCTGCTGCCTGTGGGGAAAACTGAAAATTGGTGCAGGTGCGCCACTTTTCCACATGGTGTATGCCAACATTTGTGAGATTAAAAACTGTTTACAGAAATTCACTACAGCAGATTCATTAATCTATCATCTTTATTTGTATAGCTTTATAAAAGTAGTTAGTATAATGCTAACCTCATTGTTATATCACAAAGTGTTGTTTATAATTTTTCCATCATACTGTACAAAAGAAGGTACAAAAGAAACTTTTTAATGTGAAATTCTAACTCTATAGTATATTTGTACTTTTATCAACTTTAACACTGAAATTGTAGACTATGTGAATGTATATGTCACAAGCAGTCATGACAGTATTATGTATCTGCAGCCGAAGTGTTTTATACTACAGTAGGTAATACACATTTTGCTCAGAACTTTGGGTCACAACTTTCCCTCCAGACTGTCACAATGTTAACAGCAGTTTCCCTTGGACTCCATGCAAGGTTTGTTTGATCATGGATAACAAGAGCTATAGGAGCTAAATGGGTTCAACAGATAGTGATTCCATCTATACAGTAATTGGTGTTGCAAGATTTCTATCATGTTTTGTTAGTTATTCAACAGGATCCACATAAAAGTATTACTATAGATAGAATGGCCTCAAAGTCTCAAAGTAAATCCTCAGTTATGTCTACTGCCTTAAAGACTTCACAATTGGTAAGAAATGTGCAGCTCTTCAAAGCCATTATGTACAAAATTGCGACAATAAATATGGATTTTCTCTCCTTAAAGGGCACACTGTTTCATGGCACAGAGTCTATCAAATCATTATGTAGCACAGTACGCTAGGTATCATTATGCTTTCTTAATTCTCTACAATGAAGCCGGCAATCAGGAAGCATTTAGATTAAATATGAGTCTTTGAATGCATCTTCCAATTATGCATATAATGTTTCAAGGTGGATGTAGCTTTCTAATATGCTTAGGAACTAAAATGCTTCCATTGTTCTTTTTTCAGTTGAAATTTTCACACTAAATTGTAATAACCCATTTTAGCTTTTATTGGCATTACCGCATTTCCAATGCAGCCAGTAGCCAATAGCCTGACAAGAAAAGACAAAGATGCTTTGTTGCAGAGGTAATGCCCTGAAATGATCCTATTATCTATATCATAAAACAGACAGTAATGACATTGCTCTATATTTATAAAGTGACATTTATTGATTGGCACTAAAAAGCTGGTTGTCTTCCTTTTAAATAGAAGTGAAGCAAATAAAAGGCCTGTAACATTGTCAGCTACAACGACGATTATTCAGGAGTAAAAAGTAAGATATTGATGACGGATCCAAATATTTTTTCTTCAAGATTCCTTTCATGATCATTCTTCCTTAAAGGGGTACTCCGCCCCTAGACATATTATCCCCTATCCAAAGGATAGGGGATAAGATGTCTGATCGTGGGGGTCCTGTCGCTGGGGATCTCAGCTGCGGCACCCCAGACATCCGGTGCATGGAGCAAACTTTGCTCTGTGCCAGATGACTGGCGATGCGGGGTGGAGGCTCGTGACATCATGGTCACGCCCACTCGTGACATCACAGCCATACCCCCTCAATGCAAATCTATGGGAGGGGGTGTGACAGCTGTCACGCCCCCTCCCATAGACTTGCATTGAGGGTGTGTGGCCGTGACATCATGAGCGGGGTGCGGCCGTGACGTCACTAGCCTCCCGCGCTCCGGCGCTGCATCCGGTGCTCTAAACGAATGCCGGGTGCAGCAGTGAGATCACGGGGGTTCCCAGCAGTGCGACCCCCGCGATCAGACATCTTATCCCCCTATCCAAGGATATCTATGGGCAGAGTACCCCTTTAAGGGTGATTTATTAATATTAACATGATAATGTTATTACTGCAGGACAATGCAATTGACAAAGGGTTTATTGCTGAATGGCAATGTCTGGAATGAGCAAAGGATGTTTAAGTAAAGAAGAGGTAGCACATGGGCCCCCACTACCTGAAGGGGTGCAAAGGCCCCTCTGCCACATCAAAAGACACCAATATTATGAATAACATATAGAATATTTTGCATTGCATAATAGATAGGCATCCATAAAATAGAGTGTTTTTGCTGCTGCTTGAGAGCCATGTAACATCATGTGATACCTGAGGATCCTACTCTGCAAAGGAAGTAGGGCTGGAGGGCTAGCTTGAGAAAAACTACACGTATGGGTAGCCAAGAAACTGTTCTTAGACTGTTGCTTGTGGGGTTACTGGGCAGAAACCACTGAGCTAAGAAAAGAGAGACACTGAATGACAGAGACACCAGTGAATAGTAAGATTTACCTCCATAAAGATTAGGAAGAGGCTTGAATGTTTAGTCCAGTAGACAGGATGGACTTGTGGAAATTAGAGGGACTGGGAAGCCCCCTGGCTCTTGTAAAATTAACCTTTTAAGTAAAATAATGCCTCCTCCTGCGTGCAATAATGAAAACAATATGTATTGCACAGTGTTTTAGAAGTAAGGTTATTTGAGTGAACATCGTCAATCAATGTGAAGCTGAAATCATAATTGTACTACTATGCTGCTGCTGCTACTACTACAAGTTTATATTATCATTAAAAATTGACCATACCAACTGTTTCGTGCCTATTAAACTGATAAGTTTACCTATCCATATGCACCAAACCACTCATAGAGTTAATCATAAAGTACTTCTTTATCAGATACACAATAAAATACACCAAAAAAAGTATTAAATTAAAAAATCAGCACCAGTCAGAAGAAAAAAGACTCAAACCAGAAAGGATAAGGCGTCTCCATGGTGACATGGGATACAGACAAAATAATGGGTAAAACATGTGATACCACAACAGATGTGTCTAGAAAATCACAATAAATAGTACATGTACCCTTTATACAAAAAAAGCAAACCCAGCATGTAATAGAGACAAACAATAGTGAGATAACTTATAAATGTTAGTTACTTGATAAACAGAGCAATGTAAGTTGGATCATGGGTGAATCAATTTCACATGGAGGACCCAGCACATCCATAAACATTAGAGCACCGATTGCTCACACAGAACAAAAAATAATCATGAACCGTCCCTCAATCCATTTGACACTATGCTATACTCACAGCCAATCCGAGCCTACCCCTATGCTGTTTCGCTCACCCGCTTCCTCAGGGAATGATTTGGTGCATATGGATAAGTAATCTACTACAAGTTTATGTTGAACAGTCCAATTCCTTTATGCAAAGGACATAAACTTGATCCAAGATGACCACTCTGTGGTTGTGGACCATACTCGTGCACGGGGTGATCGGGTAATCTGTGAAAGGTTATGATTTAGTGGTCATAAGGACCCCCTGGAGGCAGAGGACAAATCCAAAGCGACTGATGCAACAACATAGGAAACATCTACATTGTGTGAAAGGGGTTAGCCCCCTCATTGGCAGTGAAAGATGTGCAAAAACCGACAGTTGCAACTCGACCATGGAGTACCTGTTGGGAGTATGGCATGGTTCCTGACTCTGGACATAGCAGCTCAAAAACAGCTCATAAAGTTCTGCATCATTCCACTTAGGGATGTTCTTCATCAATGCAGCAAAATTACTCAATATCCCTTGTGAATAACTACCAACATTTGGTACAGCCTTTTAACAGAATAAATGTATGCACAAGTTGAGTGGCCAATACCTTAGTAACATTTACACACCTCATATGGCAGCAATACAGATCATTTCATCACTTACTTAATGTATACATTGATGAAGACATAACCAAGAGGTTCAGGGTAAAAACAAATGCATTCTCTGTGACCCTGACCATGGATGACCGATGAGGATAGGTTGAGTGGTTTGTGTATCTTTTTTGTTGTTGAACATTTGTTATTAATGAAATGCATAAAGACATAAGCAGAAAAGAATGAATACATAATACTCAGTGAGGTAAGAAAGAAAAAGAAAAACCACTGACAGGTGGCAGATGCCTTTCAGTCTTGATCAAACATCCTCACATGGTAAGATACACATTAGACAGTGCAACTTCCATTGTGTGAAAAAAAAGAAATATATAGCAGAATCAATTACATCAAATAAAGCAAAGAGCTGGTGTGTTGTATTAGAAAATTATAATAAACAGAAATGTGTAGAAGAATAAATCAACATCACTTCCCAAATGAAGGTTAAAGACTGCTGACATAGAAGAGCAGATCGGTGAGCAAGATTATGATCAACTTAGACAACAAACCTTTGAATATAAAAACATAAAGTATCAAAACCTAAAGGCACCTGTTATTTCAGTTTGCTTCCCCAAGTGTTGGTTAGTTACGTAGGCTAGATTTAAATGATGGTATATACCAGCAAATATGCATATACCAGGAAAATCCCCAGTTGGATACATCCAAGATGTCTGTAGACTTTTACTGTCCAGACCTCTCACAATAAATCAATAAAGTATTGTTTTAGCAGGTGTACATAAGGATAACATTGCCTCAAATCTATGTAAATCTATGTCTTTTTCCATAATTGTGTGCAAATAAATGTATCCAGTGTTGTATAAATTCTTATAATGGGAGTCACTGGCAGACTATGTATATAACTTCAATTGCAAACCTTTTGTCAGACTATTTGTCACAGTACTCATAAATGTAATCGCCATACATTGTATGAACCTAGACATACTCGAGTCTACAATAAAGCATCTCTTGGATTTCATAGAACAATTTGCAGCATAAATATGCAGCAGCAAAATGAGCAGCAACTGTATTATATGTTATGTCCTAAGGAATGTCACAAATACCTTGATGAATCTATATTACAATTCATTTAAGTTGATCTGAGCTTAAAGGGGCACCATTCCCATTCAGAGCAGTTCAAGTGAAAACCCACTTTTTTTTCTAGTACCATCTACCTATTTTTCAAGCTCTAGACATTATATATAAAATACTTCCCTGCAATTTAGCCTTCTGTCTGTTTCTGATCAGACACTATCATGATTTTTAGATTTCATCCTGATTAATTTATTTTTGCTCTGCTATTTTTTCCATAATAGCATCACATAGGCAGCTAGAACTATGTGTCATGTATCAGAAGAGAAGGAGTCCGGGACTACAGGACTAAGGCTGAGGTTGAACAGAAAGCTGGAGTGAATAACACAGGGATCCCCAGAAGAAGGTGTAGGACAAGGAGGTGCAAAAATCCGTGGAGATGCAGATACAAATGTAACAAAGAAAACACGGACAGCACTCACTGTTCATTCAGCGTTTATTGAAAGTCGTCAGGCATAGCAAGCTGGTACAAGACCGGAGGCAGGGGACGTAACCGGGACAGGCTGTTTCATACTTAGTTGTGCTTCTTCAAGCCGGTATACCGGCTTGAAGAAGCACAACTAAGTGTTAAGCAGCCTGTCTCGGTTACGCCCCCCGCCTCCTCTTTGTTACATTTGCAGCTAGAACTATGTCTACCTACTGAGAGGATATTGACTTCTCCTAGGGGTGAAACTATCGGGGGTTCAATGGAAGCATTCGCACAAGACCCTGGTGTCTATGGGGGCCCCAAGGCAAATCTGTCCCATAAGAGTCCAGTATTATAAATAACACATGGAGTTGTGTTGCAGATTATGCATGAGGGCCCAAAAGTCTATCTAATCATTATCAGTAGTGGTCATAGGAGTCCATGGCCACATTGGAAAGCTTAGGTGGTATAGTCCATGTATACTGACTTCAGTGTACAGAAAGATATGGTACCTGTATGAGTAACACAGGTTTATTTCATTCACGTAAAGAAAGCATATTAATAAAAACCTGAATGCGACTAGTACATGGAAAACACATTTTTCATGGGAGTTTTTTGGGGGGAGCTTTTGTTTCACTGAGCTTTCCTTTAATAGACAACAAGCTAACAATTTAAAAAGATTTTATAAGGTGTCCAATTTCTAGATGAGTAATTCTTGAAATAACATCACCAGATCTATTGAATTTTGCAAAAAAATATAAATATTTAATTAAATAAATAGTGATTTCTTAAAAATAATACATTTGAAATCTTTTGACTGAAAATACACAGGCGGTAGTATGTATGACAGGAAACAATCTGCCAGTGTAATAATACTGAATGCACATTTAATTGATGTTAATAGTTTTAGATCTAAAGTCTTCCGAATAGTAAAGTCTCCACGGCTTGATGGGAGAGGTTTCTGAAAATGAGCCAGGTTCTGTAGTACATTTGCTCTAACAAGCCAAGCTGCTCCGAAAAACAAGAACAGCTTTAGTCATTAGAAGGTTCTCGCTAACCTGTGTAGAAAATTGAAATAGCTGGTTGTTCACGTAAAAGTAATATGCTTTGGGGTCATTATAGGAGAGCAATTGGCTTCTAAAAATGTTATACACGTAGACAACTGGCCAAATATCTTTTTTTCAAAACATTGGTCATTTTAGAAAAAAAAAAGTGCATACTTGGTAGATAAGTAACAGTAGATAACTTACAGTAGATATACAGAGAGTCTTGAGTATTATGTTTCTTGTGGAAAGTACACCATGTGTCATTCTACTGAAATGCCAATTGTGGTGCCAATAGAGGCAAGTGGAGGCATTTTCCAGGTACGTAACAAGAGTTTTATGGGACTAGTAAAAATATTCCCATTTTTATGTGAATAGTAAAAATAGACATTGTGATTTGTAGCCCAAAGTGATGGCATGCCAAGGAGGCAAATTACTGCTGTCGGACATGTTTGGCTTCTGCGGTCACATGAGATATCATTAGTATACAATCACTGTATAAGAGTGCATTCACACCATATTTGTGGCACGGTGATGGCAGGAGAAGCTCAAGATGGCCTTCAGGTGTATCCAAGCTGGACTCCATTCAATCCAATGAAGATGATTACCAGAAAGGAGTCACTTGGTGTAATGTAACACTCACCTATATGAGAAAATCATCCATCATGTACAATGTAAAAAAACATGCTGGGGGAGGTTTATGAATCTTTCTTGTGATTGTTATTTTTGAGCAAAATCATATCTGCATTTTTTTTTTTTGCATTTTTTTCATATAAACAAGGACTTGTCTTTGTAGGCAGTGGTCATTAATTTATTAGAGATTTAAAAAAAATGCAAAATGACAATGCAATGGTTAAAAAAAATATCATAGGTTACCCTCTGTGCTGCTCTAGAAACCTGCCTTACAAAGTGAGAAATTCTTCTCAGGTACACTGCCATCTATCTGCAGCTCACAGCTTTTTTCTCTCATGGCCGAGTACCACACTCTGTTTGCCATTGCCCCAGCTGCACCAGCAGGCATTCTCTCAGGCCACCCTTCTGTCTACAGTTTCCTCATACTAGCACAGCACAGCTTCTCTTGAAAATATCTGCATTACACAACAGTGCTTGAAATTTAACCCTAACTATTATAGGGACAGGGAAACTTACCCACCAATACCTCTACCTAACAGGGCTCCCAATGTCAGCCCCCCGTATTCCAGGAATTTTGTTTCATTTGACTATGCTACAGGGGCTGTAAAGTTAGTGTAGTTAATAATATAGTGTCTATACCTGTCTCTGATGGCTGGTCTTGCATTCCTATGTGATCTTTGCTCTGGAGGCTCATTTTTTACAGCATACAAAATTATTCCCAGGATGCAGTGCAACCGAGACACTACCTCACAAATCAGGTGATGACAGGGAGCCTGTTCTGCTTCAATGGGTGGAGCAGGCATAGGGCATTTGCAACAGCTGGAGGCACCCTGGTTAGAAAGCACTGGTCTTTTGCATGGAATTTAGCTTGTTTGTGGTTCAATGGGTGGGGTGGCTGATGTGTGGGAGGAAGGAAAGTGGAATTATGGGATTTGTAGGCAAAAAAGAAAACTGAAACAGGAAATATCAGTTCACAAAAAGAAAGCCACAGCTTTATGGTAATCTCACAACATTGCCAATTACTCCAAAGACAAGCATTGATCCTTCTTAAGCATGTCTATTACTGTCTGGCAGGTAAGTACTAAAATCACCTTATGGTGGATAACCCATTTAATAATAACATGGCCGATGAGGAAAGTATTCCTTAAAGCCCTATTGAGAGGCAGTTATCACACAACTCATATTTTGATAAATGATTCATTCCCCCCCCCCCCCTTTCTTACACTACCACTAGACGTAAATACGTAACTACCTCATCAACAGGATATTAGGAGTGCCAAGGCCATTTGAACTGTGCACAGATGTTTATTCTAATGGAGAAATAGATCTGCGAAATGGTTACACAACCAAGATTGAGACACAGATAAGACACGGTAGAGGCAATAATTGTTTGAGAATAAGATATCCATTTATCACCCTGTCTACAGCAATATTTTACAAAATGAGATTCCAAAAGTCTAGTTTATTACACACATTTATATCACTTGCAAGCACCTCATTTTAAAATGTGCATGAATGTGCATATATATTTATATAAACCTCAGCTTTTTCTATAGAGAATGTTGCTGTGTTACTGTATGTAAATGAATCATTAATAAATGAAATAGCTTATGGCCAGTGGTAAGTGAATGAACTGTAGCATCTGCTGTACTCCACATTTCACTATCAATATGCTAAACAAAGATTGCAATCTTTCTTTTTAGGCTTCAGAGCCCCAGTAACTTCCACAATTTCATCTGTGTCATTCAGTTTTGTGAAGTGTTGCTCATTAATAAAAATCCCTTGAAGTTTCCGAAGGCATGATCCCCTGCCACTTCAAGAAGTGAGAAAAGCTACATTCCCCAGTCTATTTTACAGGAGATAAAGGTCACGCATGAATTACTGAAAACTCCTGTGCAATTTAACCAGTAATGAACAAACCTGATAGGACCATTAGCTTTCTCCCTGGAGGTTTTCATTTTCCCACATTACACAATTTTCAGTATATTTTCTAATATAATGTAAATGTCTTCTTAATTGTGCTTCCAAGCTAAATGTACTAGACCGTCCAATCTTGTTAATGTAGTTAGTTAGAGACACGGTCAAGAATAACAGAAAAACGACAGCCCCCTGTACGCAGCATGAGTGGATGAAGATATAACTGCACTGCCATGGGAATGCGCCTCTGACTACCTTCAATTTGGTGAATGAATAATGTGAATATGTTAATGTGGAATCAGGGGGTAACTACAGCTATAACAGCATTTACAGCTTTTATGGGGCCCGGAAGCTGAGTGGGCTAGTTTAGAGCCCCACAAATCAGTGAAATACAGTCTGGCAGCTTTCACTGGTTCATCCCATGTTTAGAACCTTTAGCATATGAACCTACTGTGCACTGTTTGACTGTAAGTATGATGCTTTTTGCATTACTACAGATCAGTAAGTGAAGCCTATCACCAGCTTTGCTATGGAGACAATGGTTGGGTTGTTACCAATACAATCAAGGTTCTGTGCATTTAGTTTGTACTATTTTTATAGTTAACCCAACTCTATAGCTATCCTCACAATCCTATCCTAGTAAAGCATCCAATTTCAAATAAATTCAGTGTTTTGAGCAGATAAAGAGTACCTCTCATGTTCTTGTTAAATGTTATAATCCTCCCATTTCACTGCCCCCATAATGATAAACCACCCCTGCCTTTATTTGTATTATTTTTTAGTTTTCTACCTTGATATTGCTCTGTATTTCTTCTCAGTCAGATTCCCAGACTGGGAAGGGACGTTCCCCAGCAGGCCTGTTATTATCTGATTTTGATCAAAAAGTGCGCTAAGAGCTTCCATTTTTTGACCTAGAGTGCTATTGCAACTTTCTTTTTTGTACTGTTATTATCTGAAGCCATACAGGGGAGAACTTCCTTCATCACTCTGCTACACACAGCCCAGAGCAGTTCAGTGTGTGAGATGAGCTATGATTGGCTGAGGCTACACACACCCCTCAGCACTCCAGACTGCATTTTCTGATATTGGACTTCTAATAATGGCATTGTAATAAAATAATCTTTGTTATTCCCTTCATCTATCATATAGTTTTCAAGTTATAGTGTGTTCTAACTTACATGAAAAAACTGTGTTTCTTTTTCAACTGCTGTACTCTGAAAGCTGTATGGTGTACCTAATATAACATTCTATAACATCTTGTCACTCTGTTCAACAGGGTATGTTCAAAAAAAGGCAAAAACTGAGTAAGGCTTTAAACCTTGCGAATTACTAGTTTTACTTATTTACCTATAAAATATTACAGTTCTGTGCATTAGACCCATTGACATGAAACATCATATTTATCGTTAATAAAATATTGTACAATAATCAGAAATTAAGCACAGATAATCGTGTTATGTTACTTAGCAAAACACCTAAAATAGTCCATAGCAGTAGGACTCTGCTACCCCTTGTCTAATGATATGACAGGTACTGGATGATGTTTTTCTCTTTTAGCTTTACATATCTCTGCTTTATATTTGAAGGTGCACTTTATCATGACTGTTCAAAAGTGTCTATCACATTGACATGTGGTTTGTATCAGTAGAGAATGTTCTAGTTATTGGTTAGTGAAGCAAGTAATTGACAGTGGCCTATTTATAAGAATGTAATACGTATGTGTGTGTTTTTTATTTTATTTATATATTAGTAGTTTATGTTTACCTTTGTGTACCATAATTCATGTCAATAGGCATTAAGAAGCCTGTGGCACAGTTGCCACTAAAAAGAAACATCACTTACACAATACAAAATTCAGAAGTGACTATTTTTACTAAGTGAAAATGATTTACATACTCCATAGTGTTAACTTAAGTTTCCTATAACAGGAAACAATAAGGCTACTTATGGAAAGCAATATTTCCATTTCACAAGGTTATCCCCTATCAACAGAATGAGACATAACTAGAGGAGCAATAGAGGTCCAACCCCTGGGATGTTTAGAAGCAGGAATGAATCAAAGACAGATTGGAAAACATGGATGCAAACGGATGACATTACAGGCTCATCCATTTACCATAGACTTCAATGTTAAATATCATATCCGTTTCTAATCCGTTATTTTTGATGGAGAAAAAAATACTGCATGTAATGTCTTTTCTCCATTAAAAATAATGGATTAGGAACCAAAAGAGTGCAAAAGGGTGACAAAGGACTGTAAAAAAAATCCCATTGACATCTTGGGGATCTATATACAGCCATCTGCAAAAGGCTTGAATGAATTTGAGAACGGCATTAATTAACGGGGACTAACTTTAATGTGAACGAGCCTTTAGATTCAGGATGTACAGATATGCTGGCATGTTGTCGCTAACTCGTCCATCTATGAGAGTGAATGTGTAAACTAGACAATCCAGCAGCTCTCAGTACCTCCATGATATGGTTCTGATGGATAGGATTTCAACTATTATGGAGAGATTGGTGGACTTCCATCTAAGGGCAATGGCAGTATGACTACATGTCGGGGTCGATCAGCCAAACCTAATGACAAAAAGGCTACTTCTGGACCCCAGGGAATAGTTGGATCCAGAATTCCATTAAGGAGACTGTGAATGCCTTCCCAAAAGTGCTGCACAAAACCATCTCCCCCAAATAAGCAACAAAGTACCAACCTCCTAATTACATCGCTAACAAGTAGAGAATGTGTGGGGGGAAATGCACACTAATGGTGTCGGGGGTAAAGTTACCAATGGTACAGAAATAAAAGAACAGGTGCAATTGTAGTTAACTGAAGTTGAAGGTGCGCTACAAAGATACCACCAACAGTTTTGGAAGGATTCAAAAAGTAGATTTCACATATTGAGGACGGAGAAGAAGGGCACCACTTAAGGTATAACAGCAGGTATTGCAGTTGGAGGTATTTGTAAAACTATTTTGCTAGAACCCCAAATTTGCTACAAATGTCATAAAAGGGTAACCGTGCCTCATCTGCACATAATACTTGTAGGGATAAAATCCTCCCATCAACTCTAATGCAAGTAATGGGGGGTGGCAACCCTTCTGCACCATGCACCCTTCCCTTTTCGCAGGAGAATTTTAAACTGATAGTGGATCCTGCATTAACCCAGTCAGAGACTATATGCCCAGCAGAGGTGGGTATAATAAGCATGTTAGGGTCCCATCTGAAGTGAGACCACCTCTGTGTGGTGGATGGGGGACACATTTTGATCAAAAAGTGTGCTAAGAGCCTTACATTTTTTGACCAAGAGTGTTGCTGCAACCTTCGTTTTGTATATCCTCTTTCAACCAAGGATGTAAAATCTGGGTGGGGTAAAAGGTGTTGAATAACCCCAAACAGAACAGAGTCATTTCACAGATAATACAAACATCCAAACTAAAAGACCGCTGCAGCAGTAGGTCTATGAGTAGCAGGTAAATCACAAAGTAGATAAACTTTCCATAAAAACGTAGCTAGACGTTGTAACAAATGTCTTTCAATCTCCGATGCAATCGTTGTGCCACCATTGTTTCATTGTGTGAAAAGAGAGAACCTGTAGTACTGTGGGAGATCAGGACAGCCCAATCCTCCTAACACAGAGATTTTTCTGGCAGAAACAGTCATCCATAAGGAAAACTTTTAATTTGAGAGAGTTTCCATGGTAGTTACAGTGTTCACAACGCTGTTATGTTATCTTCCCAATCTTGCTCTTTACATGGCAGGTACGTGCTCCCAGAAGATCTTGCTGAAACATGGTTATGGCAGAATGAATCTTCTGCTGAATGGAGTATTTTAGTTACAACATCAGGGTGATTAAACTAGCATTAGTGAGAAGGTGAGAGCCAGCCTCTGGGTATTCCTAAGTCTTCATGGCCTGCAGACGCATTGCAGGGGACCCATACGTCCATTATGGTGAAACCTGATGGCTGAGGAGGAAAGGTATTCCCAGGAGATATGAAAGGCTGTGAAGGGTTCACTGAAGAAGGAGTCAGTAATCCACCAGCCCAGGAAGTTCGAGTACACTAGGCTGTATGAGCGCCTCCAGGAGAGAGTCCTTAGTTTTTGAGGAATCTTCTTAGCCCATTTTCTGGTAATCTCTGGTATCACCTAATGCTGGAGGTTTCAGGCAGTTTGTGGAAAAAAATTGGACCAATTTAGCCAAGTTAAGCTGCATAAAAAAGCAGGTAGCAGACAGTGTTCACTTATAGTACAGCTGTCACTATGGACTGCTAACCACGTCCCCAGACAAACCTGGTAGATCGTATTGTCCTGCATGTTAAATAAGAATAAAATTATGATGTGATTGAATGTGAACACACAAATGTTCTGAATAGATATAGTGCAGCCCCCTCAAAATCATGTTATCTGGAATTCCTGAGGAATACCAGTAAAACATTGGTTAGGCCATGTAGTTTCATCAAAGGTCAGCTGGTAAGATATTATTTTGATCAACCCTTTTTGCAATATTACATCTCTGATGTAAGTTAAAAAAAACATAGCATTCAAATATATAAACTAGGAATCATGAGGCTGTAAAATATACCCATACGATTTGCACATTGAGAGGCAATTGCACATGAATGAAAAAAGCACACTTTAAAATCTAAATGCAAGAGCATGAGGAATACAGAAACACGGAAGCGAGAGCGCGTAGACACAATCCACCAGTGAATAAAAAAAGAGGTATCTATGATTGGAAAATCTGAGTCTGGAAGTGAAAGCAGAAATTGCACTGAGTCTGAGGAGAATAAATAAAAAATGCCATGTATCTCCATTTACCAAAAGGAGGCCCTGCAAATAAAAGACTAGAACACATAAAGCTGGAAATGGTTAAGAAAGATCATTTAAAAGATAGAACTTAGGTTGTGGCCATTTCTAAATAAGATGCTATTATTATCCGAACAAAACCAACAGTTAAGTAAATTATCTGGAGAATAGTTTCTCTATTAGCTATTGCTACTTTGCGTTCAATGTTGTAATAAAGTCATTAGGGTATCTCTAGAGAGTGGAACATATGTGTGTGAAGCAGTCACTGGCATTGTATAAGCAGAGGCAGCCACTGGGGATTTATTAAGTGCTATACTTGGGAGCTGAATGTTCTAATTGGGGTTCATCTAATATGTCTAAATGTATTCATGGTGTGAAATACGAATAATCAGGTTCTTAATTGGAAGCATGTTTACTTAAGTAAGATTTGCATATTGCATTAGGTTCAGAATGTTAAAAAAATCTTGTAATATGTGTGTTAAAAATATTTAAAAATAAACCAAAGGTAATAAAGTATGTTTGTTTTAAACATATTGTCTGATAAGGGTGCATTGTATAGTACAGTGAACCCCCTGACCTACGATGGCCCCGACATACGATAATTTCAACATGCGATGGCCTCTCAGAGTCCATCGCCTGTTGAAGGCAGCATCAACATACGATGCTATTGTATGTCGTGGCCATCGCATAAGCGGCTATCTGGCAGCGCAAACTGCTTCAGCTGCTGCCGGATAGCCGTTTACGGTGCCCCGTGTGGTCCGCTGATGATCTCTTACCTGTCCCCGGTGCTCCGGACTGTCCTCTTAGGGATCCCCTGCATCGCCATCGCTCTCCATCGTCGCCATTACGTCGCTGCGCACGCCATCCCGTCATCCAATAGGAGCTGCTTGCATAGCAACGTGATGACGGCGATAAGGAACGACGATCCCGGGCAGCGGAGATGCTCTGGAGTGGTGGGGACACCATGGGGATGCGGCGACAGCGATGGACGGTGACATCCAGGGCAGCGGTGACGGTCCGGAGCGGCGGGGACAGGTGAGTACACCTTCCTATATTTAACATTGCACGGATCCCTCAACATATGATGGTTTCAACAAACGATGGTTCATTTAGAATAAATTACCATCGTATGTTGAGGGACCACTGTATAATAAAGAATGGCAATAGACCCAGTGACAGGTTATAATATGGGTGGTTAAGGCAGCCAACAAGGGTCCATTGCCTCTCAAACCACCCATCCTCTTAAAAGACTGAGCTCAGCAGTGAGGGCTGGTCACCCTCTCCATTTCACTGTTACGCCTAGCGCTCCGGGTCCCCGCTCCTCCCCGGAGCGCATACGGCGTCTCTCTCTCCGCAGCACCCCGGTCGGTCCCGCTGACCGGGAGCGCTGCACTGTCATGGCCGTCAGGGATGCGAATCGCACAGCGGGACGCGCCCGCTCGCGAATTGCATCCCAGGTCACTTACCCGTTCCCGTCTCCTGCTGTCATGTGCTGGCGCGCGCGGCTCCGCTCTCTAGGGCGCGCGCGCGCCAGCTCCCTGAGACTTAAAGGGCCAGTGCACCAATGATTGGTGCCTGGCCCAATTAGCTTAATTGGCTCCCACCTGCTCCCTGGCTATATCTGAGCTCCTCCCTTGCACTCCCTTGCCGGATCTTGTTGCCCTTGTGCCTAGTGAAAGCGTTTTGTGTGTCTAAAGCCTGTGTACCAGAACTTCTGCTATCCACCCTGACTACGAACCTTGCCGCCTGCCCCCGACCTTCTGCTACGTCCGACCTTGCTTCTGTCTACTCCCTTGTACCGCGCCTATCTTCAGCAGTCAGAGAGGTTGAGCCGTTGCTAGTGGATACGACCTGGTCACTACCGCCGCAGCAAGACCATCCCGCTTTGCGGCGGGCTCTGGTGAAAACCAGTAGTGACTTAGAACCGGTCCACTAGCACGGTCCTCGCCAATCCCTCTCTGGCACAGAGGATCCACTACCTGCCAGCCGGCATCGTGACAGTAGATCCGGCCATGGATCCCGCTGAGGTTCCCCTGCCAGTTGCCTCTGATATCACCACGGTGGTCGCCCAGCAATCCCGACAGATCGCCCATCTAACCCACCAGCTGTCGGAAGTGTCCACCATTGTGCAGCAACTTCAGTCGCAACTTCAGCAGCAATCATCTCCTCCGCCAGCTCCTGCACCCCTTCCGCAGCGAGTGGCCACTCCTAGCCTCCGCCTGTCCTTGCCGGACAAATTTAATGGGGACTCTAAGTTTTGCCGTGGCTTTCTTTCGCAATGTTCCCTGCACTTGGAGATTATGTCGGACCAGTTTCCTACTGAAAGGTCTAAGGTGGCTTTCGTAGTCAGCCTTCTGTCTGGAAAAGCCCTGTCATGGGCCACACCGCTCTGGGACCGCAATGACCCCGTCACTGCCTCTATACACTCCTTCTTCTTGGAAATTCGAAGTGTCTTTGAGGAACCTGCCCGAGCCTCTTCTGCTGAGACTGCCCTGCTGAACCTGGTCCAGGGTAATTCTTCCGTTGGCGAGTACGCCATACAATTCCGTACTCTTGCTTCTGAACTTTCCTGGAATAATGAGGCCCTCTGCGCGACCTTTAAAAAAGGCCTATCCAGCAACATTAAAGATGTTCTGGCCGCACGAGAAACTCCTGCTAACCTGCATGAACTCATTCATCTAGCCACTCGCATTGACATGCGTTTTTCTGAGAGGCATCAAGAGCTCCGCCAGGAAAAAGACTTAGATCTCTGGACACCTCTCCCACAGTCTCCATTGCAATCTGCGCCTAGGCCTCCCGCCGAGGAGGCCATGCAAGTGGATCGGTCTCGCCTGACCCTGGAAGAGAGGAATCGCCGTAAGGAAGAGAATCTTTGTCTGTACTGTGCCAGTACCGAACATTTTTTGGTGGATTGCCCTATCCGTCCTTCACATCTGGGAAACGCACGCTCGCACCCAGCTCTCGTGGGTGTGGCGTCTCTTGATGCTAAGTCGGCTTCTCCACGTCTCACGGTGCCTGTACGGATTTCTCCTTCAGCCAGCTCTTCCCTCTCAGCCGTGGCCTGCCTGGACTCTGGTGCCTCTGGGAATTTTATTCGGGAGTCCTTGGTGAATAAATTCCGCATCCCGGTGACCCGTCTTGTCAAGCCACTCCACATTTCCGCGGTCAACGGAGCCAGGTTGGATTGCACCGTGCGTTACCGCACGGAGCCCCTCCTAATGTGCATCGGAACTCATCACGAAAAAATTGAGTTTTTGGTCCTCTCCAATTGCACGTCCGAAATTCTCCTTGGACTACCCTGGCTTCAACACCATTCCCCAACCCTGGATTGTTCCACAGGGGAGATCAAGAGCTGGGGTACCTCTTGCTTCAAGGACTGCCTTAAACCGCTTCCCAGTACTCCCTGCCGTGACCCTGTGGTTCCTCCTGTATCCGGTCTCCCTAAGGTCATTATGGACCCTGCCTGCCTTAAGAAGTGCCTCTCCCCCCCTCCCAGTCCAGTCAGGCAAGCCTCGGTGCCTCCTCATGGCCCTCGTCCTGGTGTCACACTGCCCCGTGCCAGGCCTCGCCCTCTGCCCTCCCTCCCCATTCCTACTCCTGCTGTTCTGCCTGCCGTTGAGGAATCCCTCCATCCTTTCCCGGTGTCCTCATCCCAGGGGAGGCAGTTACCGGACAAAGAGAAGGGGAGACCTAAGGTGGGGGGTACTGTTACGCCTAGCGCTCCGGGTCCCCGCTCCTCCCCGGAGCGCGTACGGCGTCTCTCTCTCCGCAGCGCCCCGGTCGGTCCCGCTGACCGGGAGCGCTGCACTGTCATGGCCGTCGGGGATGCGATTCGCACAGCGGGACGCGCCCGCTCGCGAATCGCATCCCAGGTCACTTACCCGTTCCCGTCTCCTGCTGTCATGTGCTGGCGCGCGCGGCTCCGCTCTCTAGGGCGCGCGCGCGCCAGCTCCCTGAGACTTAAAGGGCCAGTGCACCAATGATTGGTGCCTGGCCCAATTAGCTTAATTGGCTCCCACCTGCTCCCTGGCTATATCTGAGCTCCTCCCTTGCACTCCCTTGCCGGATCTTGTTGCCCTTGTGCCTAGTGAAAGCGTTTTGTGTGTCTAAAGCCTGTGTACCAGAACTTCTGCTATCCACCCTGACTACGAACCTTGCCGCCTGCCCCCGACCTTCTGCTACGTCCGACCTTGCTTCTGTCTACTCCCTTGTACCGCGCCTATCTTCAGCAGTCAGAGAGGTTGAGCCGTTGCTAGTGGATACGACCTGGTCACTACCGCCGCAGCAAGACCATCCCGCTTTGCGGCGGGCTCTGGTGAAAACCAGTAGTGACTTAGAACCGGTCCACTAGCACGGTCCTCGCCAATCCCTCTCTGGCACAGAGGATCCACTACCTGCCAGCCGGCATCGTGACATTCACCTCCTTCATATTGTCATGGTTCCTGTTTTAGTCCTGTCACCAATTCTTTACTGCCCTGTACTAAGAAGTCATACAGCAGATCACTTTACCCTGGTTATCCATCCATATTCTGCAGACATCAGTAATGGCAGTGGCAGAATAAGAGGTCTAGATGGGGATGAAAAAGTGTTCCAGGCCAGCTTCAAACTCCTAACGCAGCCGAATGACCCACTTCTTACAGATATTAAAGACTAAAGTTATTTTCTTTTTGAATTTTCTTTCTGCCTGACCACAGTGCTCTCGGCTGACACCTCTGTCCATTTTAGGAACTGTCCAGAGTAGGAGCAAATCCCCATAGAAAACCTATCCTGCTCTGGACAGTTCCTAAAATGGACAGAGGTGTCAGCAGAGAGCACTGTGGTCAGACAGAAAAAAAAAAAAAAAAGAGCTTCCTGTGGATCATAACAGCAGCTGATAAGTACTGGAAGGATTAAGATTTTTTTAAATAGAAGTTATTTACAAATCTGTTTAACTTTCTGGCACCAGTTGATTTTTTTTTTCCAGCGGAATACCCCCTTAAGCATACCTTCATAGCTGCAGACTTTCAGTGCATTCTGGAAGGTTAGAACTTAAAATCGCACCTAATGGCAATGGATATATATATATATATATATATATATATATATATATATATAGATGCCAATATATACTGGGAAATCCCAGCTGAGGCAAATTTTTAGTGCATGTTTGGAGTTGAAATTGTAAACTTTTTTACTTCAAGGAGAACCATGGCTCTGGTAGTATGTCTACATTGTATGGGACTCCTGTATAATATCTTAATAATAAATATAATTTTCCACATTAAATCCATGGTGACAATCCCCACTATCACATATGGATCTTCTCATCTTTGAGGGTGGGGGCTGAGCTCTCAGAGGATAGGTGAGTGGAGGACCCCAAATAGGAGATAGCTGGAGGTCTCAGTGGTCAGACCCCCCATGATCAGACACTTATCCCCTATCCTGTAGATAGGCAATTACTTAAATTCCTCAACATACCCCTTTAATGCACCACTGAATAAATCTATGGTTACTTTTCTGTCCTGGCACTTAAGAAATGCTCACTCGGCCAATCACTAGCTGCTGCAGTGACTTGCCAATAGATTGAGCAGACATTTCCTCCCGTGTGTCAGCACAGCAAAGATAAAGGGGGAGATTTATCAAAACCTGTCCAGAAGAAAAGTTGACCAGTTGCCCATAGCAACCAATCAGATAGCTTCTTTCATTTTTGAAAAGGCCTCTGAAAAATGAAAGAAGCGATCTGATTGGTTGCCATGGACAACTGCACCACTCTTCCTCTACACAGGTTTTGAGAAATCTCCCCCAAAGTGCTTACAGTGGGAACTGACAGCTTTGCAATGGGTGGTCAGCAGCAGGTGAGTAAAGCTTTTTTTATGGTATTCTGCCTCCTTGGGCACTTTTAAATGTAAGGTCAAATCGAGACGTGGTGTATAACTTCCACTGTTAATAAAATAATAATTTTTAAAGCAATATAGACATTTTCGTTGATATAAAAAAACTGAGATAATAAATTATCATTCCACACTTGCAGTGACCCTGTGTCCCAGCTAAAATAAGTGAAGTGGTCATGTACCTGACAAACCTCTTGCTAAGTGTCAAAATCTGTGTTTAAAGTATCGTGAGTTAACCTTTATATATATCTGTCTTTTTCTATATTGCATGCACTGCTATTACAGCATACACTGAGGTATCACAGACATGTAAGGAATAAAGGGGTACTCCTCTGCCCTGCTTCGGAAGCTCCGCTTCCCAGCATCCGGAAGTTTATTGTTCCATACGCTACGTGCAGGATTCCGTGTTCAGGGCCGCCCCTCGTGACGTCACGTCTGCCCCCTCAACAAAAGTCTATGGGAAGGGGGCGTGTCACGCCCCCTTCCCATAGACTTTCGTTGAGGGGGCGGGCATGACATCACGAGGGGCAGACCTGAACACGGAAGCCTGCACGTAGCGTATGGAACAATAAACTTCCGGACGCTGAGGTATCACAGACATGTAAGGATTAAAGTGGTACTCCGCTGCCCTGCTTCGGAAGCACCACACCCCAGCGTCCGGAAGTTTACTGTTCTGAACACTGTGTGCGGACTTCCGTGTTCAGGGCCGCCCCTCGTGACATCACGTCCGCCCCCTCGTGACGTCACGCCCGCCCCCTCGTGATGTCATGCCCGCCCCCTCAACGAAAGTCTATGGGAAGGGGGCGTGTCACGCCCCCTTCCCATAGACTTTCGTTGAGGGGGCGGGCGTGACATCACGAGTGGCAGCTCTGAACACGGAAGCCTGCAAGCAGCGTTCGGAACAATAAACTTCCGGACGCTGGGGAGCGGAGCTTCCGAAGCAGGGCAGCAGAGTACCCCTTTAAACATTTTATTTGTATAAGATGAGTGAATCATTAGTCACATAAGACGTGTTCATAACATGTAAAAACTTCTGGAAAGCCTAAAGGAGGAGTTCTAACTCCTTCTTCCCAGTGGACTGAACTCAAAAAACAATTTTAGTCTGACTCTAGCCACAAAAAAGTGAACATCGCAAACCTGGTTAGCAGAGAGTATATAGAAGAGAAAAAGGAACAGAAACTAAGTGCCACTATTGTTGCAAATACAGTGGTGGGTAGTAGAGATAGATATACACTCACCTGACCTATTTACAGGCACAACACTGTAAATAGCATTCAGGTATAGTAAGTATCTTTCCCCTGTGCATCCTCGTGACATCCAGCATCCACAACCGAACTCTGACTGGGAACCGTGTTGTTATAGCAAGGAGGTTTGGGAAGAGAATCTGACGAATCCCTTAAGAAAGGTTTCATATATTGGCGCCGGAGGGGTGACATAATGACCGAATAACAAACTTAGGATATAGAAAAAATAAAACGTTATAAAGTAAATAGCAATGAGTTGCACAAGGAATTCCTTGGTTCATGAGGTCTTTCTTTATGGATAAATGTCCAATATTTAATAAAAAAAATCTTGTAGTGGTGCACCATCACAGGGACATAATAAGGCAGGCATTTAGGCATGATACTATAGAAGATATGCAAATATTAGCAAAGCAGTAATAACAAGCAATCCACAAATCATTAACCATATTTTCTTGGTTACTGTATGCTTCTTAGAGTTAATAATTCTTGAATTCAGTTGCATCACAATGCGTCACCAGTTTACATAATTCCCACCAGATTGTATGACATAAAAAAGGAATTTCTAAAATGACAGCTGTTGGTCCCCAGTAGCCCCATATACCATGGAAAATGAACTTAGAAAACAGCCATGCCGTATGCTTAGTTGAACTAAGGCGTCCAGTGAGGATAGCCGGTTCCTCAGTTGTCCTGTCGAATGATCACTAAGCCTGCCACTGTTTCATCATGTGGGTAATGTCTCCAAAATCATTCACAGGTGCCCAATATAAACTGAATACAATACCAGGAAGATATCTTAAATGAAGGGTACCTAAAAAGAAAAAAATGTGACTCCTCCTCTTTTCAGATCCACTCCTGCAATTAAAAGCATGAACATAAGAACACACACTATGAAAACTCAGTTATTGTCAGTGCAGGGCAGCATAAACGATTATTGGGTTGTTCATATAGCCCTTTAATTCTATTTTGTTTGCTGCACATCTACCATTTACATAGGGATATATACACCCAACTAACAGTGAAAATGCAAAAACACATGTTTTCCGCATGCAGCTGAGCTAATGATGATTTTTAGTGCTCAATCATCTTAGTGATCGGCTAATCTCTGGATCTTCTACACAGGACAATACTCAGCCTTTTGGCCAATAATGCACCCATGCAAAAGATCCTTAAAGTGGTACTCCAGGGAAGTATACATAAAAAAAAAGGTCCAAAGCTACCACACTACTTGAATATGTTCCCGGTAAATGACCTTGCCAGATCTGCATGGCTCCTGTGGCCCCTGTGGTTTTCTCTGGCTGCTTGATATTCTTTGCCATCCTTGCCCCATAGATACTACACTTCCCAGGAATCATTGCAGCTCTTCTCTGCCATCCAACTCACTCTCAGAGAAAAGTTCCAACCCTTCTGCTCTGAGCAGCAGAGAGAGAGATTCAGTGTCTGATTGGTTAAGTCTGCATACACCTCCCAGCTCTCAGCACTAAAGGAATAATGAGTCATCATTGCAGGCAGAAACCATGTGGTCTGCTTCTCTCAGGAAGATGGGGGCTGTTTTCAGTGAGGGGTTTGGACAGAGACATAGAGGATGACAGTATGACATATTTTTCTTACTCCCTGCATGTAAGTGACAACTGAAAAATGGAAACTGCTCTATATAACCAAAGAATGATATTTAGACCATTAAATAGGTTGATGAGAGAGAAAGGATAGTCTATGGGTTTAGTTCCCCAGAGTACCTCTTTAACTTTGCTTGCTAAGGTATGTGTTGCTACTGGAGACCAAAATCTTTAGAAAGCTCATACCACAATTCTGGTGGGAATAGTAAAACATTATGACAAGTTAACTTTTATTATTGTGGATTCAATTCTCCAAGAAAGATTGCGAAAAATTCAAACTGGATACAATGTAATTGTCTATGGTGCAAGGGCAGCAAAATTCTAAATTTGGAGAAGCAGACTGTAGTCAGTCATGCTGCACACAAAGCAAACAACTGTGTCAGCAGCAAATTAATTCCAGACAAATGTAATAATGTAAATATTTTCACTGTTGAAATATGTCCCACAATTAAAGCTATATCAATATAACTCACACACTAATTTACTCTACCCCGTAACAAGACAATTACAGTTTTAACATTTGTATCTCCGCTTCACAAAACCAGCTTATCTAAATGTCTCTTCATTATACAGGATAACAGTAATCCGTGACAATATCTCAATCCAGTAACCTCAGTATTTAGAATATTCAGGCACTTTACTGAGAGTGACAACATACTTTGTTATAGTTACAGATAAGTAAGTGTATATATATATATATATATATATATATATATATATATATATATATATATATATATAGTGGTCCCTCAAGTTGCAATATTACAATATTAAAGGGGTACTCCAATGGAAAACATTTCTTTTTAAATCAACTGGTACCAGAAAGTTAAACAGATTTGTAAATGACTTCTATTTAAAAATCTTAATCCTTCCAGTACTCATCAGCTGCTGTTATGCTCCACAGGAAGTTCTATTGTTTTTTAATAAATTTTTTGTCTGACCACAGTGCTCTCTGCTGACACCTCTGTCCATGTCAGGAAGTTTCACGAGTAGGAGCAAACCTATCCTGCTCTGGACAGTTCCTGACATGGACAGATAGTAACATAGTAACATAGTTTGTAAGGTCAACAAAAGACAAGAGTCCATCAAATTCAACCTAAACCCTACTGTGTTGATCCAGAGGAAGGTGGATACTCCCCATGAGGCTGATGCCAATTGCCCCCTGACAGAGGAAAAGTTCATTCCCGATCCCAATATGGCAATCAGAATAAATCCCTGGGTCAACATTCTATCCACATGAATCTGGTATCCATAACCAGTAATGTAGTGTAATAGAACACTGTGGTCAGACAGAAAATAAATTGAAAAAGAAAAGAACTTCCTGTAGAGCATACAACAGCTGATAAGTACTGGAAGGATTAAGATTTAAGGATTTAAATAGAAGCAATTTACTAATCTGTATAACTTTCTGGCACCAGTTGATTTAAAAAATATATATATAATTCCACCGTAGTACCCCTTTAAATAGTTCCAGGATGACCATTGTATGTTAAAACCATTGTATGTTGAGACCATAACTCTATGGAAACCTGGTAATTTGTTCTGAAGCCAATGAAATGTCATCCAAAAATAGGTAGAAGTGAGGATTAAAGAAAAATAAGTAGATAACTAATATAGATAAAGCAAGTCCTTCCATATAAAAGTAAGAAAATGCTGCTGGGAGCTGTAAACCACTGTCTGTAGAGGACAGGAGCTTCTTCAGGGTCCTGTTCAGTGCAGACAATAGGGGAGATTCATCAAAACCTGTCCAGAGGAAAAGTTGTTGAGTTTCTCATAGCAACCAATCAGATCACTTTTTAATTTTGAAAAGGCCTCTGAGAAATGAAAGATGCAATCTGATTGGTTGCTATGGGAAACTCAGCAACTTTTCCTCTGAACAGGTTTTGATAAATCTCCCCCAATGTCCTAAAAATGTAAAATGGAACCGCCCTTACCTGGTGTCCAAATGAGCAGCTAACTGTGGCATAGGTTAAGAGTAGTAAAGAATAGTTATGAGGACATAATCAAATTTGCGATAGTTCGAGAATATATATACAAATATTCGTCCTATGTTCGCGAAATTCACATATTCGCTATGTTGGTTCCCTTTTTTTTCCATGCAAAAATTCGTAATGAAATTCGCATAGTGCGCATGCGTGATTATTTCTTTCACCTTAAAAAAAGGGAGGGATCAGTGTCCTCTGAAAATGCCAATATTTGTGAATATTTGCATATTCACATATACAAAATATTTGCGCTCCACACCGACTCACACAGTAAATAATATTGGGGCCTTCTTTGGAGCACAAGCTGGAAACAGGGAGGGATGATCACTTTTTCTTTCACCATACAAAGGACCTATATATGGCTGGTAAATTAATCTTGCATACCTATAGATCACCAAAGTGATCCACAAAAACCCCTGTTTCCCATATATAAAATATAATAAACTTTATTATTGATTATTCCTCACACTAAAGACAAACAGATTATTATTGCAGTGTCTTTCTTTCCATACAGTGTTCTTTGTCTGTAGCTGATGCCAGCCTGGCTATCTAATACTGACTAAATAATCACCGCATGCACCTGCAGTGAGCTATGCGGCATGGAGACGGCACTGTATTTAAAATCAACACTCAGGGGTCCGGATTGTCTGTAGCATTGTATGTTGAGTCTGGTTTCAAGTTACAATGGTCCAGAAAAGACCATTGTATGTTCAGACCATTGTAAATTGAGGGATCACTGTATATATATATATATATATATATATATATATATATATATATATATATTTATATATATACAGTACAGACCAAAAGTTTGGACACACCTTCTCATTCAGAGTTTTCTTTATTTTCATGACTATGAAAATTGTAGATTCACATTGAAGGCATTAAAACTATGAATGAACACATCTGGAATTATAGACATAACAAAAAAGTGTGAAACAACTGAAAAGATGTCATATTCTAGGGTCTTCAAAGTAGCCACCGTTTGCTTTGATTACTGCTTTGCACACTCTTGGCATTCTCTTGATGAGCTTCAAGAGGTAGTCACCTGAAATGGTTTTCACTTCACAGGTGTGCTGGTGTGGAGGAGGAGGTGTGATGGTGTGGGGGTGCTTTGCTGGTGACACTGTTTTATTGGGATTTATTCAAAATTGAAGGCATACTGAACCAGCATGGCTACCACAGCATCTTGCAGCGGCATGCTATTCCATCCGGTTTGCGTTTAGTTGCACCATCATTTATTTTTCAACAGGACAATGACCCCAAACACACCTGCATGCTGTGTAAGGGGTATTTGACCAAGAAAGAGAGTGATGGGGTGCTGCGCCAGATGACCTGGCCTCTACAGTCACCAGACCTGAACCCAATTGAGATGGTTTGGGGAGAGCTGGACCGCAGAGTGAAGGCAAAAAGGGCCAACAAGTGCTAATCATCTCTGGGAACTCCTTCAAGACTGTTGGAAGACTATTTCAGGTGACTACCTCTTGAAGCTCATCAAGAGAATGAGTGTGCAAAGCAGTAATCAAAGCAAAAGGTGGCTAGAACCTAGAATATGACATATGTTCACACTTTTTGTTATGTATATAATTCCACATGTGTTAATTCATAGTTTTGATGCCTTCAATGTGAATCTACAATTTTCATAGTCATGAAAATAATGAAAACTCTGAATGAGAAGGTGTGTCCAAACTTTTGGTCTGTACTGTATATACATTTTTTTTTTTACTCATTAGAGTGGAACAGGTCAGAGGGTTAGCTATGTAAGACAGGTGAACTGATGCACTGAAAGCAAAGAATGGGAAAACGGGCAAGGATCTGAGTGACTTTGACAGGGACCAACTGTTATAAGTAGAGGGCTTGGTAAGAGAAGCTCCAACATGGCAAATGTTGGTATGGTGCTTCTGGTATGCAGTGCTTAGCGCCTGCTTAAAGGGACCAAGGAAAATTAATTGACAATTGATACAAGATACTGAAGATGCAAGTCTCCATGATATGCACAAGAAACAAAGGTTAGCCTGCCTAGTTTAAACAGAAGAGCTATTGTAGCGCAGATTATGATTGATCATAGTGCAATGAAAGAAGGTAGTCTGGACTGATAATTTACATTTTGTTTGACTGTACATCATGTAGACAGTGTGTATGTGTGTTTTTAACCTGAGGAAGAAATGGCACCAGAATGCACTCTGAATATACATTGTTTGAGGCAAAGTATGGTCCTCACTGGAAGTGGTATTCTCTTATGGCAGTGATCTCTTTTAGCAAGATAGCTTGTTTTGTTTCTTTTATAGCATTAGTTTGACAGACTGCCGAAACCCTCTCTGAGCACTATAAGTGTGGTATGTAGTGTCTTATTCTCTAGACAACCCAGTCATCAAGTAGGTATATTGTGAGAAGAGGGTGCCCATGCATAGTTGAGGAATTTCTTATATCCTTTTAACCAGATATTTACTATATTTATGATATTGTTATACGTGTATATAAACATCTGTCACAGAAAAATGCTTTTAGGGCAGGGTCACCTGTTTTGTATTTAGGTTGCTTATTTTCTGAAACTGATTTTGCTATCCATTGACTTCAATGTATAGGAAAATAGGCAGCAGCAAATAGGCAGCAAAATATGTAGAAAAATAGGACACATGTAAGGGTCTATTCATACGGCAGAATTTCTGCTTGCGGAATTCCGCCTCAAATTAAAGCCCATAGACCTCTATGGGATTCCTCACTCCCATTCAAACTTCTGAATTTCAGTTTGCAGAATTCCGCAAGCGGAAATTTTGAAGTTTGAATGGGAGTGCAGAATCCCATAGAAGTCTATGGGCTTTAATTTGAGGTGAAATTTCACAAGCGGAAATTCTGCTATGTAAATAGACCCTAACCCTATCCTAAAGAAACCGTTGTTCTCCATGCAGCCACATACATAATTATAATAATCTTGGTGATAAACTGCCAGGAATTGGTATTCAATAGCCTGGACATAGGCCATATGAAAAATAGGAACAGATTGGAGCTAAAATAGATCACTCCCCTACTGTTATGGTCACGGCAGGTGGTGGATCCTCTGGACCTGTGTGGATGGTAACGTGAGCCATGCCAGGGAGCAAAGTCTAAGGTGCCACTGGTTTTCATCAGAGCCCGCCGCAAAGCGAGATGGTCTTGCTACGGCAGGCAGCACCCAGGTCTCTACCCTCGGCACGACTCATCCACACACAGGTAGCTGGGAGGTGGCACAGAAGGAGACTGGCAGGATTTGGCAAGATGGCAGTAGGTCAGGAACACAGGTTCAGGGTAAGAAGGTAGCAAGGAACAGGTACACAGTAACAGAGACAGAGAACTTTCACTATGGCATATAGACAACCAAAGAGCCATCAGGGAACCAAGGGAGGAGCTGATATTTAAGGACAAGGGTGCAGGTGTAGACGCTTAATTAAAGGGGCAATGGCCCTTTAAGAGTGAGTGCTCTGGCACGCGTGCGCCCTAGGAGGCGGGGGCACACGCACCGGGGCTGCAAGGACATGGAGAGGCGGGAGGTGAGTGACGGGTTGGGATTCACATGCGGGCACGTCCCGCGATGCGAACCCCAGCCCCACCGACAGCGGGGACATAACAGAGAGCGCTCACGGCCGGCATGTCCAGCCGGAGCGCAGGCGTTACACCTACCTTTGCCTACCTAGGCAAAAAGACATATGTCATAATAATGCCGACTGTTTATTCTCAGGATCAAGGTTCCTATGATAACGCTCATTTGCTACAGTAAAGTAGTACAAAGCAGGAAGCATTTATACATGAGCAACAGCCTTTAAAATGCAAATGCTATAAAATGCCAAAAAATATACTTTTCTGTATATTCCCATTAAGATAAAGGCTAGAAAGTCTATACCTAATTACACAATAATTCTATTTTATTTTATAATGGCATGATTTTGTACTTTTCCTTAGTTTTCTTATCTTACATGATACACTGCCTGTTTCTTTAATACAAACGTCCTTCTTGCCTCAAGCACATCATAAATCAGTACTTCAGGAAGAAATAATCACTCCTTGGAGGTTGCTACCTTTGTAGGCCAGTAAGGTGAGTATAAAAAACACGGCTCCGGCTTGTTTGAGATTTCCTTCACATATAAAGGCAGTTTCATGGCTTTTCTGTCCATCTCGTATTGAACTTGATTAATAGGCTGATAGAAGTGTCAGCTTACAAAGCGGTGAATGATAGCTACACCGTAGATAACCTCTTATGTGGCTACCATTCAAAATCCACCACCACCGGAATAGAGGGTAGGTATTTTTTAAGTTGTTTTAATTTCATTTCATTACTTGAGGGTAACATATGTAGGTAATACATCAATACAAGCGTTACCTATGCCAAATTTATCACAGATTGTTAAATGAAATTTGGTGCATCTTTAGACATTTTTGCCTATATGTTGGCTTGCCTTGTGCCCTTTTTTTTCTAAGCATCCCCCCCCCTTCATGAACAAGGTGCCCAAGTGTCTTAAACACGTAATAAATGTGGTACATATGAATGGCACATTTGCAACAGAAAATCTGCCTCTCTGTTTTTGTTCTTTGTTTATATAGTCTTAGCTTTTTTTTTACCTTGTTTTTGCACTTGATTTTTGTATTGTCTGTTTAAACATTGCAATACACTGTGAAAGGAATAAGGAAGTGATAAAAATATACTTCCCTCCCCCCAGAGACCAGGGGATGGCAGAGGAGCTGCACACAGTACGTTCCTTTGCAAGTTAGCAATAGCTTCCACTTCACTAGTACATAGGGGAGTCCAGTAGAAGTCATCATGCATTAGAGGCAAACAACCAGGTTGAGAAGACTAGCTTTAAAAAGTGTGAGATACAAAAAAAAAAAAATAAGAAATGACAGTCATGAGGGAAAATAACCTGACACAATTGATTAGAAAAACATGCAACGCTAGAATAGCATTCCTATAGGTAAATCACAGAATAACTTAACAATAATATGCCAGGATGCAATACAAGAGAAAGATGCCTCCAAAGTCCCTAGGGATAACTGGTAAGTATATATACAAACAAGAAAAGTGGCCACATAAACAAAAGAGCAAACCGAAATGAATGGCAAGTAGTGAAATAATAATAAATAATAACAATGAGCAATAAAAACTTGGTTAACGTAACATTACATTTTTTGATGACATCCCCCAAAATACCTCCTGTAAGTTATCAACCATGTTAAGATACTTTACCTGTGTGTAATATTACATACAGGGTTTCTTTTTTAAGACTGTATCCTGTTTACAAGATAAGTTAGTTGTGTTCTTTTATTGATGTTTCCCCAGATATGCACAGACAATTCTAGTATGTTGCAAAACTGTTTATATTTTGGGCAAATATCAAAAACATATACATTTTCTTAATACAGTCTCTGATGCAGTCAAAATACAAATACATATAAAAATACAAACTGCAAAGTGAGAACACAGGCTCAGTAGAAAAAAACAAATGGTTAAAATTACAATATTTATTGCTGGGCTAGCCCTGCTTAGTATATTGGGACAATATAAAGAGGATGTTAAATATTTCCTTATCATGGTCATCACCAATATCTCATGCAGCTTCTATTTATATCAATGAGCTAGTATAGATTACCTCCCTTAGTTTATATAGGAGACACGACCAAGGGAGGGAAGACAGAATTAATTAAAGTAAGTAAACATTGATTTAACCATAATGGAGTATTTCTCTTCTATGACTTGAGTCTTCTCTGGCGCTTCCAAGAAAAATACCCTAAAAGCTTAGCTTTTCATTGCTCATCATTTATTCCCAGCCCCATCATTAAATATTATAATCATATATGATTGAGCTGGATCTAGATATAAGAATAACACATCAGTTATTGGCTGCCATAATATCTGACATTAATTCAATAGAATGTGGTTGCTTAATTTATCTTAAAAGAAAGATGTTTTATCTGAATGAATGTATAGAGATAGATAGATAGATAGATAGATAGATAGCAAAAGAACAAAGGAAAGGACAATTGTTGTAGATAGTGGTGGGATTAGAAATCTGAGATCTTTCTTTTGTAGCCTAATAATTATCTAAGGTAACTAATGGGTCTGAGTCCACATCAGGTAAAATCTGCTTTTATGGTGGTCTGTAGTAGAAAAGTGATTTTTGTTAGGATCCTTGGTGGCTTTGGGCAGAGATGGGAGTTTTTGTCAATATTTCTGATGAAACTGGGCAGAGAAAGGGTTCATTTCACAGGTTGGTACTTTTTACCTGGTGTCTAGTGATTTATTAACCTTTTTATGCTGCAGGGTAGTCCTGGTTGTAACTGGAGACAGAACACTAATGTTGCCAGTCCCCTTTTCTCTCTGTGAACTGATCATAAAGATTAATGCAGGGAGGGTTGGAAAGGACAGCTGTACATCCATACAGATCACTCTATAAGTGTTTCATGAGCACTGTGTTCCATGTCAAAGAGAATAGCTCAAAGGGCCGACACGGGTGCAGACTATGCCAGAGTAGGCTGTGTGTTGCTGCATAGTTATAAAAAGCAGATGTTGTTTTACATTTATCTTGTGTGTACATAAGGAGAAACACTATTTCTGATCATTATAACACTTGTACGTGGCAGATTTCTGCTCTACAGGCTTCATCTGTAATTTTTAGTTTCCCCTAAGCTGGTGGGTGGAGCATAGCCTCTATGGTGTCTTCCATACACTGCAAACACAAACAAAACAGGAGATCCCATACTTCTATGTTTCCATACATACCCTAAGCAGCAGCAGAAGAATGAAAGGCATTGTAGAGAACTAGTGACCAGTCGGAGCTGTGACTCAAGCTCTAGGATGAAATATTTTTCTTTCATAGCTCCTGCATAGTCTCTTTGCTGTCTCCCTTCAGCATCTGGTCTCTCCAGTCAATCCCTCTCTCATCTCTTTCCTCACCCCTACCCTCTCCATAGACTTGTATTGGCAACTTGGAAAATGATCTCACACTTAGCTGCAGATCTGTCTAGTAACACCAGATAGGATAAAGCTGATTTTTAAAGTGGATGACAGTTTAACATGGATGACAGTTTGTGGAAAAGATGGTAACCATTTATGTTAAAGTGTACCTGTCATATCCCACAAAAAGTGATATGTTACTCAGTACCTAATCCTGATCATGTACATATAACTTTTATGTGTCTGGCTTCTGCATTTCTTTTAAAATTAGCTTATATCTGTTGCACACTGAACTTGTGTGTCCCTCTCTTGCCCTTACTGTACATGACCCAGCTTCCTCCTTCACTGTGTGTCACTGAGCCTCTGAGTGAGCCTGGCAGTTAGCCAATCACTGCACTCTGCTCTGTAACCCTTTCCTCTATGAACAGTCATCCAATCACTGCACTCTGCTCTGTAACCCATTCCTCTATAAACAGTCATCCAATCACTGCAGTCTGCTCTGTAACCCTTTTCTCTCTGGACAGTCATCCAATCACTGCAGGCTGCTCTGTAACCCTTTTCTCTCTGGACAGACATCCAATTACTGCACTCTGTTCTGTAACCCTTTCCTCTCTGGTTTTATGCTGCACATGTTACACAGAGGAAGAAGCATTACTGGTTTGCTTGCTGTCTGCCTTATACACTATGTAGTAAAGCTAAATGACAAGCAATATGGCTGTCAGCATGTATGTTATCCAGCTTTTCCAGGCTTACTACTGGGGTGAAACTATAACAAACCCCCTTCTCATGTAATAACCTTACCACTGGGGTGACGAACTGTAACAAACCTCCTCCATATGTAATCTCCTTATTACTTGGGTGACACACTATAACAAACCTTCTTCTCATGTAATAACTTTACGTCTATGAGTTTGGAAATCTTTACATCTATACACAGGAATCGCTCACAAAGGCTTCTAAAGCCTGCCCTCCTTTCCTGTATTCTGACGGAGTAGCAGCGTTGTCACAGTCGGTTAGGAGATAGTGACAGACGGAGATCAGTGTGGGACATATTATTGGGAACCCTAGTGGCCCCTTTCATAGCAGCAGTTTTCTAAGGGAAACTGTGCAAAAAAAATAATAATCTTTTTTTCTATTTTGATCTTGTCACGATGCCGGCCGGCAGGAGGTGGATCCTCTGTGCCAGAGAGGGATTGGCGTGGACCGTGCTAGTGGACCGGTTCTAAGTTACTACTGGTGTTCACCAGAGCCCGCCGCAAAGCGGGATGGTCTTGCTGCGGCGGTAGTAACCAGGTCGTATCCACTAGCAACGGCTCAACCTCTCTGACTGCTGAAGATAGGCGCGGTACAAGGGAGTAGACAAAAGCAAGGTCGGACGTAGCAGAAGGTCGGGGCAGGCAGCAAGGATCGTAGTCAGGGGCAACGGCAGGAGGTCTGGAACACAGGCTAGGAACACACAAGGGAACGCTTTCACTAGGCACAAGGGCAACAAGATCCGGCGAGGGAGTGCAGGGGAAGTGAGGTATACATAGGGAGTGCACAGGTGAAGACACTAATTGGAACCACTGCGCCAATCAGTGGCGCAGTGGCCCTTTAAATCGCAGAGACCCGGCGCGCGCGCCCTAGGGAGCGGGGCCGCGCGCGCCGGGACAGGACCGAGGGAGAGCGAGTCAGGTACGGAAGCCGGGGTGCGCATCGCGAGCGGGCGCCACCCGCATCGCGAATCGCATCCCGGCTGGAGGCGGTATCGCAGCGCACCCGGTCAGTGGATCTGACCGGGGCGCTGCCGTAGCGAGGATGTTGCGAGCGCTCCGGGGAGGAGCGGGGACCCGGAGCGCTCGGCGTAACAGTACCCCCCCCCTTGGGTCTCCCCCTCTTCTTAGAGCCTGAGAACCTGAGGACCAGACTTTTATCTAGGATATTGTCCTCAGGTTCCCAGGATCTCTCTTCAGGACCACAGCCCTCCCAGTCCACTAAAAAAAAAGTTTTTCCTCTGACCTTTTTGGAGGCCAGTATCTCCTTTACGGAGAAGATGTCTGAAGAACCGGAGACAGGAGTAGGAGAAATAAGTTTGGGAGAGAAACGGTTGATGATGAGTGGTTTAAGAAGAGAGACATGAAAGGCATTAGGAATACGAAGAGAAGGAGGAAGAAGAAGTTTGTAAGAGACAGGATTAATTTGGCACAAGATTTTGAAAGGACCAAGATAGCGTGGTCCCAATTTGTAGCTGGGAACACGGAAGCGGACATATTTAGCGGAGAGCCATACCTTGTCTCCGGGAGAAAAAATGGGGGGAGCTCTTCTTTTCTTATCAGCAAACTTCTTCATGCGTGATGAAGCCTGTAAGAGAGAATTTTGGGTCTCTTTCCATATGGTGGAAAGATCACGAGTTATTTCATCCACAGCGGGCAAACATGAGGGCAAGGGAGTAGGGAGGGGGGGAAGAGGGTGACGGCCGTACACCACGAAAAATGGGGATTTGGAAGAAGATTCAGAGACTCTGAAGTTGTACGAGAATTCGGCCCATGGTAGAAGATCTGCCCAGTCATCCTGGCGGGAGGAAACAAAATGCCGTAAATAATCACCCAGGACCTGGTTAATTCTTTCTACTTGCCCATTGGATTGAGGATGATAAGCAGAAGAAAAGTTTAATTTAATCTTGAGTTGTTTACAGAGAGCCCTCCAGAATTTTGACACGAATTGGACGCCTCTATCCGAGACGATCTGCGTGGGCAACCCGTGAAGACGAAAAATGTGTACAAAAAATTGTTTTGCCAACTGAGGCGCTGAAGGAAGACCAGGAAGAGGAATAAAATGTGCCATCTTGGAAAATCGATCAACGACTGTCACGATGCCGGCTGGCAGGTAGTGGATCCTCTGTGCCAGAGAGGGATTGGCGTGGACCGTGCTAGTGGACCGGTTCTAAGCCACTACTGGTTTTCACCAGAGCCCGCCGCAAAGCGGGATGGTCTTGCTGCGGCGGTAGTGACCAGGTCGTATCCACTAGCAACGGCTCACCTCTCTGGCTGCTGAAGATAGGCGCGGTACAAGGGAGTAGGCAAAAGCAAGGTCGGACGTAGCAGAAGGTCGGGGCAGGCAGCAAGGATCGTAGTCAGGGGCAACGGCAGAAGGTCTGGAAACACAGGCAAGGAACACACAAGGAACGCTTTCACTGGCACTAAGGCAACAAGATCCGGCAAGGGAGTGCAGGGGAAGTGAGGAGATATAGGGAAGTGCACAGGTGAACACACTAATTGGAACCACTGCGCCAATCAGCGGCGCAGTGGCCCTTTAAATCGCAGAGACCCGGCGCGCGCGCGCCCTAGGGAGCGGGGCCGCGCGCGCCGGGACAGAACAGACGGAGAGCGAGTCAGGTAGGGGAGCCGGGGTGCGCATCGCGAGCGGGCGCTACCCGCATCGCGAATCGCATCCCGGCTGGCAGCGGAATCGCAGCGCCCCGGGTCAGAGGACGTGACCGGAGCGCTGCCGCGGGGAGAGTGAAGCGAGCGCTCCGGGGAGGAGCGGGGACCCGGAGCGCTCGGCGTAACAGTACCCCCCCCCTTGGGTCTCCCCCTCTTCTTAGAGCCTGAGAACCTGAGGAGCAGACTTTTGTCTAGGATGTTGTCCTCAGGTTCCCAGGATCTCTCTTCAGGACCACAACCCTCCCAGTCCACTAAAAAAAAATTTTTCCCTCTGACCTTTTTGGCAGCTAAAATTTCTTTGACCGAGAAGATGTCCGAGGAGCCGGAAACAGGAGTGGGAGGAACAGATTTGGGAGAAAAACGGTTGAGGATGAGTGGTTTGAGAAGAGAGACGTGAAAGGCATTAGGGATACGAAGAGAGGGAGGAAGAAGAAGTTTATAAGAGACAGGATTAATTTGACACAAAATTTTGAAAGGACCAAGATAGCGTGGTCCCAACTTGTAGCTAGGGACACGGAAGCGGACATATTTAGCGGAGAGCCATACCTTGTCTCCAGGGGAAAAAACGGGGGGAGCTCTTCTTTTCTTATCCGCGAACTTCTTCATGCGTGATGAAGCCTGTAAGAGAGAATTTTGGGTCTCTCTCCATATGATGGAAAGGTCACGAGAAATTTCATCCACAGCGGGCAGACCAGAGGGCAAGGGAGTAGGGAGGGGGGGAAGAGGGTGACGGCCGTACACCACGAAAAATGGGGATTTGGAGGAAGACTCAGAGACCCTGAAGTTATACGAGAATTCGGCCCATGGGAGGAGATCTGCCCAGTCATCCTGGCGGGAGGAAACAAAATGTCGCAAATAATCACCCAAGATCTGGTTAATCCTTTCTACTTGTCCATTGGACTGGGGATGATATGCAGAAGAAAAATTTAATTTAATCTTGAGTTGTTTACAGAGAGCCCTCCAGAATTTAGACACGAATTGGACGCCTATATCCGAGACAATCTGCGTAGGCAACCCGTGAAGACGAAAAATGTGTACAAAAAATTGTTTAGCCAACTGAAGCGCAGAAGGAAGACCAGGAAGAGGGATGAAATGTGCCATTTTGGAGAATCGATCAACGACCACCCAAATAACAGTGTTGCCACGGGAAGGGGGTAAATCAGTAATAAAATCCATACCAAACAGAGACCAAGGCTGTTAGGGGACAGGCAGAGGATGAAGAAAACCAGCGGGCTTCTGGCGAGGAGTCTTATCCCGGGCACAGATAGTGCAGGCTCGCACAAAGTCCACAACATCCGTCTCCAGAGTCGGCCACCAATAGAAGCGGGAGATGAGTTGCACAGATTTCTTGATACCCGCATGACCTGCGAGATGGGAGGAGTGACCCCATTTGAGGATTCCGAGGCGTTGGCGAGGAGAAACAAAGGTCTTTCCTGGAGGAGTCTGCCTGATGGAGGCAGGAGAAGTGGAGATCAGGCAGTCAGGTGGAATGATGTGTTGCGGAGAGAGTTCAACTTCTGAGGCATCCGAGGAACGAGAGAGAGCATCGGCCCTAATGTTCTTATCGGCAGGACGAAAGTGAATCTCAAAATTAAATCGGGCAAAGAACAGAGACCACCGGGCCTGGCGAGGATTCAGCCGTTGGGCAGACTGGAGGTAGGAGAGGTTCTTGTGGTCGGTGTAGATAATAACAGGAGAACTTGATCCCTCCAGCAGATGCCTCCATTCCTCAAGTGCTAATTTAATGGCTAGAAGCTCTCGATCCCCGATGGAGTAGTTCCTCTCCGCTGGAGAGAAGGTCCTAGAGAAAAAACCACAAGTGACAGCATGCCCGGAAGAATTTTTTTGTAGAAGAACAGCTCCAGCTCCCACTGAGGAGGCATCAACCTCCAATAGGAAGGGTTTGGAAGGGTCAGGTCTGGAGAGGACGGGAGCCGAAGAAAAGGCAGACTTGAGTCGTTTAAAGGCGTCTTCTGCTTGAGGAGGCCAGGACTTGGGATCAGCATTTTTTTTGGTTAAAGCCACGATAGGAGCCACAATGGTAGAAAAATGTGGAATAAATTGCCTGTAATAATTGGCGAACCCCAAAAAGCGTTGGATAGCACGGAGTCCGGAGGGGCGTGGCCAATCTAAGACGGCAGAGAGTTTGTCTGGATCCATCTGTAGTCCCTGGCCAGAGACCAAATATCCTAGAAAAGGAAGAGATTGGCATTCAAACAGACATTTCTCAATTTTGGCATAGAGTTGGTTGTCACGAAGTCTCTGAAGAACCATACGGACATGCTGGCGGTGTTCTTCTAGATTGGCAGAAAAAATTAGGATATCGTCCAGATATACAACAACACAGGAGTATAACAGATCACGAAAAATTTCATTGACAAAGTCTTGGAAGACGGCAGGGGCGTTGCACAGTCCAAAGGGCATGACCAGATACTCAAAGTGTCCATCTCTGGTGTTAAATGCCGTTTTCCACTCGTCCCCCTCTCTGATGCGGATGAGGTTATAGGCGCCTCTTAAGTCCAATTTAGTGAAGATGTGGGCACCTTGGAGGCGATCAAAGAGTTCAGAGATGAGGGGTAAGGGGTAGCGGTTCTTAACCGTGATTTTATTAAGACCGCGGTAGTCAATGCAAGGACGTAGGGAGCCATCCTTTTTGGACACAAAGAAAAATCCGGCTCCGGCAGGAGAGGAGGATTTACGGATAAAGCCCTTTTTTAGATTCTCCTGGACGTATTCGGACATGGCAAGAGTCTCTGGGGCAGAGAGAGGATAAATTCTGCCCCGGGGTGGAGTAGTGCCCGGGAGGAGGTCGATAGGGCAATCATAAGGCCTGTGAGGAGGTAGAGTCTCAGCTTGTTTTTTGCAGAAAACATCCGCGAAGTCCATATAGGCCTTAGGGAGACCGGTTACTGGAGGAACCACAGAGTTACGGCAAGGGTTACTGGGAACCGGTTTTAGACAGTTCTTGGAACAAGAGGACCCCCAACTCTTGATCTCCCCAGTGGACCAATCCAGGGTAGGGGAATGAAGTTGAAGCCAGGGAAGTCCAAGGAGAATTTCCGAGGTGCAATTGGGGAGGACCAAAAGTTCAATCCTCTCATGATGAGATCCGATGCTCATAAGAAGGGGCTCCGTGCGGAAACGTATGGTACAGTCCAATCTTTCATTATTTACACAATTGATGTAGAGGGGTCTGGCGAGACTGGTCACAGGGATGTTGAACCTGTTGACGAGAGAGGCCAAAATAAAATTTCCTGCAGATCCAGAGTCCAAGAAGGCCACTGTAGAGAAGGAGAAGGCAGAGGCAGACATCCGCACAGGCACAGTAAGACGTGGAGAAGCAGAGTAGACATCAAGGACTGTCTCACCTTTGTGCGGAGTCAGCGTACGTCTTTCCAGGCGGGGAGGACGGATAGGACAATCTCTCAGGAAGTGTTCGGTACTAGCACAGTACAGGCAGAGGTTCTCCATACGGCGTCGTGTCCTCTCTTGAGGTGTCAGGCGAGACCGGTCGACCTGCATAGCCTCCACGGCGGGAGGCACAGGAACAGATTGCAGGGGACCAGAGGAGAGAGGAGCCGAGGAGAAGAAACGCCTCGTGCGAACAGAGTCCATATCTTGGCGGAGTTCCTGACGCCTTTCGGAAAAACGCATGTCAATGCGAGTGGCTAGGTGAATAAGTTCATGTAGATTAGCAGGAATTTCTCGTGCGGCCAGAACATCTTTAATGTTGCTGGATAGGCCTTTTTTGAAGGTCGCGCAGAGGGCCTCATTATTCCAGGACAATTCTGAAGCAAGAGTACGGAATTGTACGGCATACTCGCCAACGGAAGAATTACCCTGGACCAGGTTCAACAGGGCAGTCTCAGCAGAAGAGGCTCGGGCAGGTTCCTCAAAGACACTTCGGATTTCCGAGAAGAAGGAGTGTACAGAGGCAGTGACGGGGTCATTGCGGTCCCAGAGCGGTGTGGCCCATGACAGGGCTTTTCCGGACAGAAGGCTGACTACGAAAGCCACCTTAGACCTTTCAGTGGGAAACAGGTCCGACATCATCTCCAGATGCAGGGAACATTGGGAAAGAAAGCCACGGCAAAACTTAGAGTCCCCATCAAATTTATCCGGCAAGGATAAGCGTATCCCAGGAGCGGCCACTCGCTGCGGAGGAGGTGCAGGAGCTGGCGGAGGAGATGACTGCTGAAGCTGTGGTAGTAACTGTTGTAGCATAACGGTCAGTTGAGACAGCTGTTGGCCTTGTTGCGCTATCTGTTGTGACTGCTGGGCGACCACCGTGGTGAGGTCAGCGACAACTGGCAGAGGAACTTCAGCGGGATCCATGGCCGGATCTACTGTCACGATGCCGGCTGGCAGGTAGTGGATCCTCTGTGCCAGAGAGGGATTGGCGTGGACCGTGCTAGTGGACCGGTTCTAAGCCACTACTGGTTTTCACCAGAGCCCGCCGCAAAGCGGGATGGTCTTGCTGCGGCGGTAGTGACCAGGTCGTATCCACTAGCAACGGCTCACCTCTCTGGCTGCTGAAGATAGGCGCGGTACAAGGGAGTAGGCAAAAGCAAGGTCGGACGTAGCAGAAGGTCGGGGCAGGCAGCAAGGATCGTAGTCAGGGGCAACGGCAGAAGGTCTGGAAACACAGGCAAGGAACACACAAGGAACGCTTTCACTGGCACTAAGGCAACAAGATCCGGCAAGGGAGTGCAGGGGAAGTGAGGAGATATAGGGAAGTGCACAGGTGAACACACTAATTGGAACCACTGCGCCAATCAGCGGCGCAGTGGCCCTTTAAATCGCAGAGACCCGGCGCGCGCGCGGCCTAGGGAGCGGGGCCGCGCGCGCCGGGACAGAACAGACGGAGAGCGAGTCAGGTAGGGGAGCCGGGGTGCGCATCGCGAGCGGGCGCTACCCGCATCGCGAATCGCATCCCGGCTGGCAGCGGAATCGCAGTGCCCCGGGTCAGAGGACGTGACCGGAGCGCTGCCGCGGGGAGAGTGAAGCGAGCGCTCCGGGGAGGAGCGGGGACCCGGAGCGCTCGGCGTAACAACGACCACCCAAACAACAGTGTTGCCACGGGATGGGGGTAAGTCTGTAATAAAGTCCATACCAATCAGAGACCAAGGCTGTTCGGGGACAGGCAGAGAATGAAGAAGACCAGCAGGCTTCTGGCGAGGAGTCTTATCCCGGGCACAGACAGTGCAGGCCCGCACAAAATCAACAACATCCGTTTCCAGAGTCGGCCACCAATAGAAACGAGAGATGAGTTGCAAGGATTTCTTGATGCCCGCATGGCCTGCGAGATGGGAGGAGTGACCCCATTTGAGGATTCCGAGGCGTTGGCGTGGAGAAACGAAGGTCTTCCCTGGAGGAGTTTGCCTGATGGAGGCTGGAGAAGTGGAGATCAGGCAGTCAGGAGGAATGATGTGTTGCGGAGAGAGCTCTACTTCCGAGGCATCCGAGGAACGAGAGAGAGCATCGGCCCTAATGTTCTTATCGGCAGGGCGAAAGTGAATTTCAAAATTAAACCGGGCAAAGAACAGAGACCACCTGGCCTGGCGAGGGTTCAGCCGTTGGGCAGACTGGAGATAGGAGAGATTCTTGTGATCGGTGTAAATAATAACTGGAAATTTTGATCCCTCCAGCAGATGCCTCCATTCCTCAAGTGCTAATTTAATGGCCAGTAGCTCTCGATCCCCGATGGAGTAGTTCCTCTCCGCCGGAGAGAAGGTCCTAGAAAAAAAACCACAAGTAACAGCATGCCCAGAAGAATTTTTTTGTAGAAGAACCGCTCCAGCTCCTACTGAGGAGGCATCAACCTCCAATAGGAAGGGTTTAGATGGGTCAGGTCTGGAGAGCACGGGAGCAGAAGAAAAGGCAGACTTGAGCCGTTTAAAGGCGTCTTCCGCTTGAGGAGGCCATGACTTAGGATTGGCATTCTTCTTGGTTAAAGCCACGATAGGAGCCACAATGGTGGAAAAATGTGGAATAAATTGTCTGTAATAATTGGCGAACCCCAAAAAACGTTGGATAGCACGGAGTCCGGAGGGGCGTGGCCAATCTAAGACGGCAGAGAGTTTGTCTGGGTCCATTTGTAGTCCCTGGCCAGAGACCAAGTATCCTAGGAAAGGAAGAGATTGACATTCAAACAGACATTTCTCCATTTTGGCATAAAGTTGATTGTCTCGAAGTCTCTGAAGAACCATGCGGACATGCTGGCGGTGTTCTTCTAGGTTGGCAGAAAAAATCAGAATATCGTCCAGATACACAACAACACAGGAATATAAGAGATCACAAAAAATGTCATTAACAAAGTCTTGGAAGACGGCAGGGGCGTTGCACAGGCCAAAGGGCATGACCAGATACTCAAAGTGTCCATCTCTAGTGTTAAATGCCGTTTTCCATTCGTCCCCCTCCCTGATGCGGATGAGATTATAAGCACCTCTTAAGTCCAGTTTGGTAAAGATGTGGGCACCTTGGAGGCGATCAAAGAGTTCAGAGATAAGAGGTAGAGGGTAGCGGTTCTTTACCGTGATTTTATTAAGTCCGCGGTAGTCAATGCAAGGACGTAGGGAGCCATCTTTTTTGGACACAAAGAAAAATCCAGCTCCGGCAGGAGAGGAGGATTTGCGGATAAACCCCTTTTTTAAATTTTCCTGGATGTACTCAGACATAGCAAGAGTCTCTGGGGCGGACAGAGGATAAATTCTGCCCCGGGGTGGAGTAGTGCCCGGGAGGAGGTCAATAGGACAGTCATAAGGCCTGTGAGGAGGTAGAGTCTCAGCTTGTTTCTTGCAAAATACGTCAGCATAGTCCATATAGGCCTTAGGGAGACCGGTTACAGGGGGAACCACAGGGTCATGGCAGGGAGTACTGGGAACCGGTTTAAGGCAGTCCTTGAAACAAGAGGTACCCCAGCTCTTGATCTCCCCTGTGGACCAATCCAGGGTTGGGGAATGGCGTTGAAGCCACGGTAGTCCAAGGAGAATTTCGGAAGTGCAATTGGGGAGGACCAAAAACTCAATTTTTTCATGATGAGGTCCGATGCACATTAGGAGGGGCTCCGTGCGGTAACGTATGGTACAGTCCAATCTTTCATTGTTAACACAATTGATGTAGAGGGGTCTGGCGAGACTGGTTACCGGGATGTTGAACCTGTTGATGAGAGAGGCCAAAATAAAGTTTCCTGCAGATCCGGAATCCAAGAAGGCCATAGTAGAGAAGGAGAAGGTAGATGCAGATATCCGCACAGGCACAGTAAGACGTGGAGAAGCAGAGTTGACATCAAGGACTGTCTCACTTTTGTGCGGAGTCAGTGTGCGTCTTTCCAGGCGGGGAGGACGGATAGGACAATCCTTCAGGAAGTGTTCGGTACCGGCACAGTACAGGCAGAGATTCTCCATGCGGCGTCGTGTCCTCTCTTGATGTGTCAGGCGAGACCGGTCAACTTGCATAGCCTCCACGGCGGGAGGCACAGGAACGGATTGCAGAGGACCAGAGGAGAGAGGAGCCGGGGAGAAAAAACGCCTCGTGCGAACAAAGTCCATATCCTGGCGGAGCTCCTGACGCCTTTCGGAAAAACGCATGTCAATGCGAGTGGCAAGATGAATGAGTTCATGTAGATTAGCAGGAATTTCTCGTGCGGCCAGAACATCTTTAATGTTGCTGGATAGGCCTTTTTTAAAGGTCGCGCAGAGGGCCTCATTATTCCAGGATAGTTCAGAAGCAAGAGTACGGAATTGTATGGCGTACTCGCCAACGGAAGAATTACCCTGGACCAGGTTCAGCAGGGCAGTCTCAGCAGAAGAGGCTCGGGCAGGTTCCTCAAAGACACTACGAATTTCCGAGAAGAAGGAGTGTACAGAGGCAGTGACGGGGTCATTGCGGTCCCAGAGCGGTGTGGCCCATGACAGAGCTTTTCCAGACAGAAGGCTGACTACGAAAGCCACCTTAGACCTTTCAGTAGGAAACTGGTCCGACATCATCTCCAAGTGCAGGGAACATTGTGAAAGAAAGCCACGGCAAAACTTAGAGTCCCCATCAAATTTATCCGGCAAGGATAGTCGTAGGCCTGAAGCGGCCACTCGCTGCGGAGGAGGTGCAGGAGCTGGCGGAGGAAATGATTGCTGAAGCTGTGGTAGTAGCTGCTGTAGCATCACGGTCAGTTGAGACAGCTGGTGGCCTTGTTGCGCTATCTGTTGTGACTGCTGGGCGACCACCGTGGTGAGGTCGGCGACAACTGGCAGAGGTACTTCAGCGGGATCCATGGCCGGATCTACTGTCACGATGCCGGCTGGCAGGAGGTGGATCCTCTGTGCCAGAGAGGGATTGGCGTGGACCGTGCTAGTGGACCGGTTCTAAGTTACTACTGGTGTTCACCAGAGCCCGCCGCAAAGCGGGATGGTCTTGCTGCGGCGGTAGTAACCAGATCGTATCCACTAGCAACGGCTCAACCTCTCTGACTGCTGAAGATAGGCGCGGTACAAGGGAGTAGATAAAAGCAAGGTCGGACGTAGCAGAAGGTCGGGGCAGGCAGCAAGGATCGTAGTCAGGGGCAACGGCAGGAGGTCTGGAACACAGGCTAGGAACACACAAGGGAACGCTTTCACTAGGCACAAGGGCAACAAGATCCGGCGAGGGAGTGCAGGGGAAGTGAGGTATACATAGGGAGTGCACAGGTGAAGACACTAATTGGAACCACTGCGCCAATCAGTGGCGCAGTGGCCCTTTAAATCGCAGAGACCCGGCGCGCGCGCGCCCTAGGGAGCGGGGCCGCGCGCGCCGGGACAGGACCGAGGGAGAGCGAGTCAGGTACGGAAGCCGGGGTGCGCATCGCGAGCGGGCGCCACCCGCATCGCGAATCGCATCCCGGCTGGAGGCGGTATCGCAGCGCACCCGGTCAGTGGATCTGACCGGGGCGCTGCCGTAGCGAGGATGTTGCGAGCACTCCGGGGAGGAGCGGGGACCCGGAGCGCTCGGCGTAACAGATCCAAATGTAAGAGTATTTCACAGTCAATGTTTCTTTTTTGTTACTGAATTTGATTGATGTTTGGGTGTATAATTCCTGTGTGTATAATTAATTATTTTTACAAATTGAAATATTTACACTTATTCTGTTCACTAAAACATACAATAGGATCTCCTGCTCTAAATGTAACACATTTTCTTATTTCAGTTTTATAACATGTTTTCTCCAGGGCTGAGATTGGGTCACAGGCTGTGCAGTAATTGTTCAATTTACCAAATGAAATTCATATAGGTAGGTCAGGGACAACTATCGACCTATTTGTCTCTGCAAGTGATACCACATGGAAAGACAAAAACAAAATGTTTTTAAGTGAGGTAAAAATTCTTTTAAAAATAATTAAATTAATAGGAAATAGGAGTTACAGTTTTACAATTTGACAGAGCTAACTAAACCAGTGCTGCAATTCCTCCCTTCTTTGGATCGGTTACTTCCACTGATCATAAACTGGTGGTATATCCTATCCAATAACCTATAACCTATCCAAGAACAATCAGACTAAATACATTCAACAAACATTTATTCAATCATATAGTGTATACAATTAGAATTTACAGTTAATAAACATTATCTGATTGTACACTTCTATTGCTATGTAGTATAATAGAGTTGTCAGCACTAGGACATGAGAACAGCAAGAAAAGAAGTAGAGGTCACAGCACTCAAGAAATGCTGCTATGAAGACTGTTTATTGGGGTGAAAGGGTATGTTGTTCTTGGCAAACACCTTGCCTTCCTCAGCTGTCTATACCCAGTAAATAAGTGTAAGCATACAGCATACAGCATTACTACAGCAAATGTTACCTGTATGCCTTGCTGCTCAGTTAACATTCTCTGGGCTTTACGCCTCACCATTTAGTTAACATTTCCTGGGCTGTATATCTCACTATTTAGTTAACATTCCCTGGGCTATATGCCTCACCATTTGGGTTAATATGCCCTTGGCTGTATGCTTCACTATTCAGTAAACATTCCCTGGATTGTATGCCTCACTGCTCAGTTAACATTCCCTGGGCTGTATACCTCACCATTTAGTTAACATTCCCTGGGCTGTATGCCTCACCATTTAGGTTAACATTCCCTGGGCTGTATGCTTCACTATTCAGTAAACATTCCCTGGATTGTATGCCTCACTGCTCAGTTAACATTCCCTGAGTTGTATGCTTCATTGCTGAGTTGAAATTCACTGCAGCAAAGGTAGTTAGTGTTAACAGGGAATATTTACACAGCATAAGCCCACAATACTATGTAAACAATAAAAGAAATTTCCAAGAAGTTATGCCATTTTGAAAATATTTATTTCAACAGATATGCAATGTCAGTGCCCAACATGTTGTGGTAGAGCAATGGTCAGCACTATCTGAAAGGTGGTGGTGCACGAGGAAAAAAGTAATGCAATATAATGAAGGAGGTCCCAGCACTCACCGATGCAAGCAATTGATATTTTATTGTATATTCAAGTCACAGGACACGTTTCGGCACTTAGCCTTCCTCTGCTGTGAGTGCTGGGACCTCTATCATTATATTGCCCAACATGTTGTGACCCCCTTATGCAACTAGGGACCACATAAATTATGTTATTGATTCTCCAAAGTACAGTAATGCCATATTTGGAGAATAAAACTGCCAATTGGGCAAACTACAGGGTTATGAAGGAATAGACCATCATTTAGCTTTTCAAATACAGCCTTTATACAGGAACAGGGTGCTGTCATTATTGTGTATTGTGATCAATATAAAAGCATTTTTCTGGCCTCTGCAACTTTTTTTTTTTGTGCCCGTTCCCATTTCCCTGGGAGCTGTAGGTAAGTGGGGATGGGTAAGTATGGGTTGTTCTTCTATTTTAAATGTGGCTCAGCACATTGTGGCTCAGCACTCTTTGTACTCTTGCATAGCATATACATTTTGATTCCTCATCTTGCCTTCTTACTAGGGTGGTATTGTCAGAATTTAAAATGTATCTGGGAAATGCCTTGGCATAAAAATGTGGGATTATGTTAGGGTGGGTACTATGCATTATCATTTTTTTCAGTTCAGTTCCATTCAAGTGAATAGAGCCAAATTGTACTACCATATACAACCTGTGAAGTCATCAGTCCAGAAAGCACATCCACTGCTCTAGAATTCAGTTCTGTCGTGTTTACACACCTCAAGCCAAAAACAGCATTTTGCTGAATAATATTATATTGTGTGCAGATGGCAAACCATGGAAACATATTTCATAACGCTCTCGACACACAGTTGTTGTGCTGATGTCCCTCTGGAATAGTAGAAACATGTTTTTATTTTAGAATAATGAATAACATTTCACTTTCTGGCAATTGTTCAAGGAGATTTATCAAAACCTGTGCAAAATAAAAGTTGCCTATAGCAACCAATCAGATTATTATTATTTTTTTCATTTTTAACAAGGCCTCTGTAAAATGAAAGAAGTGATCTGATTGGTTGCTATGGGCAACTGGGCAAGTTTCCTCGGCACAGATTTTGATAAATCTCCCCTATAGTGCCTAGGAAGCATCTAGTGGAGTAAGTATAATGTTATGTGCATGTGTTTCAGGGGTTGGCCTAGGCTTATAATACTAGGCTAGGCTTATAATAGGGCTCTGGGAAGCCAACATAAATGTGTAAAAAAAAAATTTTTGGGTTTTTCTGTTGTTGCATTTTCATTTTTTCTTCATCACCTTCTAAAAATCAAAATGCTTTCAATTTTGCACCTGCAGACTCATATTAGGGATTATTTTTGTGCCACAAATTGTACTTTGTAATGACATCAATCGTTTTACCACAAAATTCACGGCAAACCCAGAAAAAAATATATAAAAAGTGACCAAAATACGCTATTTTGGACTTTGATCCTTTGGATAGGGGATAAGATGTCTTAGGGCCGGAGTACTACTGATAGAACTGGGAGACACAATGATGTCCTATTCTGGACACAACAGTCATACATCAGTATGATCTGAACATCACCACTGAGGCTAATGATCGGCTGATGGTTTTACACATCCAGGACAGCATGTCATTGTGTACATAATAAATGTCAGTGTATATGATGAACGTAAACAAATTCAGCCATGTTCCCCATATTTCTTAAGTACTCCAAGACGTATACAGTATTACAGGTTTTTAGGCCACTTTCATGCTCAGTTCAATTAATTGTATTTATAATTTATGTATTTTTAATAAAGAGGTAGAGATGAGCGAATCCTCCAAGGTTCATTTTTTCTGATTCCGATAATTGCACTAATTTAATCCTTTAACCCCTTAATGACCAATGATGTATATTTACGTCCTTGGCCGGCTCCCGCAATAAAACGCAGGGTCCCGCGGTGACCCCGTGTCATATCGGGTCGGTCCCAGCATGTAACTGAAGCCGGGACCTAGGGCTAATAGCATGCGGCAGCAATCGCGGTGCCGTGCACTATTAACCCTTTAGAAACTAACTAAAGAAAAAGCTTCCCGGCTGCTCAGTGGGGCTGATCGGGACCACCGCAGTGAAAATGCGGTGTCCCGATCAGCTAGGATGCAAGTGGAGGTCCTCTTACCTTCCTCCAGCACATCCGTTCAGTGTAAAAGATCAGTGTATGCAGTGTGGGAGCTATAACACTGCAAAAAAAAGTGTAAAAAAAAAGTTAATAAATGTGATTTAACCCTTTTCCTAATAAAAGTCCAAATCACCCCCCTTTTCCCATAAAAAAAAACATGTAAATAAATATAAATATATGTGGTATCGCGGTGTGCGTAAATGTCCGAACTATAAAAAATTATCATTAATAAAACCGCACAGTTTTTTTATTGATTTTAAACGTATACATTTTCCTGCACGTAGTTATGATTTTTTCCAGAAATACAACAAGATCAAACCTATGTAAGTAGGGTATGATTTTAATTGTATGGACCTACAGAATAAAAGATAAGGTGTCATTTCTACCGAAAAATGTACTACGTAGAAACGGAAGCCCCCAAAATTTGCAAAATGGCATTTGTTCTTCAATTTCGTTGCACAATGATTTTTTTCCACTTTGCCGTAGATTTTTGGGTAAAATGTCTGATGTCACTGCAACGTTGAATTTGGGGCGCAAAAAATAAGCAATCGTATGGATTTTTATGTGCAAAATTGAAAGAGTTATGATTTCAAAAAGGTGAGAAGTAAAAAACGAAAGTACAAAACGGAAAAAACTGTGGTCCTTAAGGGTTTAACCCCTTAAGGACGCAGGACGTAAATGTACGTCCTGGTGAGGTGGTACTTAACACACCAGGACGTACATTTACGTCCTAAGCATAACCGCGGGCATCGGAGCGATGCCCGTGTCATGCGCGGCTGATCCCGGCTGCTAATCGCAGCCAGGGACCCGCCGGCAATGGCCGGCGCCCGCGATCTCGCGGGCGTCCGCCATTAACCCCTCAGGTGCCGGGATCAATACAGATCCCGGCATCTGCGGCGGTTCGCGATTTAAATGAACGATCGGATCGCCCGCAGCGCTGCTGCGGGGATCCGATCATTCATAACGCCGCACGGAGGTCCCCTCTCCTTCCTCCGTGCGGCTCCCGGCGTCTCCTGCTCTGGTCTGTGATCGAGCAGACCAGAGCAGGAGATGACCGAAAACACTGATCTGTTCTATGTCCTATACATAGAACAGATCAGTATTAGCAATCATGGTATTGCTATGAATATTCCCCTATGGGGACTATTCAAGTGTAAAAAAAAATGTAAAAAAATGTAAAAGTTAAAGTAAAAAAAAAGTGAAAAATCCCCTCCCCCAATAAAAAAGTAAAACGTCCGTTTTTTCCTATTTTACCCCCAAAAAGCGTAAAAAACATTTTTTATAGACATATTTGGTATCGCCGCGTGCGTAAATGTCCGAACTATTAAAATAAAATGTTAATGATCCCGTACGGTGAACGGCGTGAACGAAAAAAAATAAAAAATGTCCAAAATTCCTACTTTTTTTAATACATTTTATTAAAAAAAATTATAAAAAATGTATTAAAAGTTTTTCATATGCAAATGTGGTATCAAAAAAAAGTACAGATCATGGCGCAAAAAATGAGCCCCCATACTGCCGCTTATACGGAAAAATAAAAAAGTTAGAGGTCATCAAAATAAAGGGATTATAAACGTACTAATTTGGTTAAAAAGTTTGTGATTTTTTTTAAGCGCAACAATAATATAAAAGTATATAATAATGGGTATCATTTTAATCGTATTGACCCTCAGAATAAAGAACACATGTCACTTTTACCATAAATTGTACGGCGTGAAAACGAAACCTTTCAAAATTAGCAAAATTGCGTTTTTCGTTTTAATTTCCCCACAAAAATAGTGTTTTTTGATGGCGCCATACATTTTATGATATAATGAGTTATGTCATTACAAAGGACAACTGGTCGCGCAAAAAACAAGCCCTCATACTAGTCTGTGGATGAAAATATAAAAGAGTTATGATTTTTAGAAGGCGAGGAGGAAAAAATGAAAACATAAAAATTAAATTGCCTGAGTCCTTAAGGCCAAAATGGGCTGAGTCCTTAAGGGGTTAAGGATGCGGGGTGTACAGGTACACCCTGATGTCCTGGTACTTAAGGACTCAAGGCATGCCTGTACGCCCTGGTCTCATTTACCAGGTTTAAAACATTCTCACTAGCGGAGAAAGGGTTAAACCCGGTGGGTCCCATTGCTACAGGCAGCCAGGACCCACAGCTAATGCTGGGCCTCGCCGATCGGGCCAATGCCCGGCATTAACCCTTTAGACCAGGGTTCTCAAACTCCCGGCCCGTGGGCCATTTACGGCCCACGGAATGAAAGTTTGTGGCCCGCACCAGGTATGCAGTGAAGAAAACTGTGTCTTGAAGCAGTTCTGTGTCCTGAGCAGAGCAGAGACTGCACACCCCCCCATCAACCAATCACAGTCTCTCAGCACTCAGCACAGTGACTCAGCACTTTCCTCAGCTATTCAGGACACAGAACGCTTCAAGACTCAGTTTTCTTCACTACTCCGGAGAGAAGCGCAGTGCAGGACAGGTAAGGTTGTCTGTGTGTGTCTGTCTGTCTGCGTGTGTGCATGTGTGTGTGTCTGTCTTTCTATGTGTGTGTGCATGTGTGTGTGTCTGTCTGTCTGTGTGTGTGCATGTGTGTGTGTCTGTCTGTCTATGTGTGTGTGCATGTGTGGGTGTCTGTCTGCTTGTGTGTGTGTCTGTCTTTCTATGTGTGTGTGCATGTGTGGGTGTCTGTCTGCTTGTGTCTATGTGTGTGGGCATGTGTGTGTGTCTGTCTGTCTATGTGTGTGTGTGCATGTGTGTCTGTCTATGTGTGTGTGCATGTGTATGTGTCTGTCTATGTGTGTGTGCATGTGTGGGTGTCTGTCTGTGTGTGTGCATGTGTGTGTCTGTCTATGTGTGTGTGCATGTGTGGGTGTCTGTCTATGTGTGTGTGCATGTGTGTGTCTGTCTGTCTATGTGTGTGCATGTGTGTGTCTGTCTATGTGTGTGTGCATGTGTGTGTCTGTCTATGTATGTGTGTGTGTGTCTGTCTGTCTATGTGTGTGTGCATGTGTGTGTTTCTGTCTATGTGTGTGTGCATGTGTATGTCTGTCTATGTGTGTGCATGTGTGGGTGTCTGTCTGTGTGTGTGTCTGTGTGAGTCCGGGGAGAGGGGGGTAATCGAGAATGCTACCTAATGTGGGGAACCTGCTGCTACCTAATGTGGGGAACCTGCTACTACCTAATGTGGGGAACCTGCTACTACCTAATGTGGGGAACCTGCTGCTTTCTAATGTGGGGAACCTGCTGCCTACCTAATGTGGGGAACCTGCTGCCTACCTAATGTGGGGAACCTGCTGCCTATCTAATGTGGGGAACCTGATTCTACCTAATGTGGGGGACCTGCTACTACCTAATGTGGGGAACCTGCTGCCTACCTAATGTGGGGAACCCCCAGAAGTAACACCCCCATCATCCGTCAGCTCATGCTATTACCACATGGGGTAGGGGGAATGGGGGGGGGATTGCTGGTGGATGATGGGGGTGCTACTGCTGGTGCGGGGTGCTGCTGGTGGATGATGAGGGGCGTATGATGAGGGCATTATATGTAATGGACGCATGCGGCCCAGCCTCACCCAGCTGCTACCTCCAGTGGCCCCCGGATAATTTGAGTTTGAGACCCCTGCTTTAGACTAAATGGAAGGGGAAAAAAATCACAATGTCCCAGTCAGCGTACCGGACAACGAGAGGGTCCTTACCAGCCTCTCCATCGTCCAATCGGCGATCTACTGCTCCATGCCTTCTCAGCATGCAGGAACTACAGAGCGCCGGTAACACTGATCAATGCTATGCTATGGCATAGCATTGATCAGTATATGCAATCAGAAGATTGCAAGTTGTAGCCCACTGTGGGGGCTTAAAAAAAAAAGTGTACAAATAAAAGTTAATAAAAGTTCATTAACCCCTTCCGTATTAAAAGTTTAAATCACCCCCCTTTTCCCATTTTTGAAATAAAATAATGTAATAAAGAATAAAAATAATCATGTGGTAAATGTCCGAACTGGGAAAATATACGGTTAGCTGAACCACACGGTCGATTGCGTACACGTAAAAAAATAACATTTTTGGTCACTTCATATACCATAAAAATATTAATAAGTGGTCAAAAAATCCCATTAAAACAAAAATGGTACTGATAAAAACTACAGACCATGGAGCAAAAAATGATCCCCACATACAGCCCTGTATGCGAAAAATAAAAAAAGTTATAGGGGTAAGAAGATGACAATTTTAAACATGCTAAACACTTGGTGCATGTAGTTATAATTTTTTTAAAGTAGCAAAATAAATAAAACCTACTCCAATTGGGTATCCCTGTAACTATATGGACCTACAGAATAAAGATAAGGTGTCATTTTTACGAAAAGTGCACTGCATAGAAATGGAAGCCCTAAAAAGTAGCAAAATTGAATTATTTTTCCATTTCACCCCACAAAAAATGTTATGTTTGTTTCGCCGCAGATTATGTTATAAAATAAGTAATGTCATTACAAAGTTCAATTGGTGATGCAAAAAACAAACCCTTATATGCATCTGTGCAAAATTGAATGCGTTATGATGCTTAGAATGTGAGGAGGAAAAAAAACGAAAGTGCAAAAACGTTAATTGTTTTGAATCCTTACAGGGGTATTACAGGAATTTTTTTTATTTGAGTATGCTACAGGGGATGTAAAGTCAGAGTAGTTCATAATAACTGTCTGTACCTGTGTGTAACTGTTTTCACACAATTCTTATGTGATTTTAACCCCAATATTTATTTTTAACAGAATGCAAAATGACTGTTGTCTCAGATTTTTCCCAGGTTGCAATGGGGCCGAGACCTGACATCACTAATCATCTGATGGGTGGTGGGATCGCTTGGTGGGAGACAGATCAATCTGCAACTAATACAACAGCTGTAGGCACCCTGATTGAAAACCACAGGTCTTTTGAATGGACGCAGCTCATTTATGTTTCAATGGGTGGGGTGGCTGATGTGTGGGAGGGAGGAAAATGGAACTATGGGATTTGTAGGCAAAAAAGAAAAGTGAAACAGGAAATACTAGTTCACAAAAAACATAGCCACAATGTTATGGTAATCTCAGAACATAGCCATTTAGCCCCAAGACAAGCGCAGATCCTTCCTAAGCATGTCCATTACTGTCTGGCAGGTAAATACTAAAATCACCTTATGGTGAATAACCCCTTTAAAGGACAGCTTTATTTAATAGGTTAAAAAAATAAATAAACACACATATATATATATATATATATATATATATATATACAGATATTATTTATTTTTTCAATACGGCTGAGCTTATTGTATTGTACTAAATTCACCTTATAGTGGATAACCCCTTTAAGGTGAAAATGGTCCTTATGGGGTTAATATAGATACATTTCAGATTTGTTGCAGGTTCCGAAGTGACTTCATTGCCCTGCAAATTGTCTGCACAAAGTATGTACAGGAGTAGGGACTTTTGTGAAAGACAGGAGCCCCTGCTCCTGTACAATACAAAGAGCAACTAGGCTGGGTGTAGAGCTCTACACCTGGCCCAGAGAATGTACTGTCCTGTGATACACACAACATGGCCACCTATCTCCAGGCTACAGGAGTGGAGATGAAGTGAATCTGAAATGAATCACAAGATGTTCAGCTTCAAATAAATAGTATTTTTCTGAAACTGGTTCCTAATCTCATCTGAATCAATTCACTCATCTCAATAATGAAGATATTACATGAATAGCAATCCCTTAAATATCCTATAGGTGTTCCTATCTGCAGGGACTTTCATCACATGAGCTGTATTTTCCACGCACATGTGTTAGCGATATCCATTTTAAATCAGAAATGGAATACTATAATACTCCTACAACAAAAGTTGTGATAACATTACAGTAAATATTTGGGGATTGTTAGTTATATGTTTTATAGTGGTTTAGTCTTGCAGCTAAAATAAGGCATCAGTGTTCCAATGACTATCCCATCCATCCCATATAGGGTATTACATATAATATAGGGTCATACATATAATACCTAAATAATTAATACAGTGGCATAAGTGAAACATTGTCACTTCATTCTCAAACATGCTGTTGTTTATTCTTCTTAAACTTTTATTACAACATAAAAAGTCCCCCAGAAACAAAAGTTTTATATTTAGAATAATTACAAATGAATTGTTATTCTGTGATTTTTTATCACTCTGAAATTTAATTATGTTTTACATAGCTCAATGTTTTGTAATTATTTTGACTTTAATAAGGAGATTTTCTAAAGTAAGCATATATACATTATTATGTAAAAGCTCTGTAAAAGAGCAACAAATCAGGTAAAAAAAAAAGTAGAAAGTTGCCTGTTTTTCTGTGCATTGTGCCTATGTTAACCTGACACCCATAATGTGGTGGTGCACCATCTTACTGGAAAAACTCAGGGAACGTGCCAGGTCCGAGTATTACTAGATGAACAGTTTCTTAGAAAGTGGATTGGTCATTGTGGGCCAGTTGAATGGCCCCCAAGGTCTCCCGATCTGACCCCCTTAGACTTTTATCTTTGGGGTCATCTGAAGGCAATTGTATATGCTGTGAAGATACGAGATGTAAAGCACCTGAAACTACGGATACTGGAAGCCTGTGCTAGCATTTCTCCTGCAGTGTTGCTATCAGTGTGTGAAGAGTGGAAGAAGGTGGCTGCATTGACAATCCAACACAATGGGCAGCACATTAAACACATTTTATAAGTGGTCAGAAACTTGTAAATAACTCATGAAATAATAAAGTTATGTTAAAACCAAGCACATCATTGTTTTTCTTGTAAAATTCCCAATAAGTTTGATGTGTCAAGTAACCCTCTTTCTATTGAAAAAAACAAAAGTTGGATTCAAAATGGCCAACTTCAAAATGGCCGCCATGGTCACCACCCATCTTGCAAAGTTTCCCCCCTCACATATACTAATGTGCCACAAACAGGAAGTTAATATCCATTAACCATTCCCATTTTATTAAGGTGTATCCATATAATTGGCCCACCCTGTATTTCCCTACCTATTGAAGTCAATGGGTATCAGCTGTAGAGACCCTATCTTAAAGGGGTATTCTTATTTCAGCAAGTTATCTCTAATCCACAGATATGGGATAGCTAGTAGATCAGTGGGGGTCCCTCACAGATCCAAAGAGCAAAAATAAATAGTGACCCTAAATGAATGAGTGCACTACACGTTAGCGGCCACCATTTCTTTTATTCTGTGTTGGGTTTCTGAAAATTGCTGAGCTTAGCTCTCCATTTACGAAGCAAATCCTTTGCAGAAATGTAAGGGTCTGTTTTCTGCCATAGAAATCTAGTTCAGAATTTTACTAGATACAACAAAGTCTAAAAGTTGCTATTTAAAGGAGTTCTGTTTTATTTTTTTTATTTTTTTGCCTTCTGGGAATATTTTCTCTATTTTTATTTTTTTTTTATTGCTTCTACCTAAAATGAGTAACTGTACAAATAGTTGTATTATTGAACACTATGCAATACCTAATCGAGCTAGTTCTCCTGACTTCTCTTGACTTCTCCCCACCTCTCTGATCTCACATTTTCTAGTAATCTCTGTGGGTTCAGCACATTTAGGCAGTGTGCAGTTCTAATTAGGATTCTAAATGTTGTTTTCTTTTAATCTGATGTGTTACAGCTTGTATTTCTAAAGAGAGACACTCAGAATTCATCTGGCTCCTTGCTACCTCTGATCTCATACTTCCCCACCATCCCAACTGGTTCACTGTGTTTAATATAAGCATTCCACATTTTTATTTTTAGCCTTTTAATAATTTTTTACAATTATCTTGAATACTGTGTGCAGAGTTATTAGATAAAGCTACAAAATAAAAATGCAATGCATGATCATGTTAGTCAACTTTTCTCTAAACTTATATTTTAGGTGAACTGTAAATGGTCTGATTAGACTTTTAAAATTTATTTTTAAACAATTTTATTTTTGATGTTTACAACCACCTAACACCTGCTAATTTTTCGGTTAGAAGTTAAAGGCGGCAGAATAGTACAAAAGAGTTGTAAATTAGAGATTCTAATAAACTGCTTGAATAAGCCTGACAAGGTCCAGGGAAGAAAGGAAATATTACTTCCAGCCATCTCATCAATAACCTGACTGATTACAGCCTTGCCTTGATCCATTTCCCCCGCTCTGCTGTTCATTGTAAAACTGCAACACTTGTATTGATCTGACTTTGTAATACAAAGCACTCACAGTTCTCCAAAGATATTTACTTTAAGAAATCCACTGTACATCACACAAAAGGAGCTGAATTGTGGGCCATTATTTAACATGACAACCTAAAGCTTTAGATCGAGGGATTTCATGTGTGCATTATAGGTTGGTTACTATATGAAGAACAATTTATGTTATAGAGAAACATTGAGGGGTATTGGAGTAAAGGAACATCATGGCACTGCACTATCACTTTTTTTTAAGCCGGGGCATGGCGTTTTGGATTTGTTAAATTAACTTTGCTTGTTGTCACTGCCAAAGATAGCCAGTCAAGTATATACACTGCTGCTCCATTTGAATAGTATCTTCAGGAGTCCCATACTTAAGACAGCAGAACGGTCCAAGCAGTTGGACCTCCAAAATCTTACACTTGTCCCCTATCCTGGAGATTTGCTGTAGATAGAAATGAGCAAATGTGACTCCTGAGATTCATTTTGGTAATATGATTCAGCAAATCTGCCAAATGCTAATTTGGAAGTGTCCCAGGTGCCCTGCAATTGCCTAAGGCATGTTCAGGACTAGAGATTTCTGCCAGAGGTCCCTGTTCCTGCACAGTAGTTAGGGCATGGCTCTGCAAATGTAAGTGGAAACTGAGATCCATACATTTTTTTTGAGGATGTAGGAGAAAGTGGATGAAAATACGAGTTACCAGAATTACTTATTTTAATATTCTCCTCTTTAATAGAAATTTAAGTTATCTTATCGGGGAATTAAACCTAAAAATGTATTTTGCAACAGAGTTTGAATGGTTTACTTGTCTTTTTTCCCTTTTTTCCCAGATTGCTTGCATTATTATAGCCTTCTACACCGCAATACTCTGCACCCTTACTTTCTTATTTACACACACTACTTCCCCCACTAATCACAAGGTTTATGAGGCACTTCCATAGTTGTGCACTACCCTGTAACTTATTATTATTATTAGGGATGTCCCGATACCGATGCTAGTATGAGTATCGAGGCTGAAACTAGCCATTTGCATGGTATCGGGGACTCATTCAATATCCCCGATGCCAAATCCGACACCTGCTGCCACTCTGCAGCCCTGTTCTCCTGTCCTCATCACGGCGCCTGCCCCGTTCTACCATCCTCCCGTCCGCATCATGGCGTTCCATGGAGGAGCATGTGACACACACGTTACTCCACCTCCTCCACTGCACCCAGCGTAACGCTACGGAGGAAGCAGAGTGACGTATATGTCCCATGCTCCTCCATAGGACGCCATGATGCGGACAGAAGAACAGGGCTGCGGAGGGGCAGCCTCCGACAGAGGACTGCCACAGGTGAGCTGTCTATAAGGGTGGGAACTGCTACTAATGCCTACGGGGGGGCTGTTGTCTACAGGATGGCTGCTACTAATGTCTACAAGGAGGTGGGGCTGCTGTCTACACGGGGGGCCTGCTGTCTACAAGAGGGGCCTGCTGTCCATAAGGGGGGCCTGCTGTCTACAAGGGGGGCTGCTGTCTACAGGGGGCTGCTGGTAATGTCTGCAAGGGGATACAACCTACTATTAAAGGCAATCTTACAGCTGAGTCACCTACACTAACTTGAATTTATAGGTAGATAGTGCAGGTGACCAGGTTTCTACCGCTGCTCACCATGGGAACATTGGTCATCGGTCTCGCCGCCAGTGCAAATTCCCTGTTCTGCCCAATGGAGAGAAATCTTGGCTCATACTACAGCAGCCGCCTCCATTGCACACAACAAGGAACCCACATATCAGCACGGTGAGAAGCACCAGAAACTGGGTCACCCTGGTGTCAAATTCCCTTTAAAACAAAAGTACTCATAATTGGTATCGGCGAGTACTAAAATTAAAGTATCGGTACTCATACTCGGTCTTAAAAAAATTGCTATTGGGACATCCCTAATTATTATTATTATTATTATTATAGCACTCTTGGTTCCAGGTCTGTACTTATTGTTAGTGGTTGAAATACATACAGTTATACAAACATAAGTACAATAAGTGTAAGACAGATATAGAGGGAGTGAGGGTCCTGCCCTCAAGGGCTTACAATGTACAAGCAGAAAGAAAGGAAACAATAGGTGAGGGAGGTAATCTGTAAGCAGTTAGAGAATTCACCATTATTCATTAGGTGATTCTGCGGCAGCAGGGAGGTTGTAGGTTGTAGGCTGCTCTGGATTGATAGGTTTTAAGATTGCTCTTGAAGGTCATCCTGGCCGAATATGTCAGGGTCAGGGAGTTCCAGCATAGACCCGGGGAGAGCACAGGCGGAAGTCTTCAGAGGATCAGAGATTGGGACATAGCCAGTGAAGGGATTGACAGAGGGGAAATGCTTGGGAGAAGCAAGGGGAGATATAGATTATTTGGGCTGTAAAGTTGAGGATGGATTGAAAGGGAAGAAAGACTGTTTGATGGAAGGCCACAGAGGATCCATTATGTTCATCACTACGGTTCATAACTCTTTACGTGTAGTTTCTAAAATTACTATTAACTATATACAAGGGACTAATAGTTTCAGATAAGTGTGAAAATAATAAAAGTGAGAAATGACAGCTATCTGAATTTTTCATGAATTCTGAGAAAGAGAAGGTCATCTTTGTCTGTTGACTCCCATTGACTACAATATGACCAGAAAATGATTCTGCATGTTCTCAGAAAAGGGCAATTGGATTTGATCAGGCATCATTCTCTGTCACACAGGCTAGACTGACTACTAAGAATGAACAGATACAGAAGAAGAAGAATAGATTTTCCACTTAGGAGACTACTATTTCACCAAGTTGTTACCTGGCACCATTCATATATATATTTGGTCATGTATCAACTTTTATACTGGGAGTTATATAGCTCAGTACAGGGCATATCATTTCTGCTGAAACATATCTTTCAGCTGGAATATTTGCACCCCTGCTTCTTCATACATTGAAAACAAAATTAAACCAATAAAAGAAGTTCTCAATAAATGCAATTTTCGTTTTTGCTTAAAAGGATGTAGACAGGTAGACTAGCACTGTATGCAATGCTAGCCTTCCAATAAAAATGGAAAACCCATTGTAGGTTAAAGACGTTATGCAGCCAAATAGTGTTTGGGTATCTTCTGCCCTACCATAGACAGCATGTGTCATCTCTCGCTCCATGCATCTGAAAGAGCTTGGGCCATGTTTTCGAGATTACAGGAAGTTCTAGTGGCCTGATATAATAGCCCCCTCATTCCCAGTTCAAGTGTTTATCCCTTATCCAGTGGATAGGCAAAAGTTACTTTGGATTGTATACTGTAAATCATTTTCAATGTGTAATGTTTGTATCCATTCTGGGACAGATCCTGATCTCTCATTTTCATTATTTCTGAATATACTGTAGAATGGGAAAGAAGAACCAAACGTACAATCTTCCTATATTGTCTGTATAAACAGTGCAGTAGGACATGTGCTTTATATGGCAGCTGAAATAATTGGAAGTCAGTTGGCTGAGAAATGTCAAAGGTTATAAGTCTCAAGGAAGTGATATAATATGTAATTTTCTAATACGTTCTCTTTTGTTTAAAAATATAGAGTTATAGGGTTCATTCATAAACCCTATATTCTAACACCCAGCCAATATTGTGAATCGGTTCTATTGACTGGAAAAAGACCCTTGCATGATATTTATAGGGCATTAAATGGTTGCTTGGCCTGCAGCTATATTTCTCCATGCCTGGTGTCAGTTCAGACAGGAGACTATGCCTTGACCACCCCCTTAAAATTACCAATATTTTATGTAGAGTATAAAAGTGTAATTAAATGTAACTGTGGCTCATTTACGGCTAAATAAATAAGGTAATCTCATTTAAATAAATTTATTTAAAAAAAAAGACACAGTTCTGCAAAAAAAAAATTATAAAAATAAATAAAACTGTAGGCAAATATTCCAAACCTTTTGAGTAATGATAATAATTTTGTAAATTCTACAGACTTGCATGCAGCTCTGCACACACTGGCAGTTCACAGATGCAGGTTAATGTGTGGGAAAACAATCATTCTCATGTTGGCAGCTAATATTTTAGAACTAGACTTTTTTTTCTCCCATTTCCAGTTGATAATAACTATAATTAGCATCTTCCACTTTAGTCTCATTATCATGGAAGAAATTCTTAAATTAACAGTCTCTGTGCCAAGAGCAACATCAATGCATTGTAGTCTGGGTACTAGGATTCCAAAGCAACTTGTAACCATATTACGTACATGATAACATGAGTTCTGAAATGGTGAAATATTATTTGTTTTGTAAAAGAGAGTAGCTAAATTTTGGTGGTACAGTACATGCAGTAGATGCTGGCATCATTTGGGAATAAAAGTCCATTAACCGGTTGCCGTCGAAGGACAAGCCGTCTTGTCCTGGCTGAACCAGGCTTTATCAATCAGACGCAGAGCACACAGATCAATGTGGTTCTATGTAACAACATTGATCTGTATGAGGAATCTAGTGATTCCTCCTAAAAGTCCCCTAAGGGGACTAAAAGTGTAAAAACAAAAAAAAAGTTGAATAAAAAGTAAGAAAAAAACACCTATTCCATATTAAAAGTTTGAATCACCCCCTTTTCCCAAATTCCATATAAAATAATAATATGTAAACATAATAAAAATAAACATATGCATGCGTAAATGTCTGAACTATAAAAATATAATGTTAAATAAAGCGCACAGTCAATGGCGTACACGTAAAAAAAAATCCAAAGTCCACAAATTGCGTATTTTTGGTCACTTTGTATACCCTAAAAAATGTATAACGCAATCAAAAAGTCCCATCAAAACAAAAATGGTACCGATAAAAACTTCAGATCACAGCAGAAAAAATTATACAAATACATGCTTGTATTTTGAAAAATAAAGTTATAGGGGTCTGAAGATGAAAATGTTTACACATACTAATTTTGGCTCATGTAGTTATAATTTTTTTAAGTAGTAAAATAAAATTAGACCTACATAAATTTGGTATCTTTGTAACCTTATGGACCTACAGAATAAAGATAAGCTCTCATTTTTCCTGAAAAGTGCACTGCATAGAATCGGAAGCCCCCAAAAGTTACAAAATTGCGTTTTTCTTCCAATTTTGCCCCACAAATATTTTTTTCTGGTTTTGCCTTAAATTTTGTGGTAAAATAATTGATGTCATTATAAAATACAATTGGTGGCGCAACATAAAAGCCCTCATATGGGTCTGTATGTGCAACATTGAAAGTGTCATGATTTTTTGAAGGTGATGAGGAAAAAACGAAAGTGCAACGGTAAAACCCTGAGTCCTTAAGGAGCTAATAAAGTATATAGCCAGCATTAGTCTCCCACCCATTCTACAAAGATTGTAGCAGAGAGTATCTGATCATGCTAGTCGGTACCGTTTTCAGGGCAATCACATGACACCCAGTGAGTTCTGTGCACAAGTCCTTTTCTGATGAACGGGACTCATGCACACAACTTGCTGGAAATTGTACTGCCCAGTGTAAACTGCTTCCCTCTGCACCGATCTCTGCAGACCAATGTTGGAGATTAAAGGGGTACTCCGCTTCCCTGTGTCGGAAGCTCCACTCCCCAGCGTCCAGAAGTTTATTGTTCCGGGCGCTGTGTGCGGGCTTCCGTGTTCAGGGCTGCCCCTCGTGACGTCACGCCCGCCCCCTTCGTGACGTCACGCCCGCCCCCTCAGCAAAAATCTATGGGAAGGGGGCACAATGGCTGTCACGCTCCCTTCCCATAGACTTTCGTTGAGGGGGCGGGCATGACGTCACAAAGGGGGCGGGCGTGACATCCCGAGGGGCAGCCCTGAACACGGAAGCCTGCACACAGCTTCCGGAACAATAACCTTCCGGATGCTGGGGAGCGCAGCTTCCGACACAGGGCAGCGGAGTACCCCTTTAAGAAACAGTTCATTTCATTGTTGATAAATATTTGGTGGTAAAGGTAAAGGTGGTATGTGTTCTATATTAATATTTATATTTTAGTTTTTGTAAGTATTAGCTTTTCACAGTGTAGTGACCCTATTCCCGCATACCTAATCCTGTCTCTTTCCCATACTATCACCTGTCACACAAAAATTTTGAATATTGTGCAAAAGTTAATTTATTTCAGTAATGCAACTCGTCTGCAACTCGTGCTCCAAAGTCTCCTGGTAGACAGATGGCTCTTCAAAACATATAATATATTGTGGATTTGGGGTTTTCATGAGCTGTAAGCCATAATCATCACAATTATGACAAATCAGGGCTTGAACTATCTTGCTTTGCATGTAATGAGTCTCTTCATATCTTGGTTTCAGCTTTTAAGTTGCATTACTAAAAGAAAGGAACTTTTGTACGATATTCTAATTTTTCAAGTGCCCCCTGTATACCTGAAACAAAATCATTCTATTACTGAACTTTTTATATTTTCTCCATTAACTAATAAGCCTATACCTGACATTTCCACAACCATAACTACAACCATAATTCCCAGACAGCAAGCTTGCTGTTTTGAGTCATGCTACACTCTGATCAAACATCTTTAACCAGTTAAGGATGCAGGGAGTACAGGTACGCCCCCATTCCCGAGTCCTTAAGTCCCGTAACAGGAGTTTAAAGTGTTCTCACGAGCGGAGAATACTTCAAACTCTGTGAGTCCCTACTGCTATCAGCAGTCAAGACCCGGGGTTAATGCCAGGCACCACCGATCGGGCCTATGCCCGGCATTAACCCTTTAGACGCCGCAATCAAAGTCAATTGTGGCGTCTAAAGTGAAAGTACAACTATCCCGGCAGCTCAGCGGTGCTGAACGGGACTATCGCGACAGAATCACAACATCCCGATCAGCTTACTGGGTGACAGGAGGGTCCCTACTTGCCTCCTGGTCATCCGATCGGCGATCTACTGTTCCAAGCCTGCTATGGCATTGCATTGATCTATGTATGCAATCAAAAGATAGCATGGTATAGCCCCCTGTGGGGGAAAAAAAAAGTGTAAAAAATAAGAGGAGAATACATGTGAATAAGCTCCCCCCCCCAACAAAGTTTGAATCACCCCACATTTCATATTTTTTAAATAAAATATTGTAATTAAAAAAAATCTTATGTGATACCGCTGCATGCGTAAATGTCTGAACTATTAAAATATCAGGTTAGCTAAACCGCACAGTCGATGGCGTACACGTAAAAAAAATACCAAAGTCCAAAATTGTGAATTTTTGGTCACTTCATATACCATAAAAATATTAATGAAAAGCGATCAAAAAGTTCCATCAAAACAAAAATTGTACCCATAAAAACTACAGACCATGGCACAAAAAAATTAGCCCTCATACGGCCCCGTAGGCGGAAAAGTTAAAAAGTTATAGGGGTCATAATTTTTTTAAGTAGTAAAATAAATAAAACCTACATCAATTGGGTATCATTGTAACCGTATGGACCTACAGAATAAAGGTAAGGTATCATTTTTACCGAAAAGTGCACTGCGTAGAAACGGAAGCCCTAAAAAGTTGCAAAATTGTGTCTTTTTTTCCCATTTCTAACCACAAATATTTGTTTTTGTTTCCCTGCAAAAAATTATAATTATCTTTATTTTGTAGGTCCATACGATTTCAAGGCTACCCAATTTATGTAGGTTTTATTTTATTTTACTACTCCACCAAAATTAGTATTACTAAAATTGTCATCTTCTGACCCCTATACTTTTTTTTTTTTTTATCTTTCAGCATACTGGAATATATGAGGGCTCATTTTCTGTACCATGGTCTGTAGTTTTTATCTTTACCATTTTTGTTTTAATGGGACTTTTTGATCACTTTTTATTCAGTCTTCTTCTCTTCATTTCAACAAAACAGCTGGAGGAACGAGAGTGGAACAAAAGGCTTGCCAGTACGAGGGGAGCACTACTGACATCTGCTCCCCTCGGTGAACTAAGTGTATTGACTTTCTGATTTTTGCGGTTCTCCAGCTGTTGTATGGGAAGGTGTGTCAGCTCCTCAATTTTTTCCTTTTTTCCAGTATTGTTTATTCGGGTGACAAGAGATCACTAGAGGAGAGTCCAGCGGATACATAAGAACCCCCCAATGGAGATGAGCCCTGTGATATAGTGAGTGGTCTGTCTGAAACCACTCAAAAAGTGCAAGTTGTTGGATTTCTTCTATGTCAAACAGAAATTTTCTTCATTTGAAAAAGTGAACTGAATGCTGCTCCCAAAGTATTTTTCACTTCTTTCCCTTTTAATATTTTATTTAAAAAATTGGAAATGGGGGGTAATTCAAAATTTTATTAGCAGAGGGGCTTATTCAAATGTTTTATATTTACATGTTGAGCACTTTTTTAAGTCCACATAAGAGGCTATATCATGAAATCTTTAGATTGAATACATTGATCAATGTTGCTCTAGCCTGCAGAGCCTGGCTGGGGACATCAGAGCACCGATTGGACGGCAAGGAGGCAGGTAAGGGCCTCAGCTGATCGAAAACATTGTGATTTCACCGCGATGGTCCAGATTAGCTCTGCTGAGCTGCCTGGATCATTTTTTAACATTTCAGATGCCTCCATCAACTTTGATATCGGGATGTCCGGCATTAACCCTGGGTCCTAACTGCTGATAGCAGTCAGGACCCATTGTGAATGAAGCAAGCTCGTGAGCATGTTTTTAAAAAGCGGTAATGAGACCAGGGCGTACAGGTACGCCCGGTGTCCTTAATTACCATGATGCAAATGTGTACCCATTTGCCCTGCATCCTTAATGGGTAATAGGCCCTTAGGGAGGCCAAAAAATATGTTAAAAATAATAAAATAAAAAAAATCCAATGAAAATTTTATTCACCCCGTCACGATCACGCCCTATCGGTCCAACCAAGATGCTAGAGGGAGTGTGATGGTGCAAGTGTTAAAGCCACCAGACCTCTGGGTATCCACCACTAGTCCCAGCAAGTCACCAAATTAACCCTTTGATAAATGTGTTTCACCAGAGCTTCCTTCAGAAAGGTGAACACCTATATTTAGAGATCAAAGACCAGAGTTGATTAATTACATTTTTAATCTGAAAAAGGCATCACAGTGCTACATATAAAATAAACAAATGACATACATACAAAAATCTATAAAAGAGTTCAGCAAGACAAGTTCAGAAAACAAAAAGAAAGTCCTTACAGCATAATGGTATAGCAGTCCTTGTGAGTGAGAGTCCAGCTGTTTCTTAGGATGTCTTGTCAGCTTTTGCCACAGGCTTCAACAGAGGTTTGTCCAGCATCTCAGTTTTATAGTGGCTTTTTAGGAGGGAAAAGGGAATTCATCTGACCCCACAAGGTGGGGGAGGGGGAACTTACATCCCTCTTTCCTGGTCCCTTATCGTAGTTTGTTTTATGATGGCCAGAGTGCCTGACTTCAAAGGAGGTATAACACAGATAGACAGACCCCCCAATAAAACTGGAATACACAATAACAAATATACAGTCTGAATGAACCCTCACCCATGTCTTAGATTTTACATTACACACAAATACAATTATAATACACATGTATGATTCCATAATCAGGCCTTGGGCCTGACACCCCCCTTTCCCATTTGAAATCACCAACTGTTTCCCATTTACAAATAAATCACTGTAAAATAAATAAATGTTTCTGGTGTCACCATATGCATAATTGTCAGAACTATTAAATTATTACATTCCTGATCATGCATGGTCAATGGCATAAATGCCCCCCAAAAATGCATTTTAACAGATTGTTTATGTATTTGCAAGTTTTCTATTTTGTTTAACCATATAATAAAATATAAATTACCCAAATTTGAGATGCTTTTAATTGTATTGACCTACAGAATCAAGTTAGACTGTCAGTTCAACTGTATTGTTAATAAGAAAAAATTATTGTTCAACAAAATTGCGCAAATCCACATTTAATTTTCCCATTTTTTCTGGCTTCATAATACGTAATATGATACAATAAGGGACACCAATGAAATGTACAAAATAGAAAAAAAAAGCTCTAACACAACTTTCACTGTCAGGGGAAAAATAAAAAAGTTATGGGTCTTAGAATGTGAGGAGGAAGAAATCGCAAACCACAAATCAAAATTTAAGAAGTTATGAAGGGATTAAAGGGGTTTTCCAAGAAATTATTAATGGCCTTTCCTGTGTGCTGGGTTACTGCAGCAGAGTCCATATTAAAGGGAATAGGAGCTGCACTGTAAAAAACCCTTATGGCTTATGGCTGGAGATGAGCAAATTTTTGAAAAATTCGATTTTGCCAATTCGCCAAATAAAACAAAAAAATTGATTCTATCTGAATAAATTCTTGGCAAATTTTTATTAGTAATGTACTTTAATGATGTGTTTAATAAAGTGTGTGTGTGTGTTTCACTTTTTTTTCTCTATTTATTTTTACATTTTTTAGGTAGTACTACTACTTCCAGCACTTGTGCTAATAGACAGATTGCCCCGGGTGTCACTCCTGACACCTGCTGTGATCGTCCTATATATATGATCGTAATGTATAGATGCGGGCGGCTTTCTCGCATCTAGATAGGACTATTGCATTGGGTGTGAGGAGTGACACCTGCTGTGATCTGTCCTTAACTGCAGGTACAACTGCTCCTAACATGGAGCACACTCTGCTCCATCCTGGGAGCTGTAGTTCCTGCATTAATAGACAGATCGCAGCGGGTGTTATTTCTGACACCCGATGCGATCGTCCTGTATAATGTATAGATTCGGGCGGCCGGCCACTCTTCTCTGGTCCCACTGTAGTATGAATATATGCCGTATATATACCTATTATTAATATTTCCTGCAGAGAGCTGTGAGTGGCTGGAACCATCTGGCCAATCACAGCTCTCTGGCCGGCCAGAGTATAGTGCAGAGATGCGAGCGGAGGAGAAAGCCACTCCATCTCTGCCTTAGAAAGGACAATCGCAGCATCGGGTATCAGGAGTGACACCCAGGGCGATCAGTCTATTAGTACAGGTACTACAGCTCACATTATGGAACAGTCTGTTCCATGCTGGGAGTAGTAGAAATACCTAAAAAATGTAAAAAATTGAGAAAAAAACTGTGAAACACTCATACACACACACTTTATTAAACACAATATTAAAATACATTACTAGTAGAAAAAAATTTAAAAAATGTATTATAAAAAATATATAATTTTTACATTTAAATGGCCCCTTTCTAAATTTTTATTATTGTCGGCAACATTTTTAGGTCCCTGCCCGCCCACATACATTTTTTTTTTGGTGTCTTTATAATTTGGATGGAGTCTACATTTTAGGCTGCTTTCACACTATTGCTGCTTTCTCACTATGAGTATTTATCCATTTATAAACATCCGTTTTCTGTATTGTATAATTAAAAAAACAGATGTATAATAACAGATGAAATAACGGGTGCTAACGGCTGAATAATGTCCATCAAAATAACGTGCAAATTCATCCGTTAAGACCCGTTATAACATCCGTCATGTACTGTTATTTCATGGCCGTTTTAACACCTTTGCCTACAGACTCCCGCAGCGGGGACTATTACTACTCCCATCATGGAACAAATACAAAGGAATGGGATGGAGTAATAAATTGATAAAAATATTATGACTTTATTGATAATTCATTACATATTAAAAACAAGAAAAGACATCATAAAAAGGGAAAAACCAACTTGTGGTGGAAAAGTGGACGTCACTCCAGAAGGTCCACAATGTAAACTATAATATTGAACACATTTCATAAGTTGCACTACTGCTCATTCTATTGCACAATTCCATAGAGGATATACCTCAACAACTATAAGGTGCCTAGAGACAGTATACATACCAATAAATAGAATCAAGGTGCAAATAGGAGAGGGACCGCTGGAGAGACGCCACCCCAACGTACGTTTCGGGTTGTCCTTCGTCCTGGGGGACGACCCGAAACGTACGTTGGGGTGGCGTCTCTCCAGCGGTCCCTCTTGTACTTGCACCTTGATTCTATTTATTGGTATGTATACTGTCTCTAGGCACCTTATAGTTGTTGAGGTATATCCTCTATGGGATTGTGCAATAGAATGAGCAGTAGTGCAACTTATGAAATGTGTTCAATATTATAGTTTACATTGTGGACCTTCTGGAGTGACGCCCTCTTTTCCACCACAAGTTGGTTTTTCCCTTTTTATGATGTCTTTTCTTGTTTTTAATATGTAATGAATTATCAATAAAGTCATAATATTTTTATCAATGTATTACTCCATCCCATTCCTTTGTATTTGTTCTTAGTATAAGGAGTGCATAGCAGGGCCATATGCAACAACTATTTATAGGTATCATAGATCCCTAATTATAATAATATATAATATACTGTGCCATAATTTTGGTTACTACTCCCATCATGGAACAGACTTGTTTCCATGATGGAAATAGTAGTTCCCCGGCTGAGGGAGTCTGCTGGTGGCTGGGGAGGCTACATTAGTGTTTGTACTACTACTCCCATCATGGAACAGGCTCTGTTCCATAATGGTGGATGTAGTACATGGGCTGAGGGATTGATCGCACCGGGTCTCACTTCTGAGAATCGATGCAATCAGAAGTTATTAAATGTTGTATGTACGGTGTATTTTTACTTTCACATTTAAATTCCACGCTGGAAGCCCTGAATGGCCGTCATTGAGGAGCCATTCAGGGCTCCCAGTGTGGTTTTTAAACTACTAATTTGACCCCCAAATGTATGCCTCCATGCATATTTATAATAATTCATTGGACCCAGTGTGTTTATAATAATTCATTGGCCCAAGAGTGTTTATAATAATTCATTGTCCCAAGTGTTCTTCTCCTTATTCCTCCAATCCATTGTCCCAAGTGTCCTTATTTCCCCTCCTGCTGCCTGCTCCTCATCTTCTTGGAGCAGGGCAGCAGCGGGATGTGTCGGGAACCGGCGGCAGTGAATGAATTAAGCCGACATGTCCCGCATGTAGACTTCATTCACCGCTGCCGCCCGACACAATCAGCGCACCGCCAAGACATGTCTATTCTCTGTTGCTTATCTCAGTACAAATCCAAATTCGTTACGAATTTCAGGAAAAAATTTGCTTTGCAATGAATGCGAATATCACTGTGATTCAATCGCACAAATCACTTCATTAAACTCCATTTCATGCGGTCCAGACTCCAGAGCATCTAAGATGGCAGCTCCACATGTCAGGACATGGGGCAATGAATGCTGGGAAGACGGGAACATGGGTAGGCAGGATGACCCTGAATCACATGCAGCCTATCAGCAGCCAGTAACCTCTGTGTCACAGCCCTATATAATCGCAGCCATCTTGTGGCTACTCACATCAGTGTTCTATTGCAGAGAGAGAGAGGGAAAGAGAGCAGTGTGTGTTGCACAGAAAAGCATTTTTACAGCAGCAATTCACCTCAAGCCCAAATCCAGCCTAGAAGCACTGATAGGGAAGGGAAAAAGATTGAGAGAGAAAGTACAATTCTGGGTGTAATACAGCAGCGATTCACCTCAAGCCCAAATCCAGCCTAGAAGCAGTTATATGGAAGAGAGAGAGATTGAGAGAGAGTGCAATTTTGGGTTTAGTACACAGCGACTGTATGCTGCAGCACTGATGTGTACAACAACTGAAAAGCCAATAGTAGCCAGCCAGTTAGGGCAAGCAGAGCACTAAAAGCCACAATCACCTGCTATTAGTGCATAGTACTGGTTGAGAAGCGGAGCGAATTGTCCTCTATTAAGTGTAACCTGTGCGTACATAGGTGGTGTACCATTTTGTTCCTGTTAAAGTCTTAAGGGCCTAGTTACTGTGAGAGGCCAGCCAAAAGTACACAACTTCTGCTGTTCTAGACAAATACTGTTTTAAGCGTAGTGGAGCGCATTGTACTCCCCTCATAAATGCATACCACGTATGTACATCTAAGTAATGTCCCATTTTGTTCCTGTTATAGTCCTAAGGGCCTAGTTTATGTAAAAGGCCAGCCAAAAGTACACACCTGCTGGTGTTGTAGACAAATACTGTTTTAAGTGTACTGGAGCGCATTGTCCTTTCCTCATAAGTGCATACCACGTACGTACATCTAAGTGGTGTACCGTTTTGTCCCTGTTATAGTCCTAAGGGCCTAGTTACTGTGAAAGGCCAGCCAAAAGTACTTGTACAGTGTTGTAGACAAATATTGTTTTATACGTAGTGGAGCGCATTGTACTCCCCTCATAAGTGCATATCACGTACATACATCTAAGTGGTGTACCACTGTGTCATTCAGCCACTATATGGTCTTCTCATGCTTCCGCCACCTCCAGACTGTGTCACTGTACCGCCATGTGGTCTCCTCATACTGCTGGCACATTAAATAAAACTTTTTAGTTTCATGCATTTGAAAACTTAAATTAAAATTTAAAAAAATGTCTATAATATTTTCAATTGTGAGGCCCTATGGTCTCGTCAGGCTGTTGCCACCTCCAAGCTGGGTCATTCAGCCACTATTTTGTCTCCTTATGCTGTCACCACCTCCACGCTGTGTGGCACTATGTGGTCTCCTCATGCTGCCAACACCTTCACGCTGTGTTATTTAGACACTATATGGTCTCCTCATGCTTCAGCCACATCCAAGCTGTGTCATTCAGCCACCATATGGTCTCCTCATGTTGCTGCCAACTCCAGACTGTGTCTTTCAGCCACTATATATTCTCCTCATGCTGCTGCCACCTCCACGCTGTGTCATTCAGCCACTATATGGTCTCCTCATACTGATGCCACCTCCAGGCTCTGTCATTGTGCCACTCTGTGACAGTGATTCTAATAATGACGCCTCTAATCTGCATGTCAGACTGAATAACAGTATTATTTAATTAACCCAACACACACCCTATGCATGTTACAGCAAGGCAAAGTGTTCTACACCCCTATTGAGGCTCTCTGTAGGCCAGAAATAGCCATTTTTACTAGAGATTTGCCGCAAATAAATTAGGACTTACATTGATCTAACATTGAAATACATGTAGTAATTCTAAAAGTCTAAGAAAAGTATTGTTTCTCATGCAATTTAAGTAAAAGTTCTTCTCTGATCAAGCCAAATCGGAGTCAACAAGTACAGCAATTCTTTGATTTGGTCTTTTTGCAGGAAGCAGAAACATAGTCCTTTGAAGACAAAACCCATAAGCAAGGATGCTGTACAAAACATGATATGAATTCAGAATCGAGGCATTGGCTTTGTTTTATTTTAGATGTGTAAGTTGGAAAAACTTTTCTGACTAATTAGCAAACAAATTAGAGAAAAATATCAACGGTTATACAGTAACAGTTGCTGCCCGGAGTTTCCTTTTAAACTTGTGAACAGTGAATAAATTATACTGTGCATTCATTTATATTCCATCATCTAAGAGTACATTCACATAAGCAGGTTACCCGTAAGTTTCCCACAGCAGGGTTGAGCTTCCCACTGCAGATTTTCTGAAGTGGAATCTCCGTAGTGAAAATCTGGAACAGATTACATTGATTTAAATGGGGTATGCTGCAGATATTCAATTGTGAGTCCCAAGACTTCCTTCAAATTCCTATTGTGACTATATTTGTCTGCGTGTACAACAAATACAGGCAAGTGCCGACTCCAGCCTTATCTACTGCTACAGATATTCCACTTCGGAAATTCTGTGTTGCCCTGTGTGCACGTAAACTAAATGAACATTTCATGAAAAGAAATTTAAAATGTTTAACATTCCTATTTTTACTTTAGTCTTCATGTGACTTTTAATAGGTCATTCCTTGCTTATAATGGAATGGACATTGCTAGGATATGTCATCACATTATGATGAGTGAGGGTCCATCCTCTAGAACCCCCACTAATACTGAAAACGAGGATCCTCAGCATTCATTTGTAATTTTAATGTAAGACAAAACATCCCTCCATCTGCTGCTGTATAGATTATATCTACTACGTTTCTGCTAATTTCATTATAGACCTCATTTTCTAACAGTTATTGATAAAAAAAAAATATGATCATAATGTGCTAGCAAAACCCTTGACAGGCTGCAATTCACATCACAACCTCTGGGTGGTCATATGGCCCAAATATGGATTTATCCATAACAACCAGTCACAGCTCAGCTTTCATAACCTTGAGCTATAATAAAATGAAAGCTGAGCTGTAATTGGTTGTTACTGGCAAAACCAGGCAGTTTTGGTTTCAAGCAAAGTGCTAAATCAGCATATCTGTTTTTATTTTGAGACAGTATAAAGTCTTACCCCTTTGTGAGACACAGGGAGTTTAAAATACATAATACATATGGGGGGAGATTTATCAAAAACTGTCCAGAGGAAAAGTTGCTAAGTTGCCCATAGCAACCAATCAGATCACTTCTTTAATTTTTCACAGGCCTTTTCAAAAATGAAAGAAGCAAGCTGACTGGTTGCTATGGGCAACTTAGCAACTTTTCCTCTGGACAGTTTTAGATAAATCTCCCCTATGATGCACAGCATTAAAGTCAGTTTTTTGTCAAATTTTTCAATTTTTTTTATTTTAAATGATCATTGCGAGTCACTCTTCCTGGGATATGCTGAGTGAAGAGGGAAAACGAGGACACATTCTGTACTTTTAGACATTATAGTGCATAGTTAAAGATGTTTCCTCATTGATCTGATTTTCATTTTTTGCTGCATACTGCTAACTGTTGTTCAGTGGCTGCAAAGGAGTCATATCTCACAAAGGCTGGGTTCACACCACATTTTGTCCATAAGGGGACCGGATCTTGCTGGGGGATGGGAAAACTGGGCTCTTTCCTGTCCTACCCGGACCTTGCCCTCATGTCATTCATTTGAATGAGCCGACCAGAGTCACATAGTGACTCCAGTCCGCTCATTTTTGCCCCATATCAGGTTTTCTGGCCATACTGAAAACTGTGGTATGCTGCGGCTTTCAGTCTGGGCAGAAAACAAGATCCGGGGCAAAAATGAGCCGACCGGAGTCACTATGTGACTCCGGTCAGCTCATTCAAATGAATGAGACGGGGGCTGGGTCCGGGTAGGATACAGGAGCGCCCAGTTTTACCATCCCCCAGCCAGATCCCCATATGGATAAAACATGGTATAAACCCAGCCTTATTCTGTTACAAATATTAGGGGACATTTTTTATCTCTAAGGCTAACGTCCCATTACGATTTTGCCATACTGTTTTGGAACAGTTTTTTTTTCGTTGCATAACATATGCCTTAAAAACTAATAATACTGTATGCAAATGTGTGCTCTAAAAGGAAACAGCATACATATTTAAACCAAATGGGGTTTGAATTTTGAGGTCCTGTTGCATCAGTTTATGTAAGTAAAAGTATATGTTTTTTTGGTTCTCACTTTAGTGCACTAAAGTTCTAGGAAAGTAGGTGGGGTTTGCCATGTGCAAGAAAAAACATATCCCAAAAACCATATATGCCACCGTAGAACCATCTGTTTTTAATTTACTTTAATGTTAAAAAAAATGTATATTGTTCGCATACGGTTTTTAAACAGGACACAAAACCGTAGTAGATTGCAATTTTAATCACCAAAAAGAACAAACCTACAAAAAAAAACTAGGTGTACGGAGTGTGCTCACTGAATCATAAACACAAAAAAAAAAACACCAACCAGAGGGGGAAAGGCACACAAAAATCTAATAAATCACTATATATATATATATATATATATATATATATATATATATATATATATATATATATATATATATATAAAGCAAAAGAAAATATATAAAAAAAACATTAAACACAGACAGGAGGGTACAAATAGGCATAGGCAAACAAAGAAATAGGGCCTCAGGATGCAAATATAAGTGCAGTCCAAACAAAGAAAAAAACAATGCAAAGTAAAAAAAAATTACCAAGTATTGTCACAGAAATTAACTAAATGTAAATGTGAGAACAAAAGACATGGACAAAAGCTAAGCCAGAGGAACATAAGCAGTAAACCTTTTGTGATGCTCAGTCAATATGCACCAAGGCCAAATTTTGTGTTCGGTAAAAAACACACAAAACCATACACAACCAAAAACGTACATGGAATAGGCATGGGATGTCTATATACACAATTTTCTATATGGTTGTATACGGTTTTTCTATACAAAACTGTAGATGGAACTGTATAGCAAAATTGTGATATGAATGCTACCTAAGACTATTTCTCTACTAGCTAGCTATTTTTAATTTTTTTATTTTTTTTAGACAGGCTGTTTATGTTTGTACATAGGTTTATGATTTTAAGGTATGGTCTGTAATAAATGTTATGCATATTGAACATGCACCAAAACAGTGTCTAACTCTAAAAGGTTCTAAATGTTTTCTACCAATTCTTTCTTAGCTTACAGTATATTGGACCACTTTAATTTTTACCCTCTCTGTCTATAAAAATCCAAACCTATCAACATTTTTGACGTCTCTCTTTTTAATTTTTTTTAATTTTGAGTAAGCAAAATATACATGATAATAATCTCATATGGTCCAATATAAAGAATATTATTTTCCATTACAAGTCCCTTTAATCAGGTGCACAACCACAACAGATCTTGTTATAGGATGATGGGACCTAGAGGACCATTCATTTTCTGGTTACCTCTAGCGGGAATTACGAGCATTACTTATCTTATTACCCAACCCCAACTAGTATAACAAGTATAATCAATTAATTTAAAAAAATTGTGAAATAAAATTACTGAATCTTGGACTTCACTTAAAGGGAAATTTTGGGATTCCTTATTTTTATTTGACTATCCTACAGGGGCCATAAAGTTAGTATATTTCATAATATAGTGTATGTACCTGTGTTTCAAAGTAGTCTAGCAATTCTGTTGATTTTTGCCACATTGTTCATTTTCAACTCCATACAACATAAGTGTTGTCTCCGGTTTTCCTAAGGCTCCAGTGCTTTCCAAGATATTACATCAAAAGTCAGGTGTTCAGAGGAAGCCTGTCTGTTTCAAAGGGTGGAGCAACTGCTGGGTGGAAGGAATTGCAGTTTTGCAAAAAGCTGGAGGGACCCTGGTTAAAAAACACTGGTCTCTTGCATTGAAGGGATCACAGGTGTGTTCCAATGGTTGGGGTGGCTTATGTGTAGGAGGGATAAAAGTGACCTCACACTTCCAGACAAGGAATCATGGAAACAAATTTCAACAGGAAATAGCCACTTAACCAAAAGCCTCAGCGTTATGGTAATTTTGAAACACAGTCATTAAGCCCCAGGACAAGTACGGATCCTTTCTAAGCATGTCTTTTACTGTCTGTAAGGTACATACTGAAATCACTTCATGGTGGATAACTCCTTTAACCGCATTGCTATCAATTTCCTCCCAGGAGAATATTCCCAGTGTCATCAACTTCTTTTTCTCAAATATTCTCACTTTTCCTTACCCCCCTCCACATTACCATACATTATGCATACATAAATGTTACATACATACATACATTTTACCAATTACTCCTTCATCCTATTAAATATTTTCCACAAAAAATGGTATATACGCCACTTAAAGACTTCCTTATTTAACTTTGAAGCCACCAGGTGTTTTAATTGATAGTATCTATAACTATTAATGTTCCTCAAACCAAAATAGTCCTTTGTCATTAAAGGAGTACTTTGGAGCAAATTTTGTTTGGACCAATGAAAAGACAATCATAAGTTATATGACATTATTAATTACCTCCACTCAGTAATATCCACGCATCCCCTAGTTTCAGAAATCCGGAAGTACAGCCTGGGTTTCACAATGATGAATTTCGTCCCCAATGCATTCAGTGGGCTGCGGCCATTTTGGTAATGAAACGTCACCTTTCTTATGATCCTCCCCACTCTCTGCCAGCCCCTCTAGCATCCTGTGGGTCACAGTTTACATATTCATGCCCCCTTTGTTTGCACAGCCGCGATTCGCTGGGCTGTGCAAACGCCTCTGGATTCCCCTCGCCAATCAGAGCCTTCATTCCACGCCTGCGCACTCACTACAGCGCCGGGACCGGACATGCAACTTCAGCAGGCCAATTATATTCCTGCTAGTTACGCTGCCGTAACTAACAGGGATATTCAGGAAAGCATTTAGTAAATATATCAGAACAGGCAGTACTCCCATTACACACAGCCGGAAACACAGCAGATGTAGCAGGCAGTGCTCGGCAGTGTCTTATGACTCACGTGAGCACTGGGCCAGGGGCTGCTGGGGGAAGATTGGTTGCAATGGCTCACTTGACCTTTAAATGGGGCTATAGGTGGCTCGGATTCTGCAACACAGAAGGTTCTCAGCAGAGCACTGGACAGACTGCAGTACTCACCCAGTATATCAGTGTTTCCCAACTAGGGCACCTCCAGCTGTTGCAAAACTACAACTCCCAGCATGTTGGGAGTTGTCGTTTTGCAACAGCAGGAGGCGCCCTGGTTAGGAAACACTGCAGTATATAGTAAACAATCTGGTAACGTCCTAGTAGAACTAGTCTAGCAGGCATCATTATCAGAATCCAGCCTGCACCCCCCAGCAGGTGGAATGGCGGGCTCCCTTTGATGGGGAATCGAGGGGAGGGAGATGCAGATTCTGGGGGGGTGTTTACTGGTGTGGGCAGCAGTGTGGGGGGGGGGGTTATTGAAATTACTAGGGAGGGGAAAGGATGAAGTAGGGGAGGGGGTGAGGAGGAGTGAGTCACGGAGGGACAGGAAGTTGGAGCATAGCAGAATGGGGGATGAAGATTTTTACATCATCCTCCACACCACCATAATCCAGAAGTACGGGGAAACTCGCGGCACTGTAGCAGTAAAACGGCCGGACCGATTTTGCAAAGAAGGACATTGATAAAAAAAAGGTACAGCCGTGGGAAACATTTTGGGCTAAAAAAAAAGTGCATTACAGTACTCCTTTAAGGATCTATTAAGCGCATTACTTTAGTGATACCTTTTAATTCTTAAAATGTATTTATATGTGCCTTATTAAGTTCCTAAATTTTTTGATTTTCTCACAAGTTACCGAACTGGTTACGATTTATAACCTTATTTTTTTTAACTACTTTCCAAATATCACAGATCAAATACAACAATGATGCTTTTTTTCCATATAAAACCTGTAATCCAACCTCAATAATAGAAGAAAGTGGCTCCTTACTTTTCATGCTGGACAGAGCTAACCATTATTCCAAATATTTATTTTTTTGCAATTTGATAATATATAGAAAAAAGGTCCAAAGCCACCCATTTCTGGATATATTCCCTGTAAACCATATTGCCTGATATACATGGCTCTTGTGTAAAGAGAGCACTCATCAGTGCCGGGAAGAAACCACATGGTCTGTGTCTCTCAGGAGGGTGGGAGCTGCTTTTAGAGAGGGACAGAGATTATGTCATTCACTCACATAATGCATGTAAGTGAAAACCAAAGAGGGGAAACTACTCTATATAGCTAATGAATTTTATTTTGACATTTAAATAAGTTGATAATGATGGGCTATGGGTTTCTTTAAGATGTCACAAGTTTGTTTTGTTTTACTTTAAACTCATTTCTTGTGAGGGTATTGAAAAGATTTAAAAGGGTTCTGTTGTTCAACAGTACCAAAGCCTACTCCCCACACATTCAATTTTTTTTTTTATACAGGAAACACTTTTATAAGTTTCCAAAGTACTGCCACTCAAACATGCATTTCTGGGTACTGTTTACTATAGAGGTCAGCATACTTTGTTGCTATAATGAACCCTGATTGTAGTTTGATTATTCTTCATGATCCAAAGGTGAGAAAAACACTTGCAAATCATTTCACACCCAGATATCATAAAAATGACATAAAAAGGGGTTATCCAGGAAAAAATTTTTTTATATATCAACTGGCTTCAGAAAGTTAAACAGATTTGTAAATTATTTCTATAAAAAAATCTTAATCCTTTCACTACTTATGAGCTACTGAAGTTGAGTTGTTCTTTTCTGTCTACGTGCTCTCTGATGACACGTGTCTTGGGAACCGCCCAGTTAAGTAGAGGTTTGATATGGGGATTTTATTCTAAACTGGGCATCATTTCTTGGTGAAAAATTCCAAAATTTTATTAAAAAATTGAAAATTTTGCATTTTTCTAACTTTGTAGCTCTCTGCTTGTAAGGAAAACAGACCTTCCAAATAAGTTATATATTGATTCACATATACAATATGTCTACTTTATATTTTAATCATAAATTTGACATGTTTTTACTTTTGGAAAACATCAGAGGGCTTCAATTTTCAGCATCAATTTTCCAATTTTTCACAAAATTTTCAAAATCTGAATTTTTCAGGAACCAGTTCAGTTTTGAAGTGGATTTAAAGGGCCTTCATATTAGAAATACCCCATAAATGACCCCATTATAAAAACTGCACTCCTGAAAGTATTCAAAATGACATTCAGAAAGTTTGTTAATCCTTTAGGTGTTTCACAGGAATAGCAGCAAAGTGAAGGAGAAAATTCAAAATCTTCATTTTTTACACTCGCATGTTCTTGTAGACCCAGTTTTTGAATTTTTACAAGGGGTAATAGGAGAAAAAGCCCCCCAAAATTTGTAACCCAATTTCTCTTGAGCAAGGAAATACCTCATATGTGTACGTCAAGTGTTCGGCGGGCGCAGTAGAGGGCTCAGAAGGGAAGGAGCAACAATGGGATTTTGGAGAGTGAATTTTTTCTGAAATGGTTTTTGAGGGGCATGTCACATTTAGGAAGCCCCTATGGTGCCAGAACAGCAAAAAACAAACAAAAAAAAAAAAACACATGGCATACTATTTTGGAAACTACACCCCTCAAGGCATGTAACAAGGGGTCCAGTGAGCCTTAACACCCCACAGGTGTTTGACGACTTTTCGTTAAAGTCGGATGTGTAAATTTAAAAAATAAATTTTTTCACTAAAGTGCAGTTTTTTTCCTCAAATTTACCATTTTTACAAAGGGTAATGTGAAAAAATGCCCCCAAAAATTTGTAACCCGATCTCTTCTGAGTATGGAAATATCCCATGTTAGGGTATAAAATGCTCTGTGGGCGAACTACAATGCTAAGAAGAGGAGTCACATTTGGCTTTTGGAAAGCAAATTTTGCTGAAATGGTTTTTGCGGGGCATGTCGCATTTAAGAAGCCCCTATGGTGCCAGAACAGCACAAACAAAACCACATGGCCTACTATTTTGGAAACTACACCCCTCAAGGAATGTAACAAAGGGTACAGTGAGCCTGAACACCCCACAGGTGATTGACGAACTTTCATTAAAGTGGGACGTGAAAACGAAAAATTTTATTTTTAACACTAAAATGCTGTACTTGGAGTAATAGGAGAAAATGCCCCACAAAATTTGTAACCCCATTTCTCTCGAGTAAGAAAATACCTCATATGTGGATTTACATTGCTCAGCGGGTGCACTAGAGGGCTCAGAAGGGAAGGAGCAACATTGGGCTTTTGGAGAGCGAAATTTGCTGAAATGGTTTTTGGGGGGCATGTCGCATTTAGGAAGCCCCCATGATGCCAGAACAGTAAAAAAAAAAAAAAACTACATGGTATACTATTTTGGAAACTACACCCCTCTTATTAACTTGCACAATTTGTGGCTGACTAAATACTTTTTTGCCCCACTGTATAAGAATAGAAAACAAACATAAAACCATATAAAAAGCTCACAATAAATTTATTTTATTTTTATCTTGATTATCTTTCATGGTACTTTCCAACATATTTAACTTGCTGAAGCCCAATTCCTGCAGGGTGTTATGATCAAATTGCTTGCCCTGAATCTAGCCCTGAATTTACTTAGGAACTTTAAAGGGAATTTGTCAGCTGTGTTTGGTTCTAAGAGCTGCAGACACTCTTGGATACCTGTTATAAAAGCAAACTTTACCTTTTCTGCAGCTGATATCAAATTCGTCAAAATTGGCCACTTTATTTATTTTCTTTTGCCAAGTGTCATGGCATGAGGATGAGCTGTTTAAGTGTCCCAGCCTGGCACCTTAGCTACTCCTTGATTGAATCCCAGCCAATGGATCATAAGGTCAGAGAGGTAACTGGATAAAATGTCTGGGATATGTAGGTGCCATCCACACATGAAGATAGTAACAGAAACCTGTGAAGAGCTAGATGAAAAGAGTCTCTTTCTCACTGAAACAAGGCTTACCAGGTAAGGGTGGGTTCACACTACGTTTTGTCCCATACGGGAGCGCATACGGCAGGAGGGAGCTAAAACCTCGCGCTCCCGTATGTAACCGTATGCGCTCCCGTATGCCATTCACTTCAATGAGCCGGCCGGAGTGAAACGTTCGGTCGGCTCATTTTTGCGCCGTATGCGCTTTTACAACCGGACCTAAAACCGTGGTTGACCACGGTTTTAGGTCCGGTTGTAAAAGCGCATACGGCGCAAAAATGAGCCGACCGGACCGAACGTTTCACTCCGGTCGGCTCATTGAAGTGAATGGCATACGGGAGCGCATACGGTTACATACGGGAGCGCGAGGTTTTAGCTCCCTCCTGCCGTATGCGCTCCCGTATGGGACAAAACGTAGTGTGAACCCAGCCTTAGCCTTGTTTCATTAAAAAAGAGACCCTTGTCTTGAAACGCTTCTGAATTTGACTCAATAAAATATCTATACATTTCACATATCCTGGACATTTTATCCAGTTACCTCTGTGACCTTATTTTATCTTAAGACACCCACTCTAAAAAAAATTGTTATGCCTACAATACCCCTTTTAGTTCACTGCCCCTTTTTCTGAATTCCATTGTATATAGATCCTACTAGGGGCATTGAACTAGGTATGAAGAATGTTTTATGTACGAGAATAAGTCATAATGCAAGAGACTTTTCAGAATATATTCCTAATTATATATTTTTTCGTTTAGAATGAGAAGTGTGTAAACCACCACAGTGCAACGCAAATCCATTAATGTCTATGTTTACACATAAAGTCGATCTGGTTTAATCCACTTAACAATATGACTCAGTAAGTCCTAAATACCACTTTGCTTCATTCTGTGTAGACTATCTTCACACTTTTTGGATTGGTGTAATTTTACTATGCAGCTGTTTTGTAGATAAATGGAGTTGTAAAATAAACAATGCTTTATACTGCATTTTTCTGTTTCCCTGACAACCTGCCAGCTTCCACAACTTCACAAAATTCCCGAATGACTTGAAGATCAGACATTTAATAATTCAGTGCTCTCTTTTTCTTGTGGTGGGATGGCATTTTGTCACCAAGAACATAATCACTCTGAAGCAGAAGCTGTCTTTCTAGGCATGGCAGAAAGGTATCAGTATTTTAATGAATAATTGACATGTATACAGAAGGAATTAAAATAACAAATACCTTGCTTACCAAGAGAACAATCTATACTGTATTTAGGATGTATTTAGACACTTTGTTAGGCATATACATTAACTATTTGTTGTCTTTCTCCTCCCAATCACTACATAAAATGCCTAACTTCTAAAAATCCCTCAAAGCATTTTGCATACAAGGTACTCTACTATGGAATTATAACTCCTTGGCAACATATGCTGAATATGTACAGTACTGCTGCCAAGGGCATAGGAACTCCCACAAATCTGGTGGGGGTCGGGGGTAGCATTTTAAGTGGGTGTGGTTATGTAAGGTTGGAGCCACAAAAAGGGAGGCACCAATAGGAGAGGCCAAAAGGGGCAAGACCACTCAATGATGCATGGCATTACAAAGTTGAGCTTCAGGCTCCTCATTACAGATCACCAGGGAGCGGTGAAATCAGGAGGCAGCGACCTGGGCAGGCTATGTGTATGAGATCAGGATGGCTCTCTACAGCCTGTGTAGGCACCATTAAGTCAGAGATTACATAATTTATCCAGTACTGATTCTGAGTTACATCCGGTATTATACTCCACAGCTGCACTCAGTATTTTTCTGGTGGAGTTATAAATGATTGTACTGTATTTGTATTTGCTGCAATCAATTATCATCTCCTATCTGTACTGTGTGGTTGTGCAGCCTGCACCATGTAGACTTAATGGAAGACTTTAGTTCTTGAGTGGGGCGGGCACACTGGTGTAGTGCAGGGGCTGCTCAGGGCTGTTGCTGTGTATGTTGCACACCTACTCTAGGATGGACACAAGCTTCTGATACCTTCTCCTGTTACTGTTTAAACAGGGAGATGTAATTACAGCACACCAAGAATACAGACATATGGGGCTCCTGTTTTGTCACCGGATCAGGGGCAGATCCAGAGCCCCCCCCAAACAACTCTGTCCCCCAGACACTTGTCCTCCAAACCCATTTCCCAGATTGCTCTGTCAACCAGAGTCCTTTTCTCCAGACCTCCGTCCACAGACTCCTCTCCTTCAGACCAATGTTTATAGACCCCTGTCCTACAGACCTGCAGAGTAAGTTTATGGTATGACTTCAATCATTTATCAGAGCATGCTCCAATATTCTTTGATATAATTCAACCTGACTCTATTAAAGCAAGTAACAATTTGAAGCTGAATGAGTTTATTGAAATCACGACCAACTCATATTGTAAATCATTTAAGAAAAAGAGGGATTACAATAGACAATGGATGCAGAAAAAAAAAGAGAATAAAAAATTCCCATTTCATTTGTGTACTGAACTGCCATTTTGTGCTAGAATGTATTTATCCGTTATAACAGGTGTTGTTTTCTAACCTTACATTCTGAACAAATCAGAATGTATCGCAGACATTGTAAATTATTGACTTGTTTGATCTTGGATAGGCTGGGCACCCTTTAGGTTTATTGTCGACTTATGTTTGTTTGTATGGTATTGTTTTGAAGTATATGACGTGTCCAGGAAATGTACAGTATTCTGAGATCCTGGGTAGCTAAGAATGAGACCCCAGCGCTGCAAGCCAACATTGCCAACTACTGAGTCACGGTGCTTCCCATGCTCAGGGCCGACTCTGACTATAAGCAAAATAGGCAGCCGCCTAGAGCGCACTCTTGAAGGGGGCACCGCTCTGCCTGCAGCAATAAAGTTAGCCAGTATCCGAAGCACCTGCCCATCCAGTTAAAGCCGGCCACCCCAGTAGTAAGGGTGATTATATATATAAGGAGTAGGTTTGTTACAGTGTGCCACCCTAGTAGTAAGGAGATTACATGAAGGGGGAGAGGGGGGGGGGGGGGGTTGTTACAGTGTGTCACCCCAGTAGTAAGGTGGGACGTGTCAAAGGGTGGAGCCAATGGGCGGGGTCAAGAGGTGGTAAAATTTGCTTTTGCCTAGGGTGGCAAATATCCTTGCACCAGGCCTGCCCATGCTCATTAGCAGAGCATCACTGTAATGAAAGAATATTAGGGGTTTAGTTATACAAGGTAATAATAAATGTGTTACCAATGGCTCTTTGCATAAATTGTGGGTATACAGTATGTTTTAATACTGAACATGTTATGTATTTAAAAAGCTACTTTTGTATATTTTATAAGCTGTTAATAAAGGACTGCTGTGATCGGGTAACCCCGGTGACACAATGCGGTGTCTTTGTTTATAGTGGAGTATCACTAATCCCCTTAGACTTTTTCACACAAACATATTTAACATTACAGTGGGTGTTTTGTAAATTGCAATGAATGGATATGTAAAAATCATTCTTTATGTCCCCTGTCATTGCCTACCTGCAGATTACAGAAGAATACAGCTCATAATATTGCAACTAGGCCTCCTGCACATTGACCCAGAGGTACTCCAAAAGCCACTGTAGTTTCAAATTTAGGTACTTTTTTATTACAGGTTTAACATGGGTTGAAATAAAGCAGAGAGTGATAAATTCTACAAAGTGATCAAGACAATTCAATCAAAAAATAAATAAAAAATAAGTAGATTGAAAGGCTCTAATGGCAAAAATTGTACAAAGTTAACAAACAAACAAAAAAACAAAAAAAACATATGCATAATATTCTGTTGTCCGTGCAAAAGTAACCTTGAAAATTTGTGCATGAAGCACATGGGCCAGGTGATCAATGAGAAGAACATCACGCAGGGGAAACAATGGACAACTTTAACAAGTTCCATTACAAATACTGAATATAATAAATAAAAAGTCCATCCGCATTTACTCACACTGAAGAGTCACTGTAAAGGGACATGGCCATTGAACACTAGTCCTAGGCTGATCTTCATTAAGGAAAGATTCAGTAATCTCCAATGTACCCGATCAATGCATTGAGTGAAAACAGGCAAAGTGACATTTTGATAGTGCCTAGGGTTAGCTAATGTGATTGTGTTATTGTTATTATTATAGTAATGATGATAATATTGCACTTGATCATAAAGAATGATTTCTGTGAGTAGATCATGTATGGATGCAGAGCTACAACATAAGGATGGATGTTTATTGGGTCTTGGCGAACAAGCCTATAGAGACTGATAAATACTGTATTTTTTTTTTATCTTTAACCCATTCCAGCAAATAACACTGGGTTATAGTGTGTGTGTGAACAGGAGTCCAATGAATATGTCTTAATATGTCAAGTAGGTCCTGAAATATATCCCCCAGAAGATCCTCTGCTGAATTCAATGAATTGTGCACAGGGGGCGGGCTTTTGCAGGGGGAGGGGCTTTGTGACTCCACTTCACTAGGATGTGGAGTCACAGACAATGAATATGTAAATTGAATCATGAAGCCCTGCCCCTTTGCACGGTTCCCTGAATTCAGCAGAGGATTTTCTGGGGGACATATTTCAGGACCTGCTGGACTTATTTAGGTAAGTGACCCCTCTTTCGACTCCTATTCACCCACACTATAACCCAGTTTATAGGGTTTAGTGTGGGTGAACAGGCTGACAGTTTTCCTTTAATTAAACTGCACGAACAAAAGCACAAGCGTAAAAAAATTCAAAAGTCCAGAAATGTGTATTTTTGGAAAAAGTGAATAAAAATTTATAAAACGTGATCAAAATGTAAATAGTCCTGATAAAAACTACAGATCATGGCGCATCCCTGTATACGGCAAAAAAAAGTTTTAGGGGTCAGCTGAGGATAATTTTATGAATAATAATTTCCATACAAAAAGTTTGAATTTAAATTGGGTATCATTTTATTTGTATGGGCCTTCAGAATAAAGATAATGGCCCTCATTTACTAACAGGATTCGGCCTCTTTTTGTCAGGATTTGCGACATAAATTCAGAATGTGCGACAGAAAAAAAAAGACAGAATCTGAATCACTCTGAGTGAAAAAAAATAACTACAAAATGGGCATTGTTTTCGGAAAAGGGGCGTGTTCCATACATTTCATCCAAAATCACTTGTCTTTTCTGAAAACCACTCCGAAAATCATGTGAATTTTCTGGGAAGAAAACCCTACACATTAAAGAATGTATAAAGTTTCAGAAAGTGGAGTAAATTTTCTGTTTGTTTGCTCCTTTGCCTGCCTCGTCTTTTTCAAGCGATTCTGTTTTTTTTTTTTGCACAATTTATTTTTTAAACGTTTTAGCTTTATTTTCACATTTTTATGAGTCTTTCCAACACGTTTTTTTTCCTATTGTTTCAGTAATAATGGTGAATCATAAAAAAAAAATATATATATATATATATATATATATACTCATGTTAATGCATCTATATGTGTGTATGCACATATATGTCTAAAAAAAAGTATATATATATATATATATATATATATATATATATCTATCTATATAGAGACTATTTTATTACATTTATTAACCGTATTTTTCGCCGTATAAGACGCACTTTTTCTTCCCCAAAACTGGGGGGGGGAAAATGTTGGTGCGTCTTATACGGCGAATACACCCCTATCACAGCGGTCCCTGCAGCCATCAACGGCCGGGACCCACGGCTAATACAGGACATCACCGATCGCGGTGATGCCCTGTATTAACCCTTCAGACGCAGCGATCAAAGCTGACCGCTGCGTCTGAAGTGAAAATAACACTAACCCGGCTGTTCAGTCAGGCAGTTCGGGACCGCCGCAATTTCACCGCGGCGGTCCCGAACAGCCCGACTGAATAGCCGGGTTAGTGCTTTCAGGACACCGGGAGGGACCTTACCTGCCTCCTTGGTGTCTGCTCCGTGCCGGTAACCCCTGTATGGCCGGCGCTCTCCTTCCTCGTCATCACGTCGTCGCGTACGTGCGTTGGCGTGCGTAACGACGTGATGGTGGCAACGGAGAGCGAGGATACCCGGCCGGCAGCAGAGATGTTTCGGAGCGACGGGGACACGGCGACAGCGATGGAGCGACATCCAGGGCAGCAGTGACGGGTCCAGAGCGGCGGGGACACGTGAGTATTACCTCCTATACCAGTGGTCTTCAACCTGCGGACCTCCAGCTGTTGCAAAACTACAACTCCCAGCATGCCCGGACAGCTGTTGGCTGTCCGGGCATGCTGGGAGTTGTAGTTTTGCAACATCTGGAGGTCCGCAGGTTGAAGACCACTATTGGGTTCAAAATCTTAATTTTTTTAGATTTTGCACCTATGAATTGGGTGCGTCTTATACGCCGGTGCATCCTATAGGGTGAAAAATATGGTATCTCTCTTTCTTTCTTTTACCATGCAACATATGTTGCCATGAGACAGATGAACCCTGCGACAGAAATTACTGTGCGATTGATTTTTTCCCTGCAACTAATATTGGGAAAAGTGCTGGGAAAATATTGGGAAAAGTGCGACAGATTAGTAAATTCCAAGAGAAAAAAAATTCGGAAAAGCAAAAGTCAAACACAAACCGACACTCCACTCTTAATAAATGAGGGCTAATGTGTCATTGTTATTGAAAGGTGCACTGGGTAGAAAAAGAAGCCCCCAAAAGTTGCAAAATGGTGGTTTTTTTTTTTGTTTTTTTCAATTTTGCCCTAGGAATATATATATATATATATTTTGTTTCACTGTATATTTAGAGGTAAAAGGAGTGATATCAATTAGTACAATTAGTGATACTGGTCTTTAGATAGAGAAATAAAAGAGATATGTCTATTAGAATGAGGTACAAACAAAACCTCAAAAAAATGGCCTTGTCCTGAAAGGGTTAAAGTAGTTAGTACTTCATTTTGGAGATATAATTGTCTATAGCTGTTCAACCACATGGGGGGATGGGGGGATGGGGGGATGGGGGAGGGGTCTCGACTATGCAGGGAATTGGAGCAGCGTTCCATTCACTTAAATGGAACTTTTTTTTGCAGTTCCTTGCATGTTAGGTGGCAGGGAGCAACGCTGTGTAAGAAAAATCATAGGCTGGGATATGAATCCTCAAAGATCAGACAGTGACGCTACAACTATGACATCACATTCTATGATAGGAAAAAGCACATTTAAAATGTCTATGCATGAGGTCATAAAGCTTTGTGGGAGCTACAAGCATAATAAAGATGTGGTAAATATCAGCACAATGTATCAGAGCTAAAAACATTGGGGGAGATTTATCAAAAACTGTGCAGATGTAAAGTTGCCCAGTTGCCCATAGCAACCAATCAGATTGCTTCTTTGATTTTTCAGAGGCCTCTTTGAAAATGAAAGAAGCAAGCTGATTGGTTGCTATTGGCAACTGGGTAACTTTTCATCTGCACAGGTCTTGATAAATCTCCCCCAATGTACTGTTATCGGCAGCATGGTGGCTAAGTGGTAAGCACTGTTTCCTTACAATGCTGGGGATTTAGGAGAATTTAGATTGTAAACCCCAGTGGGGACAAGAACCCATTTGAGTGATGACAAGCTATGTACAGCGCTGTGAAATATGTGGGTGCTGTAAAAATAAAGGAATTATAATTACTGTGCATATTTACACATCAGACATTTCTCATTATCCTCACTATTTGGGATGGAGTCACTAATGAGCCGTCTATCACGTCTTGTCAGTGAACAGTCATATTACATTCTATAAAGCTTCATCACTCACAAGTCATTCCTAAGCACTTCTAGATTGTTTTTTATTTCATATCCTTCAAGATCAAAAGCATCACTTCTTGATTCTTGCTTAAAAAAAAAAAAAATTTAAAAAATTACCCTAATCTTGTTAAGTGATCGCATAGCTCATTGCTTTATGTTTGGTGGGGTTTGATCTCATGAACGCAAACTGATCCAGACAATGAAGGGGTCACAGAACTGGTGCAGCTCTCCATCCAGTTCACTGCCTGCTCCCACAACATGTGTGTCCAATCCAGCCCCCTATCACCCCCACCCCTTGTGCCATTTTAACACCCCCAACGCAACCCAACCCTTCTTCCCCATGACAATTTAATTCTCTCTTCCTCTCCCTCTGATCCCCTGTGTCCTCCTGTGGGCTCCCGGAGGCTCAGGCGCAGGATCATAGCTGGTCCGACATCCTGTGCACTGCACTGACTACCCTGATGTCACGCCATAGAGCGGGGGGGACATCACTCGTTAATGCAGCGTAGGGGACGCCGAGCCCCTAAACCTGAGCCTGCGGAAGCCCACAGGACGACACAGGACAGGTTAAGAACACCAAGGGGATCAGAGGTAGGGGAAATAGGAGGTGGGAGGGGTAAGAGGAGGGGGTGGGGTTTTAAAGGGGTACTCCAACCCTAATACATCTTATCCCCTATCCAAAGCATAGGGGATAAGATGTCTGATTGTGGGGATCCCGCTGCTGGGGACCCATGCAAACTGTCATTTAGCACCCACCTTTGCAAGCCGTTATGCCCCCTCCCATAGACTTGCATTGAGGGTAAGGCATGATGTCACACGGGGGCGGAGTAGTGATATCACAATACTCCGGCCCCATGGTCATCACGCTGGAGAGCTTGCAAAGGTGGGTGCTGAATAAAAGACTGTAGGGGTCCCCAGCAGCGGGACCCCCATGATCAGACATCTTATAATATGTACTAGGGCTGGAGTACCCCTTTAAAAGGTCAGTGCTTGCAGATACCGTGGCTCACTGATATTTAGTGTGCTGCAGATCCTAAATAGGCTGCCTGGGTATGCGGTGCGTGAGTGTGCGGGACTTGCATGACCCGCAGGCATAGTGCCTGACCGCCTGTTCTCATCCACATATATGGATGCTCTGCATATATGTGTGTATGTGTGTGTGTGTGGTTGAACGTAAGTAGCAGGCATAAATAGCTAAAATGTCATGCCTGCAATTTCACTTCTTTAAATCCTACTATTACTACTCACTATTACTGAGGACACCTGCCAGTATTAATCTAAAGTGTCATAGCCACTAACATAATATAATAATGCTTCTTTATTAAATTACTTGATTATTTACAGTATCAAACTGCCAAGTCATTATTCGGCAAGGAATATGACAATATGTCTTCACCCCCAAGCACTGGATCTTATTCTCAGAAAGCGTTTTGTCAAGCAGCAATTGTGCCTGGAGTCATTATTAATATATTCATTTTTCTCTGCTTTCCTTTTCATCAGCGCAGCTTTGCTTTGTCAGAATCCTGCTGTGCTCATTTACAGTTCTTTACTGCAACTTATTTATCACGTCTTCCCCTCAAGATTCTTTGTTTATACCAAAGCCTTTACACCTGGTGTATTCAGAGGTATTTATCTGTTCTACCAGCTTCTAAAAGCTTCCATGTCTATGATCTCCGGCAGTATTGTAGAAATGTCATCATAAAATACGGCCAATATCATTTATAGCTTACTCCCACTGTTTCCCTGGCAATCTTCAGCATTTGATTTGGTCAGTGGCAGAACATTATCTCACAATAACTTATTGTGATTTTTATATCATCACTCAATTGATGTCTTTACTTTGTTATGTGTGTCTGTATATCTTGGTCAGTGCCGTAAAACAAGAGATATAGAATTCTGCTGCCATCGTAAGATAGGGAGTAGAGAGTCCTTCCTAAGATAGGGCAAGGAAGTGTATCAAACAAAACAAAATGCATGCTTCATTAACCCTTTAACCCCTTAAGGACCAGGGGCTTTTCCGTTTTTGCACTTTAATTTTTTCCTCCTTATCTTTAACAAATCATAACTATCAATTTTGCACTTAAAAATCCTTATCATGGCTTATTTTTTGCGCCAACAATTTCACTTTGTAATGACGTCAGTCATTTTACCCAAAAATATACGATAAAACGTAAAAAAAAAAAACATTGTGCAACAAAATTGAAAAAAAAAACCACAATTTTGTAAGTTTTAGTTGCTTGCGTTTCTATGCAGTAAATTTTCCGGTAAAAATTACACCTTATCTTTATTCTGTAGGTCCATAAGAATAAAATGATACCCTATTTATATAGGTTTGATTTTGTCGTACTTCTGGAAAAAATCATAACTACATGCAGAAAAATATATGCATTTAAAATTGTCATCTTGTGACCCCTATAACTTTTTTTTTTTTGCGTACGGGTCGGTTTGAGGGCTCATTTTTTGCGCCATGATCTGAAGTTTTTAGCGGTACCATTATTGTATTGATCAGAATTTTTATCGCTTTTTTATTCATTTTTTCATGATATCAAAAGTTACCAAAAATACACTATTTTGGACTTTGGAATCTTTTTGCGTGCACGCCATTGACGGTGCGGTTTAATAAACAAAATATTTTTATAATTTGGACATTTCCACGAGGTGATACAACATATGTTAATTTTTATTTATACAGTTTTTTTTTTTTTTATGGGAAAAGGTGGTGATTCCAACTTTTATTGGGGAAGGGGTTAAATTATCTTTATTCACTTTTTTTTCACTTTTTCTTTGCAATGTTATAGCTCCCATAGGGGGCTATAACACTGCACACACTGATCTTCTACATTGATCAATGGTTTCTCATAGGAAACCATTGATCAATGATTCTGCCGCATGACTGCTCATGCCTGGATCTCAGGCACTGAGCAGTCATTCGGCAATCGGACACCAGGAGGCAGGTAAGGGGACCCTCCTGCTGTCCTTCAACTGTTCGGGATGCCGAAATTTCACCGAGCCGATCCCGAAAAGCTCTCTCAGCTAACCGGCATTGGTTTACTTTCATTTTAGATGCGGCGTTCAACTTTGAACACCACGTCTAAAGGGTTAATAGCGGGCGGCACCGCGATCAGTGCCGCGCTATTAGCCCTGGTCCCGGCCGCTGTTAGAGGCCGGGCCCGACCTGCTATGACGTGGGGCCTTGCTGTGGCCCCGCATTATAGAAAGGGAAAGGACCCAGGACGTACCAGTACATCCTTGGTCCTTAAGTGGTTAAGGACGTCGGACATAAATGTACATCCTGATGTGCTGGGAATTAACACACAAGGACCCACATTAACAGTGTGTCCTGTAATAAAGAGAGCACAGGATCTGCGTTTGCATCATGCATGGCAGGTCCTGGCTGCTATCAGAAGCCAGGAACCCGCTGGTAATGGCGGACAACACCGATCGCGCTGTTGACCGCTATTAACTGATCACAGCATCTGCGGCAATGTGCCACTTCTAATGGTTAATATTATAGACCATGGCCAGCCGCGGGAATCAGATCAGTCAAGATGGTGGACGGAGGTCCCCTCACCTGCCTCAGCCACTCTCACGGGTCTTCTTGCAGACCAGAGAAGTAGATATCTGATAATATTGATCAGTGCTAAGCCTATGCATAGCACTAAACTGTTTAAGAAATCTAATGATTGATATAAACAGTCCCCTATGGGGATATAAAAAGTGTAAAATAAATGTAAAAAAAAAAAGTTAATAAAAATTTGAAAAATCCAACAATAAAAATGTAATTCACTCCTTTTTCCATCCTAACCAAAAACATGTAAAATAAAACAGTAGTAAGTAAGGACAATCAACTCACCCCTTAATCGCCTCTCAACCACAGCATGGACCAGTATAATTCCTCACTGATAAAAAAAGGCAGGAACTTGTAGAGAGAAATGTCCAGCAGGGTAATATGTGCAATAAAACCTTTTATATTAGGAACACATTGATACACAGGATGCGTTTGAGGGAATAACCTCCACCTTAGTCACACTTAGTCTTGACTTAGGTGGAGGTTATCCACTGAAATGTGTCTCTTTGTATCTCCTGTGTACCGATGTGTTCCTAATAAAGAAGGTTTCATTGTACATATTTCCACATTGGACATTTTTCTCTACAAGTTCCAGCAAAAAAATATATTATCACAATATAATTTTAATGATCCCGTTTGGTGAATGGCGTTTTAAAGTCCAAAATCCTGCCTTTTTGTTACATCACATTAAAACATTTTATAAAAAGGAAATAAAAAGTTCCATATACGCAAAAGTTTTACTAAAAAAAAAAAACATAAAGATGGAGCAAAAAATTACCCTTTATACAGCCCGTATACAGAAAAACTAGAATGTTATAGGTGGTCAAAAGGAGTTCATTTTAAACATATATTTGCTATATCTGTCCATGCCTATAAGTTTTGTATCCAGCAGAGGTCTTTATAAGGTGACTATACACGAGTTGAACTTTGCCTACTTCTCCTTTTATTACATGTGACAATAGGGAGATTGAAAATGACACCTGCAACATCTTGATCTGCCTGCAATATAGGCCAGTATTTTCATAGGGTTAATGTTTCTGGCCCTGTTGTTTGTTTTGGTTGCTGGGATGACACCTTTGTGCTCCTGGGTGTGGTTAAGCTTACTGAGCCAATTAGAGTCCTCCTCAGGCATATATAAGGAGGCCCTTTTCAGTAATGCTCTGCTTGTGATAGTTCTTAGTAACTTACCTAGCTGTCTCAGTGCTCATTCTGACTTTTTGACTGTCCCTCAATTATTTAGGAAGGGACTGTCATCGTGGTTATGGACCTGTCGTCTAGGGCAGGTATGTCAGTAGGCAGGGACAGGGGAGAGGGCGAGAATAGTGTGCACTCCCTCCCTGCCCAGATGTGACAGATATGCTTTATTATATTTTAGTTTACATTAGTCCATAACAATCCACCTATCTAGCTAGGATCAGTTGATCTTTTATACATTTTACATTCGCCACTAGATGACAGTGTTACTGTTTTACAAAAGAGCTTAAACTGAGGAGGCGACCTCTAAATGAACTGCGTTCTCTAGCCACAATGGTAATCATTAATACTTGACAATTATGTATTCCTGCTGGTTGTTCCCTGATGAGCTCCATTTGAGGAATGAGGGGGAAACATGTTGGGACACAAGGTGAGGGCTGAGGAGGTGACTTCTAAATGAGTTGCGCTATCTAGCCACAATGGTGATCATTAATATTTGACAATTATGTATTCCTGCTGGTTGTTCCCTGATGAGCTCCATTTGAGGAATGCGAGGGAAACATGTTGGGACACAAGGTGAGGGCTGAGGAGGCGACCTCTAAATGAGTTGCGCTATCTAGCCACAATGGTGATCATTAATATTTGACAATTATGTATTCCTGCTGGTTGTTCCCTGATGAGCTCCATTTGAGGAATGCGGGGGAAACATGTTGGGACACAAGGTGAGGGCTGAGGAGGCGACCTCTAATTGAGCTGCGCTATCTAGCCACAATGGTGATCATTAATATTTGACAATTATGTATTCCTACTGGTTGTTCCCTGATGAGCTCCATTTGAGGAATGAGGGGGAAACATGTTGGGACACTGGGCATTGTTTATTTGGAACATATCGGGATCACATTGCTGTAAATTAGAGGTATATCTCAGGATATATTCTTCAACCTGACTTGTATAATCAGTGTGCTTTGATGTTATTGTTGTGAGAATGTGTGACTGCAGAAATTTGGATTGGGGGTATAATTTTAATGTCACCCAGGCTCTGGATCTTCTTTTTAATTTATTTGTTCTTAGATAATTAATTCTAATCAATATTTGTCAGACATTAATTAATCAGAGTTCACTTAGATATAGCAAGGTGGATCAGCTGGTTGGGATGCCACTGGTAAGGAAGGGTAAGGGCTGAACAGCCAGTGGCGCCAGCTTATTGCAGCAGAGCTCATCTGGAAGTGGATAGGTGGATTGGATATCAAAGTTAATGGATAGGATATTTATGCAAAATGCCATGAAAACCCTGAAATACCACATCATTTTAGCTCACAGGAAAATAATGTACTACTCAAACTGCTAGTTTAAACATACATGGGATCAACATTAATAACTGAAGCTAAGGTAAAATAAAAAAGAAAGGAAATAATATAGAGACACTTTTTCTGTAGTCAATGTTTAATGTTTCTAAACTGAAATATTTGTTGTTCTTTTTTGCAGACACTAAAACATTTTAGAAAAATATTTATATTTTGCTTTCTAGATACAGATTTGTACAGTACTTCCCTTTGCATAATTCATTCTCTGCTGTAGGTTATTGACAAACTGTGAATTCTTAGATATAAATTGATGTTTCTTTTTTTGCCACTCACTTTACACATGTCCATGGACTGTAATTTATATTCTCTTTATTATTGTAGGGTTTTTGTGTCTTGAATTTCCTTATTTTTAATAGAAGTTCCAGAGGAGAGATTCCAATAAACTGTTTTTAGAATTCTAAGTCATAGCCATACACACAGTGGTAGGGTTAGGAAAATATCTAACAGCTATTCTTTTTTTTCGGTATTTCATAAGCTACTTTATCATTTTAGTTATCAGTATCTTATTTGAACTGTTTCAATGGCTGATGTGTATTTACCAATGATAATACATGAAAAAACAGTTCAATGATAAGTAAAAAGTTTGTGATATTTTCATAAGTATTGTCAATTTACTAACAAACCACATAGGATCGATGAAAAGTAAGCATGGAACCATCTTATTTGTTGCTGCCGTCTTGTTTAGAGAAAAACTGTAATAGTTAGAAATTTAATTTGCTGACCTATGGATGGCTGAAGGTTACTAAATCAGCAAATAGAAATATGAAAATGAAAAGCAGTGAAAAATCATTGTTAAAGGCGTTATCCAGGAATCGAAAAACATAGCTTGTTTTTTTCAAAAATCGCTTCCTGTCTATCTCCAGGTTTGGTGTGGTTCTGCCGTTCAGTTCCATTGAAGTGAATGGAGCCAAGTTGCAATATCACATCCAACCTGGAGACAAACAGGGAGTGTTTTTTTAAACAAATAAGCTCTATTTTTTAATTTCTGGATAACCCCTCTAACAATATAAAAGGTATTATCCCATGATAAATTCTTATAACCTATCCACGGGTGATAAATGTATGTTCATTGAAGCTGCACTCTTTTTCTTTTTCCTGTAAAACACTTACAGGCCTTCCATTAGGTAGAACCTAATGGGCAAATACAGGATTTTGTTAGACACTTATTAGTTTTGAAAAAGAAAAAACTATGTAGGTGTGTGCAGCTCACAACTATTACGCACCGAGGTCAAACTGGGCGAGCAACTATACCTTAATTGCTAGAAAAAGGGAAACCAAAAAATACAATGTAGCCCGGACCTTCTAGGTGAGTATAAAATGGATATACGTGGACCGTGCTTCAATAATAATTATCATTTATTTATAAAATATAGATAAGATTTCGACACTTCTCACAGGGCCCTTGTGAGAAGAACATACATATTAAAAGGCAACCTAACAATGTATTAGACAATAATATAAAAACTATAAACTTGGCATAGAGTAATAAAATGAAATAGCAAAGTAAGATCTGCACCATGCAAGTATATTAGAGAGTTGCTCTTCTAGATATTTAGGGTAGATATGTCCCTTTTAGATACAGTAGCAAACAGTCTGTGTTATTAGAAATTGTTACCGGTCTGTGAATTGTAACTCAGGCGATGGATATTGCTCCCGCAATGGCTGAGTGTCCGTGGTGTGCACAGTTCACTGTGCGGTGCTTCCAATTGTAAGCCTGGTCCAGTAGGATCTGAGCGTGGTGGCAGTCGCTGTCGGCTAAGGCGCTGGCAGGCGCCGAAGATCGTAATGGTGTCCGGGGACTGCTGGCGCTGGCGTGCGCTGGAGTTGGTATTCCTCACCGCTTTGTTAGTTGGTAGACAGGACCATGTACTGGAGGGCTGGAAGTTCACCTCGTGGTGCCGGCGTCTGACGTCAGAGCCGGGATGGCTACACCAGGATAGTTGCACCGGGATGGATCTGAACTGCTGAACCGGGTAGGTAGCAGAGTGAGAGCACTAATGATGGTACAGTTCATGAAGGGTAACTGGCCATAAAATTTGGGCACAGTTAAAGTACTACTATGCCAGTAGATAACGACTAGACGCGTTTCAGGGTTGTATAATGTAACCCTTTCCTCAGTAGTCATGATAGTTGCCATAGATCATCAGTTGTTTTATATGGGCACAAATCCCACCCCTTAACACATTGATAGATAATAATAAAAAGCATAAATGGATTCAATGGATCGGTTCACCTAGAGAGCAGTACTAAGTATAGAGTGGTGTGTGAATTCTGTTGGAAAATTGTAACGATGCGTTTTCCCAAACAGATGAATTTTTTATTTTTTTTTGTATAATAAAGAGAGATAAGAGATAGCATTAAATAACAAACGATGTATTGTGAATAAATAAATAAGGGAATACAATAAAATGAAACAAGAATGAAACAAGAATGAAAATGAAATAAAATAAAAATAATAAAAATAAATATAAATAACCATAGATATAAAATGAAATAAAATTAGTTATAGTAATAAAAATAAAGTGAGAATAGGAATAAAATTAAATAAAATATAAAAAATGAGAAAAAAATGAAAATAGAATTAAAATAAGAATAAGAATTTAAATATAAAGAATATAAGAAAAATAAGATAGAGATATAAATAAAATAAAAAATAAAAATAAAAATAAAAATAAAATAAAATAAAAATTAAAAATAAAAATAAAAATTAAAAATTAAAAGTAAAAATAAAAATTAGTGATGGGAAATAAAAATTAATATGAATAATAATAGAATGAGACAAAATAAAACATAAATGAATGGAAATAAAAATTAAAATAAAATGAATAAATAATTGAATAAAAAGATAATAGTGACATAAAATAATAATGAATAAAAGGACATCGTTGTAGATGAATTCATAGGGGATGAGGTCAGCCCATGGGATAACCCCTTAATAACCAAATAGGGGTGTTCCAATGGGCCGAGTGAATCCCCTATAAAAATCCGAAGAGTTCGAAGTTGGAGTTGAGTCCGCCAGGTTCTAATGTTGCAAATTCAAATATTTTCTTGCTTTCCGCTTTGGACATTTTCAATAAGAAGCTACCCCCTCGCCAATCTTTTTTGATTAGCTGGAGACCGGTGAAGGAGAGAGAGGACATGTCACTATTATGGACTGTAGAGAAATGTGCAGACAGTGGATGTTTCAGGTTTTTATTTTTAATATTATTAAGATGTTCAGCTATCCTCATTTTGAGAGCCCTTTTGGTTCGGCCAATATATTGCTTCTTACATCCACATTCTATAATATATAAGACACCCTTTGAATTGCAAGTTATTAGATCTTCAATTTTCCATTTGAAAGTGTTAGTTTGAGAACAGATTTCTACAACTTTTTTGGGGCCCTTTATTTTTGTGCAATTGGCACATGTTCCACACCTAATAAATCCTTTGGTGGTTAGCCAGGAGTTATTTAATTTCTTTGGGGGTGGTTTTATAGATGGTGCTATAGTCAAGCCTAAATTTGGGGCTCGGGTATATACTATTGGGGGACGTGACGGTAGTAGTGGGCCCACCTCTCGGTCTTGTTGTAATAGATGCCAATGTTTTTTAATTATTCCTTCTATTTTTTTATATGATCTATTAAAAGGAATCACCAATTTACCTCCAAAACTGTCAGCATTATTGATTTTTTCTCTTTTAGTAAAAAAGGTGGTCCTATCTAGTGTTCTCACATGATCCAGAGACTGTTGGAGTAGATGGTCGGGATAATCTTTCTCTTTAAACTGATTAGTGAGTTGTTGTGCCTCTTCCAAAAATTGTTCGTCTGAGGTACAATTTCTTTTTAACCTCCGGTATTGTCCTTTTGGGACATTAATCAACCATCTAGGTAGATGGCAACTGGAGTAACCTATAAAGCAGTTCTTAGCTGTTGGTTTGTGATATGTCTTGCATATAAGGTTATCCCGATCAGCACTTACAACAATATCTAGAAAATTGATACTGGTTTTACTAATAGTGGATGTGAAGTGAAGATTGTGATCATTAGTGTTCAAATTGGTTATAAAGTGTTCTAAATCAACTGTGTCCCCCTCCCAAATTAAGATAATATCGTCAATGTACCGCCTCCAGAGCACCAGGCCTGCGCCAAGCCGAGGTAAGATGGTACTCTCCTCCCATTTTGCCATAAATAGATTGGCGTAGCTTGGCGCAAACATGGTGCCCATCGCGGTACCAATTAACTGCAAATAAAAATCCCCTTCAAAATAAAAATAATTGTGAGTTAGAATGAATCGAATAGCTGAGGTGATGAAATTGATCTGAGGTGATTTGATGTGACCTTGTTGAAGGAAGTGTGTAACTGCTGCTATTCCTAAATCGTGCTTAATGATAGTGTACAATGATGATACATCTAGAGTGGCTAATATGTGTTTATCAGTCCATTTGAATTTTTCCAAGATTTCTATGATCTGAGTGGTATCCTTTAAATACGTGTAAGTTTTTTGAACAAATGGCTGGAGAAACCTATCCACGTACTGGGACAAGTTCGAAGTGATCGAACCTATCCCAGACACGATAGGTCTCCCCGGGGGGTCAATTAATGATTTATGTGTCTTTGGGAGACAGTAGAAAACTGGGATTCGATCTGGAGTCCCAAGTATAAAAAGATGTTCCCTTTCATTTAGGATTTCCTCTACCGCTGCCTCTTTGCACAATTGTTGTAATGTTTGAGAGTATTCCTGGGTGGGGTCTGATTTTAACTTCTGATAAATAGTCATGTCTCCCAACTGTCTGTTGCATTCTTGTATGTAATTGGCAGTATTTAATATAACAACTCCACCCCCTTTATCAGCGGGGCGAATGGTAATACCCTCCAATGTTTGGAGTTCTTTTATTGCCAATTTTTCTTTATGAGAAATATTATCTTTAAAATGCTTAGTATCTTGGATACCCCTCAGATCATTTTCTACCAATTTTTTAAAAGTGGTAACATCAGGCCCCATTAGGTGTTTTGGGTAAAACCATGACTTTGGTTTACATTCAGTGTGAATATATTCTGTTTCACTCATTGTACGTTCAAATGGAGTTTTCTGAAAGTGTTTTTTTAAACAAATATTACGGATATATTTTTCTACACCTACATATGTCTGAAATGTATCTAGTGAATGTGACGGGGCATATTTTAAACCTTTATTTAGCAGTTTTTCTTGTGCTGGTGTCAAAATGTGATTACTTAAATTTATAATGGATGTGTTCCCTGATGAGGTTTGACTATTTTTAGTGGAGGTTGTGTTGTGTGATCGAGCTCGATATCTTCTGCGTAGCCTCTTTTTTTGTTTGGTGTTCCTAATAGCTGTTGGGGAGGGGGGGCCGAGTGTATATCTGCTGATATCATGTGGGTTTTTAGTGGGGCTTTGGATGATAAGACTTCTCTGTATGTTGATTGGTTGTGTTGGTATTTTGGTTGAGATTTGTTCTGATAAGATTGGTTTTTGTAATAATTTGGGCGAGGGTGATACGGACTGTTCCTGTATCCTGTAAATGGTCTGTAATTGTTTCTTTGGGGAGAATTTTTGTATTGGGTATCTTCCCTCACATAGTGAGGTCTTTTGTAATTGTGACTTGACTCTAAAAAATCGCCATTTTCTGAAGGGGGGGCAAAACGGTTCTGAGTTGGTACATTATACTGATTATGATTCTCCTGTGTACTAACAGTTTGTTTCTGTTTTTGTGACTGCCACAGTAATTTCTTGTTTTTTCTATTAATTATCTCCATCTCTAATCTATCCAATTTATTACAAATTTCTTCTTGATATTTTAAGTACTCTGAGTTTTGGTCAAACTTGTCCATTTCAAATTTTAATTGATTGATTTGTGAATCACAGGTGTTTAACAATTCCTGTCTTCTGTATATGACAAGTTGTACCAAGCCTCTCGAGTATTCTTTTAATGTTTTATTCCACTTGTTATTAAATGTCTCTCCTTCAAGGTCTGCAGCGGGAGTTTTTGATAAACTTAAACCTTTGGGGATAATATCTATCTCCAATAAATGGGATAAGCTTTTAATTTCCCACTGATTCCTTAACCTTTTGGACATTACCACCTCCAACTTTTTGAATGTCTGAATTACTGCTAGATTATTTTGCTCTATAGGTAAATCATACTGTGAATTGTTAAATTTATATTTCTCAATAGATTGTTTTTTGCTCTCTAGGTGTGACCAAATATTCATTGTATAAATATATTATAATTGGAGCACGTTCACACTAGGTATAACAAGTCAAAAAAGAAAAAACTATGTAGGTGTGTGCAGCTCACAACTATTACGCACCGAGGTCAAACTGGGCGAGCAACTATACCTTAATTGCTAGAAAAAGGGAAACCAAAAAATACTTATTGGTTTTGCCCTTATGTTTGCACAACAAATACAGGTGATTGTGTTTCTTGACACCCTTCATTCTATAGGGCAATGTGTTTTGTTACTTATCACTGTGTGTACCCTCCTGTCTCTCACCCTTGATTCTAATCCCTCCTATGCTACTATTCCTTCAGAATTCAGAGAGTGGTCCTACTCTGTGACCGACATCCTTTTCTGAGTGTGCATGTAAAAATAACTGTTAAACACTAAACAGACTGCCTTCTGGGCACCAATAAAGGGGTATTCCGCTGCTAAACATCTTATCCCCTATTCAAAGGATAGAAGATAAGATGTCTCCCTCTGCTGGGGCCCCCTGCAAACTCCCACAGCACCTGGCATTCTAAACAAACACCGGGTTCCTGTGGCAGTGGCCACACCCCTCGCGTCATCATGCCACCCCCTTTCCATTCATGTCTATGAGATGGGGCTTGTCGATTGACACGCCCCCTCCCATAGACATGAATGGAGAGCGTGCAGCATGACGTCACAAGGGCTTGGCCGTGATGTCACGATCACAGCCTCCGGCTCCGAGTGTTCTGAACAAAATGTTCAGAACACTGGAGCACTGGAGTACCCCTTTAACCAGAAAGAATATTTACTGTAGATTAAAAGGTTTCACTGTTATAGGTATACTGTTAGATTTACAGTTATACCATTGTTTTAGTTAAGGGTTTAACTGCATTTTTCCTAACAAAATGATTTTGTGCTGTAAAGTGGGAGGAGATTTTTTTGTCGGATGGCAGGACAGCTCTTCGTTGGTTTGTACCATTTTGAGAGGGCATTCACACAACATTGCCTGCATGGCATGGATCTGGCAGAAGAAGCTCCTAAACGCCTGATGATTTTCTGTGCCAGAAGCATGCCAGGCCCCATTCAAGCCAATGATCTGAACATCGGAGCTGGAGTCCAGACCAAAAGTCTGATATGGTCAGAAAAAGACCAGAATGGAGTAACTAGGTGATTGGATTGAATGGGGTCCAAAACTACTTCTGCAGACCGTTTTGATCTTCTCCTACCAGATCCGTGGCACAGAGGCACAAGGTGGGGTGTGAATGCACCCTAAGGGCCTATTCGCATCTACAGTAATCTGCACATATTTGATGCACAGGATTTGAAGCTGTAGATTTGCAGTTGGGTTCAGTCATTTAGTTTACAATAACCTCTGCAGCATAAAATCTGCAGCTTCAAATCCTGCAATGATGTTACTGTAAGTGTGAATAGACCTTCAGGATTTATTCAAACAACTTTTGTGTATACGGTTTAAGGATATTAAACTGTATGAGATAAAACCATATTCATTTGTATACCAGGTTTTATATGGTTCTCACTGGCTACAATACTCTGTTATACAGAGCATATAGGGGTTTGAAACAGTAGACCAAACCTGTGGTAGGACATGGTTTTTTGTTTGGCAAAAAAAACTGACTGAACCGCAACCATGACAAACCAAACAAAACACTTTCCCTTTTTTAGTATAGTTTCTCAATGGCAGTGTATGAATAAGGCATCAAATACAGTTCTATAAGGTTTTATAATATAAAACCTTATGCAGTCCCATATACAAAAACTATGGAGTGAATGCACTCTTACTGGCAGATTCTTTTTACTGTATATTGAGTAAGATTCTATAAGACTAAAATGGGTCACACGTGAGTGTATCCACAGCGTATTTCACGCTGTTCATGCGCCAACGGCAATCACAGAGGGACGGAATTGTGAGCTCCTGGTAGCTCTGTGCGTCCACTACAGTGGGAAATCCGGCACTATGGGCGTACACACAGAGCTACCAAGCCGCAGCCTGGAGCTCGCTCTGCCGTCCCTCTGTAACTGCTGTCAGCACATAAGCAGCGTGAAATATGATGTGGTTGCACCCAATGTGACCCTGCCCTTAGTTTTTCTAAATTCTTATGCTAACATTTTTAACATGTCAACTTTTTTTTATATGTCAATTTTTAATACTCAAAGAAATACCTAATAATCTGCAATGCGGATTTAAATAAAAAAAAATTCTCTAAATACAAATAACTAAAATCTAAACTCATTCAAAAGCTATTAGGTTCACAAACTAGATATAATCGTAACAAAATTAGCATTCACGCAGTGAAAGTAAATACATTTTTATCATTTTCATTAATGTATCTGCATATGTGTTTAATGTTGCATGTTAAAGGTATGCTAGGTGTATTCCATTAATATCATTTAGCCCTGCATAATGAAACTGAATTTTTTTTTCTGAAAGGTTCTTTTTCTAGATGTTTTTAATGATATAAAAACATAATAAATACAAACTATTTTCACATGCGTAACAAAATTTGATGTAGCCGTAAAATTAATCGAGACGAAACATATAAATATTTTTTTGGTCATTCTGAATAACTTAAAATATTCTGCCAACATGAAATAATAATAGCTTGAAGAGCAATTTTTCCTTAAAAAAAAAAAAGTGGTTTATCATACAGACCCTCTAGACAATCCAATGGGGTTATGGGGATTAAGAGTGTAAATATTTTTTAAAGGCATTTTTTTTTCTTTTTTACTGGTGTGTATGTAACTGACAATGTAACAGATATTCAAACTGCAGGGCCTGTGTGGACTAAAGGTGTTCTTAAAGCCATGTGGGCCCTGCATATCATATTTCTGTTATATTTTACCCTGTGTCTCAGATTTACCGAGAGCAGTTATATTTTTTCTACTAAATTAATAAACAATTGCTCTTTTTTTCATGCTGAGTGTATGGTATAAATAACACTTTAAATGTATGCGATGAATTGTCAGATGTACAATAACCTGATATGTATAGTTCCTGCATACACACACAAAAGAAGTTTACACTGGAAAAACAGATCCCTGTTATGTGTTATTAGTGGGAATGGTTTTATGTGCCATAGAATCACAAAACCAATTCAGTACAAATCAATTATTTTTTTTAAATAAAAATCCAAAAATGACTAACAATATCAGAACCCTGTAACTTGATCAAACACAACCAAGGGTCAGGAGGTAAAGTGGATACTCAGGAACAGCCGAAGTCAGGGAACTGAATGCAGCATAGTCATAAGTCAGAACCAAGATCAGGAAATAAAATGGATGTCAGTCCGGCCAGGGCCATGCACAGAATCAGTCAGGAACAATAGGAACACTCAGAGATTTGAGTCTATGCCCGGGCAGAGGCAGTCTGAACTGTTGCAGGTTTAAAAGCCAGGGCCGAGAAGAGAATAAGGTGTCTGATATTACAGGCCAATAGTCAAGTGATAACAACATTTTATCTCATAAGGAAAGCATATGTATGGCAGATCCAATCTGCTACAGAATTTGTGTCAATATTGTTGCAGTATATAGTACTATTATACTTTGATCAATATATTGTTACTAAAGATAAGCAACCCAAGCCCAATAACCTGGTCTAGCTCAGAACGCTGGGGTGAAAGCTGGTCGCCAAGCATTCAAACTTTTGCAGGCTCAGCTTACGTGATCCTGGCAGTGGTGCTATTATTAGCAGAAGGGTTGAGGAACACATGGCTTTTAGGCACCTGAATTAATACAGTCATGGGCGTAAATGTTGGCTCCCCTGAAAATTTTCAAGAAAATTAAGTATTTCTAACAGAAAAGGATGGCAGCAACACACATTTTGCTATTATTTCCTTTGTGATTTGGAACTAAACCAAAAAGGGAGGAAAAAAAGCAAGTTGGACATAATGTCACACCAAACTCCAAAAAGGGGCTCGACAAAATTATTGGCACCCTTAACTTAATATTTGGGTGGACACCCTTTGGAAAAACAAACTGACATTAGTCACTTCCTATAACCATCAATAAGCTTCTTATACCTCTCAGCTGGACTGTTGGACTACTCTTCCTTTGCAAACTGCTCCAGGTCTCTCTTATTAGAAGGGCGCCTTTTCCCAACAGCAGATCTCTCCACAGGTGTTCAATGTAATTTAGATCTGGACTCATTCCTGGCCACTTCAGAACTCTCCAGCGCTTTGTTGCCATCCATTTCTGGGTGCTTTTTGACGTATGTTTGGGGTCATTGTCCTACTGGAAGACCCAAGATCTCTGATGCAAACCCAGCTTCTGACATTGGTCTGTACAGTGTGACCCAAAATCTGTTGGTAATCCTCAGATTTCATGATGCCTTGCACACATTCAAGTCACCCAGTGCCAGAGGCAGCAAAACAACCCCAAAACATGATTGAACCTCCACCATATTTTACTGTAGGTACTGTGTTCTTTTCTTTGTAGACCTCATTCCATTTTTGATTAACAGTAGAATGATGTGCTTTACCAAAAAGCTCTATCTTGGTTTCATCTGCCCACAAGATGTTTTCCCAGAAGGATTTTGGCTTACTCAAGTTCATTTTGGCAAAATGTAGTCTTGCTTTTTTATGTCTCTGTGTCAGCAGTGGGGTCCTCCTGGTTCTCCTGCTATAGTGTTTCATTTCATTTACATGTTGATGGATAGTAATTGCTGACACTGATGCTCCCTGACCCTGTAGGACAGCTTGAATATCTTTGGAACTTGTTTGGGGCTGCTTACCCACCATCTGGACTATCCTGCATTGACACCTTTCATCAATTTTTCGCTTCCATCCACGCCCAGGGAGATTAGCTTCAGTGCCATGGGTTGCAAACTTCTTGATAATGTTGCGCACTGTGGACAAAGGCAAATCTGGAGATGGACTTGTAACCTTGAGATTGTTGATATTTTTCCAAAATGTTGGTTCTCAAGTCCTCAGACAGTTCTCTCCTCCTCTTTCTGTTGTCCATGCTTAGTGTGGCACACACAGACACACAATGCAAAGACTAGGTGAACTTCTCTAGTTTTTATCTGCTTTCAGGTGTGATTTTTATGTTACCCACACCTGTTACTTGCTCCAGGTGAGTTTAAAGGAGCATCACATGCTTGAAATAATCTTATTTTTTCACAATCTTGAAAGGGTGCCAATGATTTTGTCCAGACCATTTTTTGGAGTTTGCTGTGACATTATGTCCAATTAGCTTTTTTCCCTCCCTTTTTTGGTTCAGTTCCAATACACACAAAGGGAATAAATATGTGCATAGCAAAACATGTGTTACTGCAATCCTTTTCTGTGAGAAATACTTCATTTTCTAGAAAAATATCAGGGGTGCCAACATTTACTGCCATGACTGTAGATGAAGTACTAGGAACACTAAGATGATGTCAGGGTAGTCTAGCATTGCTTGCATCTAGCATCAACATCACATGACGCCAGGTTAGCCAATAATTGCATTATGTGACATACAGCTTCCAGGTCAATCAGAAGACAGCATAGGGACATACGGATAGAGGTTGTCACACCAACCAAATTTGATTTTATGAACATGTGAGTAGAAGTCTTGACAGAGGAATGATTGTGGATAGTGTTTTTTGGATTTTGCAAAAGACGTCTGATAGGTAAGTTAGGGTCTTTGGGTTTAGAAATTTTAGTTTGTAACTGGATTGAAAACTGGCTTAGGGATCGTACGCAGAGAGTGGTTGTCAATGATTCCTACTCTGAGTGGTCCCTGGTTATTAGTGAGGTACCCCAAGGTTCAGTACATGGCCTGCTCTTGTTTAATTTATTTATTAATGATAGAGAGGATGGGATTAACAGATCTGTTTCTATCTTTGCAGATGGCACCAAGCTTTGTAGCACTGTACAGTCTATAGAGGATGTGCATAAGTTACAAGATGACTTAGATAGACTAAGTGTCTAGGCATCTGCTTGACAAATGAGGTTCAATGTGGATAAATGTAAAGTTATGTATCTGGGTACTAAAAACCAGCATGCATCGTATGTTTTTTTTTTTTTTTTTTTCAGGGGGGGGGGGGTTAAACTGGGAGAGTCACTGGTAGAGAAAGATCTGGGCATACTTGTAGATCATAGACTACAGAATGTAGATCATAGACTACAGAATAGCATGAAGTGTCAGGTAGCTGCTTCTAAGGTCAGAAGGATATTGTTATGTATCAAAAGAGGCATGGACTCAAGGGACAGGGACATAATACTATCCCTTTATAAAGCGTTGGTATGGCCTCACCTGGAATATGATCAATGTTTACATGTTTGTAAATGGCCCATACAAAACAATAATAGGGAAGAATTGTTCCAGGTTACACCTCCTCAAAGGACAAGGGGGCACTCCCTCCGTCTGGAGAAGAAAAGGTTTAGTCTCAAGGGGCGACATGCCTTCTTTACCATAAGAACTGTGAATTTATGGAACAGTCTACCTCAGGAACTGGTCACAGCAAGAAACAGTTGAAAGCTTCAAAACAGAGTTAGATACAAGCCTAGAACAAAATAATATTAATGCTTATGCAGAAATTTAAAATCATATCCCTTCCCCTTCATTCATTCGTACCCCTTCCCTTTAATTCCTTGGTTGAACTTGATGGACGTGTGTCTTTTTTCAACCATACTAACTATGTAACTATGAGTTTAGGAGGCTAAATAAGCATCTAAGGCCATTAGATATATTTTCTGGGTTTAATCAAATATATAGTATTTGTACCTACATTTAAGATAAATATGCAATAAAAGCATTTATAGTGAGTGTGTATTATGCATTTTAGGTCAAGCTGCCTGTAGTTTTTCGAGTTTAACCCTAAATGACATTGGGTGTAAACATACCTCCAGGTGCCCTGGTATATAATGCCCCAGGATTTATATTTATGTCCTGTAGATTAACCAAATGTAGGGCTTGTGGTCGCTTCATGCACGATGTATCCCGTATTCCGTCAGCAGCAAGGAACCACCAGTAATGGCGGACATGAGCAATCCCGCTGATGTCCACCATTATCTATTTAGATGTCGTGATGAATACTATAGCATACCATAGAAGCAGATCACCGATATAAGATTGTAGGGAAGTAGATTGCCAATATTGCTGATCAGTGTTATACAGGGCTTTAGAACTCTTAGGCAGTGTTACACAGGTGTTTTGCGGCTTATTGTATTGCCAGTTCAAGTAAAAACTATTTATCACAAACCAAACTTTTTTGATAAGTTTGTTGAGCCTGGCAAGCCGATCTTTTGAAAAAAGCTTGCTCAACTCTAATTGTTACAATTGAAATATAATTTATAAAGAGAAATAGATGTACTGTAAAACTTTTGTTTAATAAAGTACATCTTAAAACTCACCACTTAATAACCTTCACACTATGTTCACATAAAACTTATATATAAGTACAAGATGAATCCTCATAAATATTACGATATGTAGGAACAAAGAAATAAAATCTGGAGCTCTCACGCATTTGTCTTGACAGTCAGTACTTTATTGATAGAAATCCACAGAGGTAAAATCTATTTTAAAAAAAGTACATGCTGGAGAGCGGAGCATGCACCGGGCGACGGCATCCGTTTCACGCACGGAGGCATGTCATCAGGCCCATCGGTGACGTCAGTCTGCAGGTATTCATGCTTTAAATACATGAGAAAGCATGTACTAACATGTCACAATGACACATACAAAAAACATTAACAACTTAGAAGAGCACATATTAAAAACAAAACACCAGATGATGAACTAAAATCCTGCAGGTATGTTGCCAGTAACTTGGTTATAAAAAAAACATTCAATTCATTCCGTTCATTTAGTCCTGGGGACCTATCGCATCTGTTTGCATAATCCACCAAGCTTCTCTTTGCATTAATCTCAAATGCCGCTCTCCTCCATCTTTCAATGGTGGTACCTTTTCTATGCCGGCAAATTTTATACACCTGATTTTGCTGCTATGGGTATCCACTATATGCTTAATAAACCTAGTGGCTCCTGTCAGAGTTTTAATGGATCTAATGTGTTCTCTAATATGTTTGAACAAACTCCTTTTCGTTTTGCCTATATAAAAGAGCCCACACGGACAAAATAAACAGTCAGTTTTACAGATGATAAATTCATTTACTGAAATAGATTTGGATCCCATTTTCAAGCATTTCGTAGCCAAGTTATGGTAACAAAAAGAACAGTTGTTGCATTTATAGTTACCTATTGGTGTATTAGTGCTCCACCAATTTTTAGAAGAATCATCTTTCCTTTCTTTCTAGTTTTTTTTTTTTTTTTTAAATCAGATTACCTACTGTTCTATTTCTTCTAAAAGTAATAACAGGTTTACGCAAGGCTATGTCTCTGACATCTGGATCCTGTTCCAAAATGTACCAGAATTTCCATACTGCATTTTTCAAAATAGAATTCATAGAAGAATTCTGGAATGAAAAAATAAACCTTTTGACATCCTTCTTTTTCCTATTCTTGTGTTTCAGTGGTTGGGCTCTATTTATATTTTCACTTCAAATGAAGGCTTCATTGATTATATTTTGTGGGTAACCCTATTCTATAAATCTATATTTTAAATCCTCAGCCTGTTTGAGAAACTGGTCATGATCATTGTTGATTCATTTCAACCTAACAAATTGGCTATAAGGGATACTTGTTTTGACATGTTTTGGATGGGAGCTGTTAAAATGGAGAAGGGCATTCTTAGATATACTCTTTCTTAAACCTGTTGTAATCAGTTGGTCATTGGAGGCCATAATCTCCACGTCCAGAAATTCCAGTCTAATCCCCCCGAACTGATATGTAAAGGTCATATTGGATTTATTTTGACTCAGAACCCCCCAGACTACAAAGATATCATCGATAAATCATAAAAATAACTAGATAGATGGGGCATAAGTATTACTGGTGGAAAAAATTAACTCCTGTTCTAGTACAGACAAAAAAAGGTTTGCATAAGTGCAAGAGATGGGCGTGCCCCTAACAGTACCCTGTTTTTGTCTGTACCAGTTAACCTCAAATCTGAACACATTATTTCCCAAAATGAAATTGAGCCTGTCACTATCAAAATCAATGAAATCCTGAGATTTATTTGCACTGCATAGACATTTCTGGATTGCCTCTATATCCGCATTGAGTATAGAGGCTCTCCATGTCTATAGATGCCAATTGATTTCCCTCTTGCCAACAGAAACCATCTAAAATGTTAATGAGTTCCCCTGTATCGTTTAAAAAAGAAGGCATGACAGCTATTAGTGGGGATAGCAACCAATCTAAATAGCCAGAGAGCGCCTCAGTCACCGAGCCAGTTCTGGCCACAATAGGGTTGCCTGGGGGCTGGCTCAGTGACTTATGAACTTTGGGAAATATCTAACAATACGGGGATTGTGGATGTTCAATAAATAATTTAACAGCTGTGGATTCTGATATAACACCACGATCTGCGTATTTTCTCAGGAAGGAACAAAGTTTATTCTGTATTTTACGTGTGGGGTTAGCAGTTAACGGTTCATATACCATAACATTGCCCAATTGGTTAGTGACTTCGGCATCGTGGTCCTTACGATACCAAACCACCACCATTGAAAGATGGAGGAGACTGGCATTTGAGATTAATGCAAAGAGAAGCCTGGTGGATTATGCATACAGATGCGATAGGTCCCCAGGACTAAATGAATGGAAAAAATGTAATGTTCTTTAATAGCCAAGTTACTGGCAACATACCTGCAGGATTTCAGTTCATCATCTGGTGTTTTATTTTAATATGTGCGCTCCTATGTTGTTAATGTTTTTTGTATGTATCATTGTTATGTGTATGTGCTTAGTATGTGCTTGCTCATGTATTTAAAGCATGAATACCTGCAGACTGACATCACCGATGGGCCTTATGACACGCCTCTGTGCATGAAGCGGACACCGTCGCCCGTTGCACGCTATTGCCTCCACTCCCCAGCTTGTACCATTTTACAGATTTTACCTCTGTGGATTTCTGTCAATAAAATGCCGACTGTCAAGACAATTGGGTAAGTGCTCCAGATTTTATTTCTTTGTTCCCACATAACGTACTAGGAGTTATTTTCATATCTGTGATGCACCACTGATTGGATCATACCGCTCTGCTCAACTACTCACCTGCATGTGATTGAGAGCCTGCTCTATAACCAGTGCCAGGTATCTGTTCTTCTCTTTGGACATTTTTTCCTCATACATAGTACACTACTTTTCCCCTAGTACTAGAAACATTCCCAACATGTTTCTGTCTCACAACATGTGGGTGTCCTCAGAAATACACTAAACCAAATGCAGGAGTGCTAAAATTTTGTGAAGGTCTATGCTGGTAATACATAAGTGCAATGAATGTGCCATTACATTCAAGGTACCAGAATATATATGCATGAGAAAAAGTATATATTGGTGGTAAACACTTTAAATCAGTACATATACTTGTACATATAATTACTAGATGACCATGTACAAAAAAGATCAAAAAGTAAGGGTAGACATAACAACACATTTTATTGGCTCTGTTCTGGCTAGTAAATAATGTCCAGAATTACTCCAACCCAGTGGTAGATAAACTTAAAGGGGTACTACCGTGCTGACAACTGATCCCCTATCTAAAGGATAGGGGATAAGTTGCCTGATCGTGCAGGGTCCCGCCGCTGGGGACCCCCGTGATCTCGCACGCAGCACCCCGCTCTCATCAGGCCCCGGAGCGAACATCCGCTCCGGGTCTGATGACAGGGCCGGTGATCGTGACGTCACGCTCCACCCCTCAATGCAAGTCTATGGCAGGGGGCGAGAAAGCTGTCTCGCCCCCTGCCATAGACTTACATTGAGGGGAGGAGTGTGACATCACATGGGGGCGGAGCCATGACATCACGATACCCCGGCCCCATGATTGGCAGTCATCAGACCCAGAGCGATGTTTGCTCCAGGGCCTGATGAGAGCGGGGTGCTGCGTGTGAGATCGCGGGGGTCCCCAGCGGTGGCCCCCGGGTGATCAGGCAACTTATCCCCTATCCTTTAGATAGGGGATAAGTTGTCAGCACTGTAGTAGTGTTGCTAACAAATATTCGCGAATATTACGAATTTCGTGATTAAAATTCGCTATTACGAATATTCGTCTGTTATTCAAGCTGTTTTAAGAACTGAGCACATTGTAGGGATCTCCTTCGACTGATAAATGCAATGCTTGTATCATTTCATTAAAGACCCAGGGATGAGACTTTGAGGCGAAAGGTTTATGCATGCGAATATTCGCATTGCGAATATTCGCAATATGAATATTCGCAATGCGAATATTCATGGAAATTACGCCTTACTTATGCCTGTGAGCCAATCAGAGTTCTGCAAGCACAGTTGTCAGAGCTTAGCAACGTCCCTAGCAACGTCCCTCACATGATGTTATAGCGCGCATGCGCAGACAAGCAAAATTTCGCTATTAATTTCGCATTCGCAATAGCGAAATTTAGCAATTCAAAAAAACTTCACGAATATAACGAATATTTGGATTTCACGAATATGGGACAAATATTCGTCCTCATATTCACAAAATATCGCGAATTCGAATATGGCATATGCCGCTCATCACTACACTGTAGTACCCCTTTAAACAACACATCTTTGGTGGAAATAGCTACTGTGCAAAATGTGCAAGCACATACTTGCCTCTATTAGGAAATTCTATGATCCCCTTAAGATCTGCTTTATGACAGCATGTAGATATATTATGCAACAGAAGTTTATAAAGCAGTATGAATTTAGCGTGCTAAAATACAGAGGTCAGTTACAGGATGAGCTCATACCCTGCAGTGGCAAGATGCCGGAACTGTCCCCCGGCGGTTGCCCTACTATTGGGATCCATGGTGGTGAAGTCAATTAAATTTTGTCATAAAACAGTTCATCTATAAACCACTCCAGGATTATTATAATAGTAAGCTATTTTAATTAGTATTTTCCACTAAGGCAATGCAAAGCTTAACAAACTAGGATTAATGTGTGAGACATGTAGCTTAAGCTTCAGCCCTTGTGAACCATGTCCTGCTATTAATTAATCTTCTTTTAGTTGCAGAAAACAAATTATTAATTAAAATGGGATTTGGTAGAAAATATGTTTTATATCATTTTCTTTTTATGAGATTTATTTCCATGGAACTAATGCTGTGGGTCAAAATGACATTTTGACTTTGTTTTCAAAAACCTTTGTTTCTAATCTATAAAGCTGTGAAAATTATGGTAAACATGTTATAGAATAATCATACACCTAATACAAGCTTCTGTACATGGCAGTCCATATTCTGCTAATAGGTTCTCAGGGAAATAGCAGGGGATTAGAGTTCATCATCAGTTCATTGCGACGTATCGGGGGACCTCCCCTTACTCACACATGAGTAAGGGGGAGGTCCCCCGAAACATCGCGTCATGACCCTGATGGCTCCCAGCTAGTGTGTTAAGACCTCTGCTAGACTGGATGTGTGCTGACATCCCATCTGTCAAGCTGACTTAAACTACAGAAAAGATCCGAATAAATATGAAAATATGAATCATCTAACCGTGAGTGCTGGAATTCATTTGAATTAGTGTACAGCCCATGTTCGTTGATATGTGTATCTAATGTGGAGACAGTGAATATCCACATTTAGGTGTTTTGCACAGTCTACACAGAGACTCTGTTCATTCCAAGATTTTAAAAATGTAATGTGTTCTTTATTCTGTGGGTCAATACAATTAAAAGGATATCCATGATTATATACTTTTCTTTTATTGTTGCACCTTAAAAAAATTGCTAACTTTTTAACCAAATTAGTATGTTTAAAATCCCTCTATTTTGACAACCTATACATTTTTCATTTTTCAATATAAGCGGCAGTATGAGGGCTCACTTTTTGTGTTGTGATCTGTACTTTTTATTGCTCCATCTCAGACCAGAGCAGAAGTCGGGATGGAGACGGAGGCAGTTGAGCATAAAATGTAGATGCCGTGATCTGTACTGATCAAGGCATCTGAGGGGTTAATTTTTTTCTCCCCTACATATTTCTGAGGGGTTAATGGCAGACATCCGCGCGATAGCGGATGTTGGCCATTGCCGGCGGGTCCCTGGCTGCTATCAGCAGCCGGGACCTGCCGCACATGACCCGAGCAAGGCTCTGATGCTCGCAGTCATGTAAAGGACATAAATGTATATCGTGGTGCGCGAAGTACCGCTGCACCAGGACGTACATTTATGCTCTTTGTCGTTAAGGGGTTAAAGGGGTACTCTGGTGGAAAACTATTTTTTTTAAATAAACATGTGCCAGAAAGTTAAACAGATTTGTAAATTACTTCTGTTTAAAAATCTTTATGTCTCCAGTACATTTCAGCTGCTCTATACTACAGGGTGGGCCATTTATATGGATACACCTTAATAAAAATGGGAATAGGCTTAGTTATTTTAATTGACAGAGATAAAACTGAAAATGAATAAATAAATAAATGCTATAATAATAAACCATTCTGCTTATGTAGTGATTTAATAATTGTAAGCATTTTTTATAAGCAGTAGGTAAAGACGCTAGTTGTTATCACATCCGTTGCATCCTAAAGAGAATATCCCAAGATTAAAAGCTAACCCCTATCCACAGGACTGCTGTGACACCCAAGATCATACTAACAGGGCTCAATCGTCTCCCAGGTAAATAAAGAGGCAGCACACATGTGTAGTCACTTTTGCCGCATGGTAGAATGCGGGGGGGGGGGGGGGGGGTCCCCAGCGGCGGGACCCCGGGATAAGATGTCTAGGGGTGGAGTATCCCTTTAATAACATAAATGAATATGTATATAAAAAAATTATGATTGTGGGCTGGACAATAAGCTGCCATCTAACACAACCCAAAGTAAGGTAGAAGAAAATGAAAAGCTTGACACTCATCTGCTGGTTAATGTGCAAGGCTGCCTGCTGGTGTGCTTCAGATGACCTCTATAAGTAACAAGAGCAAGTAAAGACTAATGTTCTCTCGCTTGAAAAAGGCCTCATGGTGAGGCTGAAACGTTGCACTCTGTAACATGAATAGGTAAATAAACCATATATATTTGAATGGAGTGCCGCTCTTCTACTTTTTATTTCTTGGATTCTTGGTTTTCTAATCAGAATCAAAGGGAGCAGAGCACCCTGCATTTGGACTTAAAGCCCAATATACAGTGCCGACCTTCGGGACATTTTTTCTAATGTTCTCACAACTATGTAAGCAGATAAATAACTTTTTCCTGCCAAACTCTTTATTTAGTGAAAGTAATTGCAATTTTTTAGATGGAAATGATAATCACAGGCTGGGTCCAGGTACAGGCCTATAGATGAGTATGAGGCATGTAAATTTACACACATAGGCTGACATTTATCATTGTCTTTAGACTGTCTTTTGTGTCTACAAAAGGTGCAAAAAAGGTGCAAGCAGGGTTTATTTGCACCTTTTTTGCACCTTATGGTTTACACATTTCTGCTGAATTTGAGTTGCAATCCACTGATTTTGGCAATACAAATGATATGGAAAGGTTTTAAGAACTGCGCCTTTTTGTGAAAAGGCGCAAAAAAGGTGCAAAGCCACTGTAAAGTCTCTAAAACTACACCAGCCCAGACTTAGCTTAGCTTTTTGGTGTATGCGAAGAGAGAAATTTCAGAAAATGTTTACCTGCACAAAATGTATTAAATGCTCTGTGACTATTAAATAAATTTGGTGCTCCTACACATTACCAGCACACAAAAAAAGGTGTAGAAAAATGCTTCACTTGCACCTACAATGATAAATGCCAGCCATAGGTTGTAATGTTTTGCATAATTTCATTAAAATCACTGAGGGACAATTGAGACAATTGGGAGACAGTGTAGTTCCCTGTTTATGAGACTCTCCAAGCAGTTTGCACTGTTTACCAGAATTCTTTCGATGGAAGTGAATTTCAAAACATTAAGGTTTGTTGGAGGGTGGATGGAAAAGAAACAAGAGACACAACTGTGATGTGAAAGCTGACCTAATCTTGTCCCTTTGTGAGTTCATCCTAAAACTCAGTTGCTGTGAGATGTAACCAACATATTGGAGTCGGCATGGGCACCCAAGCATGTAGATGACAAATCAGGCGAGCAGTTGATAAAATGATTTGATGTTGAATAGTTTTCCACCACTGTTGATGGTAAAAGAGTAAGTTTGGACCTACGGGAATGCATCTGAATGAAAAATTCAGGAAAAATAACAGTTGCATAAAGTTTTATGCTTGTTTAATGAATGAATTAGAAGAGAGGGTATAACATGAAGACCCCTTCTTGTATCAGTTCAAGTTCGCTCTGCACGTAATGACAGGCAGTACAGGGGCAGGACCATCGTTACATCACGGCCCCGCCCCTCATGATGTCACGGTTCGCCCCCCTCAATACGAGTCTATGGGAGGGGGAGTGGCGGTCATCACGCCCCTGCCATAGACTTGTATTAACGGGGCGGGCCGTGACATCACGAGAGGCGGAGCCATGACATCACGTTTCTCCATCCCCTGATGCAAATACCTCGAAAAGGTGGAAGGGAACAATGTATGGTCCATTGTATGGTGAAGGTAAAAACTTCCCCTGCAAGGCCCTACTCTTGCATTATTAATTCCCTTCTTGGCAAGTGTTATTCACCCTAAAAAGGGTGGCCCCACACAGGAACCTCTCCCTATTTCTACCTACAAACACTGCCATTTCCCAGGGTAGGGTTTTTAGGTGGAAATAGGGATTGGTTCCTGTGTGGGGCCGCCCTTTTAAAGAGTAACACTTTCCTTGAAAAGGTGGAAGGGAACAACGTATTGTCCATTGTAGCAAGTGGGGGTAAAAACTTCCCCCTGTAAGGCCCTACTCTTGCCCTATTTATTCCCTACTTGGCAACTATTACTCACCCTAAAAAGGGTGGCCCCACACAGGAAACTGGGATATGGCAGTGCTTTTAGGGGAAAATGAGAAGAGATTCCTGGGTGGGGCTGCCCTTTTTAGGGCGAGTAACACTTGCCAAGAAGGGAATTAATAGTAGGACCTTACAGGGGAAGTTTTTGTTCCCTTCCACCTTGTAGAGGTCTTTGCATCACATCAATACTTGGTGGTGTAGGTGGCACATTGTGTTTTTGCACACCTTTCCTTTTGTTTTATAACACAATTTTATCCTAAGAATAATATTAAAAGTTATGTTTTACGTAATGCATATCCTCAATAGTTACTTGTGGTCTGATGCAGAGGAATGTCTGTAACTGGGGAGTGCACCTTAACCCGATAACGACCATGGACGAGTATAGACGTCCAGGTTGACGGGCGTTCCCGCACCTGGACGTCTATACTCGTCCATTCTTCTCGTGGGTGCTGCCCAGTGCACCCACGAGATCGCGGCAGGGACTCGGCTGTATCACACAGCCGGGACCCTGCTGCACTGCCAGGACCGAAGTAAACTTCGGTCCCGGCAGTTTTAACCCTTACAGCCACGGTCGGAAGTGACCGCGGGCTGTAAGTGTTATGACAGAGGGAGGGAGCTCCCTCTGTCACTCCTGCAGCACCCCGCATCGCGATGGCGGGGTGCTGTGTGTGTCCGCGGCTGGCCGGGACCTGCCGCACTGCCGGGAGTGAAGTTCACTTCACTCCCGGCAGTTTAACCCTTACAGCCGCGGTCAGAAGTGACCGCGCGCTGTAAGGAGTTCTGACAGAGGGAGGGGGCTCCCTCTGTCTCCTCTGCAGCACCCCGCATCGCGATCGCGGGGTGCTGTGTGTGGCCGCACTGCCGGGAGTGAAGTTCACTTCACTCCCGACAGTTTAACCCCTACAGCCGCGGTCAGAAGTGACCGCGCGCTGTAAGGAGTTCTGACAGAGGGAGGGGGCTCCCTCTGTCTCTCCTGCAGCACCCCGGAGCATCACGGGGTGCTGCTGCATACCTGGGCAGCCGGGGGTCCTACAAAGACCCCCAGGTCTGCCCTAGGTATTGCCTGAAAGGACGTGCCAGAGGCACGTCCTAATATGCTGCCTGCTAGTGAAAACTGGCAGGCAGCATATAACAGCAATGCTTTGGAATACTAAGTATTCCAAAGCATTGAAAAGTGTAAAAATAAATAAAATAAAAGTGTAAAAAATAAATAAAAATGTAATAAGTGTAAAAAATTTTTTTATTAAAAATACATTTATTAAATGAATCTAATAAAAAAAAAAAGCATAATGTGTAGGATCGCATTGGCGGACATCCGCAGCATGTAATATGCTGCGGATGTCCGCCACGTGATCCTACACATCATGCAGCAGTCACGGTAATGAGCTCCCTGCTGCGGCTGGGTAGCTTTGTGTGTCCACTCATAGCGGCGGATTTCCCACCAGCAGTCATGAGCGGACACACTGAGCTACCCAGCTGCAGCAGTGATGGATATATTCGCCATGAGCGGGTGCTTATTCCCACAACATGGCGGATATATCCATCAGGAGCCTTAACTGTCACAGACAGACGCGTTATACTGCCAGCCGACCAAGGACCAATCAGAAAGGTCCCTGGTCCAGCCAATAACTTGTAGGGGTGCGGTATATAAATGGGGTCACTTGTGGGAGTGGGGGTACTGTTCTGCCCTGAAAGCCAAATGGCACTCCTCTCCGTCTGAGTCCTACCACGCGGCCAAGGAACCATATATGGCCAAAGCGGGGGTATTTCCGAACATGGGACAGGCAGCTAAATAAAATATAGGGTGCATTTCTTTCAATATCAGAAGTGATGTACAAAAAATTTGCCCCCCAAATGATGCATTTGTGAAAAATTGCAAATTTCGAATTTTTAACACTGACTTTGTAATAATTCCTGCCAAAAAACTATGGTGTTAAAATACTCACTGTACCCCCTAGCGAATACCTTGAGGTGTCTAGTTTTTAAAATGGGGTCATTTGGGGGGTGTTCCTATGTTCTACTACCTTTTTAATTTCTGCAAACCTTGCATAGCACATAAAAAAAGATGTACTTTTCAAATTTTCTAAATTCAAGTTAAATTGTTAGGCTTCTAACTAATTTAAAATGTTAATTAAAAACTAAAAAATGACGTCAAAATAAAGTAGACATCTGAAAGTATAAGTTTCATAAACTATTTGGTCAGTATGTATAAATATATGCAACCTATTAGTGTTAAAATAGCAAAAAATCGTAATTTTTTGTAAAAATTTCTTGATTTTTTGCATTGTAAAAAAAAAACTATAAATGATATCGGCTTACTTTTACTATGTACATGAAGGACAACTTGTGACAAAAGAACAATGTCAGAATTATCGTGATTGGCAAAACGTTACCAGAGTTATTCTCTAATAAAGACAGACATCCCCGATTTGAAAATACAGGCCTGGTCTTTCAGGGGCGTACAGGTTTATTTGCATTGGTCCTTAAGGGGTTAAACATGTTTTGATCTATCCATATTTGTGAAGTGTTGGTGTAGCACCATGGTCAATCTACTCTGATGAATCAGGCATTGGTCGGCGGAAATCCTGGCTGATCCATGCCTGATTCATCTTCACAAAGGTCAGTCTCTCCACATTTGCCATGGACAGACAAGTTTTCCTTGGTGTTACTATGGACCCCACCGCACTAAACATCCGCTCTGATGGCGTACTACTGGCCGGGCAGGAAAGCTTTTCCAGGGCAACCTCTGCTAGTTGTGGCCACAAATCATGTTTGGCTGCCTGGAAGTTTAGCGGATCTTCAAGGTGTATTGGCATGGTCTTGGCAAGGTATGTCACCACCTGCTGGTTCAGGTCCTTCTCCAGGTTAATCTGCTACTGATGAGTTGCTTCACTATATGGGTGAAGAAACCTACTCATCAGCGACTGTAGACTCAGCATGCTGCTGATGGAGCTGGTGCTGCTCCTGCAACCCCACCCCTCCCCAGCAGCCATGGCAGTGGAAGGTGAGCGCAGAGGGCTTCCCGAGTCAGACATGCGAGAGGATGGACGATGGCGCAGATAGGCATCGGCCAACTGACTACCTAGGATGTCTCTGTAGTAGGTCAGTTTGTCCTCCCTCTCAGTGGGTGTAAAAAAAAGGTCCCCATTTTGTGCCAGCAACGAGGGTCCAATAAGGTGGAGAGCCAGAAGTCATCCTGCTGCCGAATGGTGACAATTTGTCGGTCACTATTAATTACTACTAAGTGAGCATGCATCTTGCCATTTTGCAAGTGACTTGGAGGGACTTCCTGCCTCCATCTCCACTGCATACTGCCACGGTGTGTCTGGGTCCTCTCTATCGCCTTCCTCATAACCCTCTAGCTCCTCTAGCTGCTCCTTCTCCTTCTCTCCAGTCAGATGACTAGAAAAACCGCCCATCTCGCGAAACCTAAACTGTGCTCCACTGTGCTTCTCACCCTCCTCCTCCAGTTCAGCCCCCCACAGGTCTCATGTGGCCGTGAGATGTAGGCGCCATGTCTCCAGTGCCCTGACCAGACATTGTTTCCAACACGTGTTGTAGTAGATGAAGCAGTGGAATGACATTGTTCATCCCGTAATCCTGGCAACTGACTAATAATGTGGCTTCCTCAAAAGGTCTCAAATGAGCTGCCACTGATTGACCTTAAAGTTACAGAGGGGAGTCCCCCTATCCGCTTGGATCATCAAGAAATTGGTGTTGGCTTTTCTCTTTTCGTATAGTTGGTCCAACATATGAAGGGTGGAATTCCAACATGTGGAAACCTCGCAAATCAGACAATGTGGGGGAATACCGTTCTGATGCTGCAGCACAAGGAGGGTGTGCTTTGCGGTGTACGAGTGGCTGAAGTGCATGCAAAGTTTCTTTACAATTGTTAGGAATCAGGATGTCTTGCAGATGGGTGTCCAGATTGAACACATGTCTAAAGTTCTTTGTCGCATGCAGACAAGATGTTCTTCCCGTTGTCGGTCACCATAGTTTCCGTTTCCAGTTTTTGTAGAGTAAGCTATGATTCAATTTCTTGATGAATTATTTTTAGCAGTTCCTCCATTGAGTGACTCCGTTCGACAAGGCAAACCATGTGAAGAACAGCGTGACACCGCCATGCCCTGCACACATGGTATGCTGGAGGGGCACTGAGACTTGTCTATGCCGTGGAGGCTGAGGGCACGGTGGAGAATGAGGAGGCAGAGTCACACACTGTTGCAGGAACATCGGCCTGAGAGCGTGGAGGCAGAAGCGGCATGACCTGTCCAAGTTGCTGTTGTGGCTGTGCAGGAACCACATTCACCCTGTGGGATGTAAAGGACATGTATTGTCCCTGACCGTAGTTACAGCTCCACATGTCGGCGCTGCCGTGCACTTTGGTACACACCGACAGGCTCAAGGACTGGCCCACCTTCTATTACACAAAATTGTGCAGGGCTGGTACTGCCTTCTTCGCAAAGAAATGATGGCTTGGGACTCTCCATCTCGGCTCGGCACAACCCATCAGTTCTCTGAAGGGTGCAGAGTCCACCACTTGAAAAGGGAGGGACTGCAGCACCAGTAACTTAGACAGGAGCACATTCAGCTTCTGCGCCATTGGATGAGTGGGCGCATACTGTTGTCTCTTGGACATGGCTTCGCCGATGGATTGCTGACGGCATGACTGACTCAAAGAAGGAGGAGCATGAGCATTTGGAGCATCAAAAGATGGGTATTACACACAGCTCCCTTCAGCTGAGGTGGTGGAGCCTTGGCTGGTCGAAACAGGGAGCGGCGTACCACTGGGTGATGCAGCAGGCTGGACCACCACATCGGAGTCACAGTTCTCCCAGGCCACTTTATGGTGACGCAGCATATGTTGATGCAGGACCTTGGTGCCAACATTGGGACCCTGGCCACGCTTCACCTTCTGCCATCACATCTTGCATGTGGCCAGGTTAACCACCTCCGGATGCTTGATGAGAAACTGCCACACCGCCGAGTGGCTGATTTTCCCACCAACAGTCCACACTGATTGACTGCTACTGCTGTCAACTCCAGGAACCACTGTTCCACTACCTCCCGGGAAGGTAGGCTGATGCGAAGCAGGGGCTCTACCCCGGGCCCGTTTGGCTCCAGACTTTCCACTTTTGCCACCATGCTGACTGCCAACCATGCTGCCACCTTACTGGCTCAGCTACAGCCTCACGTGCAACCTGCAACCCTCTTCTCTTGATGATGATGAAGCCCCTTCTGCACCAGGCTCCCAAGTGCGATCGGCTTCATCATCATCGAGTTGTGTCTGAACGTCACTGATGTCCACCTCAGGTTACTCAAAAGTGTCTGCTTCAGGAGCTTGAACACCCCCTCCCACGCCACTCTCTTCATCACTACTTGCCCACCTAGTGGAGAAAGCGGCAGATGTCTCCTCCACTTCTTAGCTGAGCAGTAGCTGCTGACTGTCCTCTAGTAGATTGTCCTCAATAAATAGTGGAGCTGAACCCACAGCATAAGATACTTCTATGGGGGAGGGAACAGCACAGGACAGAGGTAATGGGAAGGCAGGGACTGCACCCGGGCCATGCCAACTGAGGATTGTGTCTGAGGAACCCACCGACTGTTGACTGGGGGTGTCAGATATCTCTTGTGATGACCGTGTTAACCAATTGATGATGGCAGATGGGTTGCTGGTCGAGACACGACCACTAGCTGATACTGGGAGCTCAGGCCTCTTGCTGCGACTCCTACTGCCACTCGCCCCTAGTCTGCTGTGACCTCTGCCTGATGAATTTAGGCCTCTGCCACTCCTCTGTGCATGTCCTGGCACTTCTCTGCCTGACATACTTAGTGCGTATATGAGGGGAGTACAATACGCTCCACTACACTTGAAACAGTATTTGTCTACAACACCAGCAGGTGTGTACTTATGGCTGGCCTTAAGACTTTAACAGGAACAAAATGGACACTTAGATGTACGTATGGGGTATGCACTTATGAGGGGAGGACAATGCGCTTCTGTACACTTAAAACAGTATTAGTCTACAACACCAGCAGGTGTGTACTTTTGCCTAGCCTTTCACAATATCTAGGCTCTTTAGACTTTAACAGGAACAAAATGGTACACCACTTGTACCACAGGTTACACTTCATAGAGGACAATATGCTTTTAGTGCTCTGCTCACCCCAACTGGCTGGCTACTATTAGCTTTTCAGTTATTGTAAACACCAGTGCTGCAGCACATAGGTGCTATGTACTACACCCAAAACTGTGCAACACACACTGCTCTCTGTCCCTTTCTCTCTGCAACAGAACGCTGATGTGATTGGGAGGTGAATCGCTGCTGTAAAAATGCTTTTCTGTGCAACACACAGCGCTGTCTGTCCCTCTCTCTCTCTGCCATAAAAGGCTGAAGTGACTGGCCACAAGATGGCTGCCGGTTATATAGGGCTGTGACATCACAGGGGTGGCTGGCTGCTGATAGGCTGCATGTGATTGTGAGTTATCCCGTTTACCCGCCTTTCCGCCTTCCCAGGATTCCTTGCCCCATGTCCTCAAATGTGATTTCCCCCATTTTAGATGCCCTGGAGCCTGGACCGCAATAAATTGAGTTTAATATGGCGGCGATATTCGCATTAGTTGCAAATCAAATTTTTCATGAAATTCGTAACGAATTGGGATTCGTCAGATTCGATTCACTCATCCCTAGATGGGATGTTTCCTCCTTCTTTCACTTGCAGATTTCAATAAGGTCTAGGGGTTTGACTGTAAATTACTTGGAACATATAATTTATGTCTCATAAAAGGGATGCCTGTAACATCATGAGGTCATTCTACTTATGCACTTGTTACATAGTTTACCTATGTGGTTATTTTTGTAAGAACATATACCAATGAAGCTAAAACTTACATGTCTGAGAATGCTGAAGATTAATACAGTATCTGAAATGGATTTGGGCATGAAATTTCCAAAGCTGAGAGGTAACTGGACAAGCACCCACATTATAGATCACATAATATAGTAAAAAATCTATAAATACCCCTTACTGCATCTTCACTCTCCCGTGTAGAGGTTTCAATGATCTACACCCGAGTTCCATAATATATAAGGCAAAAAAGCTGCTGTGTTAATAGATTTCAGAGTTATTTGTAGAGGTGCGTACAGATTTTGTGTTCTCTTCGAAAACAGCAATTTACTTTCTGAAACAGTTTGTATACCCTACCGCTGCCTCTGTTATTTTATGTGATCACATTTTCTCACTAATATTTTTTGCAGTAAAGCAGAAGGAGGAAATAGTAATAGATAACAAATTTGTCATTTTATAGCTGTATAACCAAAGCCACTAAGATTCATGGAACAAAACAAATAATTTTAATAACTATAAAAAAAAAAAGAAAAAAGTGTAAACAATTTCCAGTTCAATGTGTAAAAGAAAAAAAAAAGAAAAAACAGCAAAAAACTGAAAAAAGTGGAATTATATTACAACAAATCTGTTCTTATACAAGACAATAGAATTTCTTTACATAATGGGACATATTCTGTATGGTCGTGTATCTATAGAGTTAATAAAGTATGAAATTATAGATTGTAGGCTGCTTTCACACTATAAAATGTATCCGTTTTAAAGATCCGTTCAATGTTCTGTTACAAAAAACCTGAAAATCGTCCATTAAACGGCCGTTACAAAATCCCATACGGCCTTTAGAAAATCCCATTATAGTCTATGGTATTTTTACATTATCTGTTTTAACCCGTTATAGCCCGTTATTAATAACGGACATTATTTTGTGACTGGTGAATGAACGGAAGAAAGAGTGCATGCACTATTTCTCCCGTTACTATCTCCCATCATAAAATAACGTCCGATAATGTAAAAATCCCATAGACTATAATGGGATTTTCTAACGGCCGTATGGGATTTTGTAATGGCCGTTTAACGGACGATTTTCAGGTTTTTTATAACGGAACATTGAACGGATCTTTAAAACGGATACATTTTTTAGTGTGAAAGCAGCCTAACACATCATTGTAATACAGGACCAATACCCCACTTTCAACTTATATGTGCTAATTTAAAAAGTTTTAATTTTATCTTTTTTAAAGATTTCGGCTGCTATAGTGTAATTTTTCCTTTGAAGAATCACTTCCTAGGGAGAATACAATCCTTTGTTGAGGCATGGAAGGTACTTGTGACTGCATAACCTAAACAACAGAGCCAGATTAGGGTTTAGGGAGACTTTTGGTCAAGAAATTGGTGATGCAGCCATATGTTATAAAGTATGCATGTAACCCTCTCAAAAACTTTAAGTCAGAGTTGCACACTTGTGTCTTCACCTCTTCTTGGCATAATAGGATCCTGGAGACCCCAGGGCACTGATGTAAAGGCTCTAAAAGACACCATGCTGGATGCCTGCACATGTCATGGCCACATATACAGACATAGCACCTGCCATCTTGTGGCAGCGCAACATCCTGTTTGTGCAGTGTGCTAGAATTCTGCAGCCATTGCACCTGCCAAATGGATTGTACTGCTTGGTAGTTGAATGCAAACTCACACCCAGCCTGGCAAACTTTATACGCCAGATGGGAGAGGTGAGCCGGGATGCACACAGTACTGTATGTATCGCATCTCACTGACAGATCACACCCACCCCAGAAAATGTTAAGTGAGCAGCAGTGCATACTGAATGAATCACCACTCAATAACCAGAAGTGCCTAAGGCCCAGTATCTCCTGTAATGCAGTATGTAGGGATAAGCAAATCGAATCTGACAAATCCGAATTCGTTACGAATTTCAGGAAAAATTAGATTTGCTACGAATGTGAATATCGCTGCCATTCGATCACGTGAATTGCTTCATTAAACTCAATTTAGTGCGGCATTGGCTCCAGGGCATCTAAAATGGCGGATCCACATGTGAGGACATGGGGCAAGGAATCCTGGGAAGGTGGGAACAAGGGTAGGTGGGATGACAGTGAATCACATGCAGCATGCAGCCTATCAGCAGCCAGCCACCCCTGTGATGTCACAGCCCTATATAATCGGCAGCCATCTTGCGGCCAGTCACTTCAGCCTTTTATTGCAGAGAGAGGGACAGACAGTGCTGTGTGTTGCACAGAAAAGCATTTTTGAAGCAGCATTTCACCTCCCAGTCACATCAGCATTCTGTGGCACAGAGAAAGGGACAGAGAGCAGTGTGTGTTGCACAGAAAAGCATTTTTTTACAGCAGAAATTCATCTCCCAGTTACTACAGCGATCTATTACAGAGAGAAACAGAGAGCAGTGTGTTGCACAGTGTGTTGAACAGAACAACAGCGATTCACCTCAAGCCCAAATCCTGCCTAGAAGCACTGATTGGGAAGGGAGTCAGATTGAGAGAGGGAGTGCAATTTCAGATGTAGTACACAACGACTGTGTGCTGCAGCACTGGTTTATACTGCTGGTGTTGTACACAAATACTTTAAGCGTACCCTCAAAAGTGCATGCCACATACATTCATCTAAGTGGTGTACTATTTTGTTCCTGTTAAAGTCTGAAGGGCCTAGACACTGTGAAAGGCCAGCCAAAAGTACACACCGGCTGTTGTTGTACACAAATAGAGTTTTAAGCGTAGTGGAGAGTATTGTACTCCCCTAATATATGCACTAAGTATGTCAGGCAGATAAGTGCCAGGACATGCACAGACGAGTAGCAGAGGCCTAAATTCATCAGGTAGAGGTCACAGCAGAGTAGAGACGAGTGGCCTGAACTCCCGGTATCACAAACGGTTGTGTCTCGACCAGCAACCCATCTGCCATCATTGATTGGTTAACACCGTTATCCACTTCATCACAAGTGACATCTGACACCCCTTGTCAACAGTCGGTGGGTTCCTCAGACACAATGCTCAGTTAGCATGGCCCAGGAGCAATCCCTGTCCTCCCATTGCCTCTGTCCTATGCTGTTTCTTCCCCCACATAAGTATCTTATGCTGTGGGTTCAGCTCCACTATTTAGTGAGGACGATCCAGAGGACAGTCAGCAGCTACTGCCCAGCCAAGAAGTGAAGGAGACATCCGACACTATCTCTGTTAGGCAGGCAAGGAGTGATGAGGAGAGTGGCGTGGGAGGGGGTTGCAGGTTGCCCGTGAGGCAGCAGATAAGCCAGCAAGGTGGTAGCATGGTTGGCAGTCAGCATGGTGGTAAAAGTGGAAAGTCTTCAGCCAAACGTGCCTGGGGTGGACCACCTGCTTTGTGGCAGTCTACTTTCCCGGGAGGTAATGAAACAGGGGTTCCTGGAGTTGGCGGCAATAGTAGTCAATCAGTGTGGACTGTTGGTGGGAAAATCAGCTACTCGGCGGTGTGGCAGTTTATCATCAAGCATCCGGAGGTGGTTAACCTGGCCACATGCAAGATGTGTCGGCAGAAGGTGAAGCGTGGCCAGGGTCCCAATGTTGGCTCCACAGCCCTGCATCAACATATGCAGCGTCACAATAAAGCGGCCTTGGAGAACCGTGGCTCTGATGTGGTGGTCCAGCCTGCTGCATCATCCAGTGGCACGCCGCTCCCTGTTTAAGCCAGCCAAGCTTCCACCACCTCAGCCCAAGGGAACTGTGTGTCATACCCATCTTCGATTAGTAATTCCGCCAGCAATACATCGGCGAAGAAATGTCCAAGAGACAACAGTATGCGCCCACTCATTCAACGGCACAGAAGCTTAATGTGCTGCTGTAAAAGTTGCTGGTGCTGCATTTCCTCCCTTTTCAAGTGGTGGACTCTGCACCTTTCAGAGAACTGATGGCTTGTGCCGAGCCGAGGTGGAGAGTCCCAAGCCGTCATTTATTTGCGAAGAAGGCAGTAACTTCCCTGCTCAAATTTGTATAATAGAAGGTGGGCCAGTCCTTGAGCCTGTCGGTGTGTACGAAAGAGCACGGCAGCACCGACATGTGGAGCTGTAACTACGGTCAGGGACAATACATGTCCTTTATGGCCCACTGGGTGAATGTGGTTCCTGTACAGCCACAACAACACAGGTCACGCCACTTCCGCCTCCACTCTCTCATGCCGTTGGTCCTGTGTCAGTTTGCGACTCAGCCTTCTCATCCTCCACTGTGTCCATAGCCTCCACTGCACGGACAAGTCTCAGTGCCCCTGCAGCATACAATGTGTGCAGGGCACAATGGATTCGCGCTGTTCTTTACATGGTTTGCCTTAGGGAGAAACTGATAAAAGTCACATTCGTCAAGAAATCGAATCATGGCTTACTCCACGAAAACTGGAAATGGGAACCATGGTGACGGACAACGGGAAGAACATCTTGTCTGCGCTGCAACAAGGAAGCCTGAGCCATGCGCCCTGCATGGCATAAATGTTCAATCTGGATGTCAAGCAGTTCCTGAAGTGTTTCCCCCATTTGCAAGACATCCTAACAATGGGAAGGAAACTTTGCCTGCACTTCAGCCACTCGTACACTGCAAAGCACACCCTTCTTGAGATGCAGCGTCAGAACGGCATCCCCCAACATAGTCTGATTTGTGACGTTTCTACATGTTGAAATTCCACCCACCATATGTTGGAGCCATCACCGATTTCTTGATGATCCAAGTGGATAGGGGGACTCCCATGTGTAACTTCAATGTCAACCAGTGGCAGCTCATACGTGACACCTGACATTTGCTCAGTTCCTTTGAGGAAGTCACCTTATTTGTCAGTCACCAGGAATATGGGATGAATGACGTCATCCCACTGCTTCATCTACTACAACACATGTTGGAAAACGATGGCTGGTCAGGGCACTGGAGACATGTCGCCTACATCTCACAGCCACATGAGCCATGTGGGGGCTGAACTGGAGGAGAAGGAGAAGGTGAGGAGGAGCACAGTGGAGCACAGTTTAGGTTTTGTGAGATGGGCGGTTTGTCATCTGACAGGAGAGGAGGAGCAGCTAGAGGGTTATAAGGAAGGCGAGACAGAGGACCCAGACACACCATGGCAGTATGCAGTGGAGATGGAGGCAGGGAGTCCCTCCAAGTAACTTGCACAAATGGCACGATGCATGCTTACTTGCTTGCGTAGGGGGATGACTTCTGGCTCTCCACCTTCTTGGTCCCTCAGTACTGGCACAAAATGGGGGCCTTTTTAGCACCCACTGAGAGGGAAGACAAACTGACCTACTACAGAGACATCCTACGTAGTCTGTTGGTCGATGCCTATCTGCGCCATCGTCCATCCTCTCGCAGGTCTCACTCAGGGGGCCCTCTGTGCTCACCTTCCACTGTCATGGCTTCTGGGGAGGGGTGGGGCGGCAGGAGCAGTACCAGCTCCATCGGCAGCAGCCTGAGTTAACAGTCACTGATGAGTAGGTTTCTTCATCCACATAGTGAAGCAACTCATCAGCAGCAGGTAGACCTGGAGCAGGAACTGAACCAGTAGGTGGTAGCATACCTTAACATGACCATGCCAACACACCTTGAAGATCCGCTGGACTTCTGGGCAGCCAAACTTGATTTGTGGAAGCAACTAGCAGAGTGTGCCATCAGAGTGGGTGTTTAGTGCAGCAGTAGCCACAGTAACCCCAAGGAGAACTCGTCTGTCAACGAAAAATGTGGAGAGACTGACCTTTGAAAGGATGAATCAGGCATGGGTCAGCCAGGACTTTCAAAATAACAGAAAACAAAAAAATGGCATCTGCAAACGTTTGGGCACCCTGCAGAATTTATAGCATGCACTGCCCGCTTTGAAAAGCTGAGACCTGCCAGTGTCATGGATTGTTCTCAATCATCATCTGGGAAGACCAGGTGATGTCAATTTCAAAGGTTTTGAATGCCCAGACTCATCTGACCTTGCCCAAACCATCAGCACCATGGGTTCTTCTAAGCAGTTGTCTAGAAATCTTAAACTGAAAATAGTTGACGCTCACAAAGCTGCAGAAGGCTAGAAGAAGCTAGCAAAACGTTTTCAAATGTCAATATTCTCTGTTCGGAATGTAATTAAGAAATGGCAGTCATCAGGAACAGTGGAAGTTAAAGCAAGATCTGGAAGACCAAGAAAAATATCAGGCAGAACAGCTCGCAGGATTGTGAGAAAAAAAATTCAAAACCCACATTTGACAGCACAATCCCTTCAGAAACATCTACCAGACACTAGAGTTGTGGTACACTATTCCACTATAAAGAGATACTTGTACAAATATGGTCTTCATGGAAGAGTCATCAGAAGAAAACCTCTTCTACGTCCTCACCACAAAAATCAGTGTTTGAACTTTGCAAATTAACATATAGACAAGCCTGATGGATTTTGGAAACAAGTTCTGTGTACCGATGAGGTTAACATTGAACTTTTTGGCCGGAATGAGCAAAGGTACGTTTGGAGAAGAAGGGGGACAGAATTTAATGAAAATAACCTCTGTCCAACTGTTAAGCATTGGGGTGGATCAATCATGCTTTGGGGTTGTATTGCAGCCAGTGGCACAGGGAACCTCTCACGAGTAGAAGGAAAAATTGATTCAATAAATTCAATTGATTCAACAAATTTTTGGATGCTAACTTGATGCAATCTGTGAAAAAGCTGAAGTTAAAGAGAGGATGGCTTCTACAAATGGATAATGATCCTAAACACCCCCCGAAATCCACAGGGGATTACATCAAGAGGCATAAACTGAAGGTTTTGCCATGGCCTTCACAATCTCCTGACTTTAACATAATTGAAAATCTATGGATAGACCTTAAAAGAGCAGTGTGTGACAGACAGCCCAGAAATCTCAAAGAACTGGAAGACTTTTGTAAGGAAGAATGGGCAAAGATACCTCAAACAAGAATTGAAAGACTCTTGGCTGGCTACAAAAAGTGTTTACAAGCTGTGATACTTGCCAAAGGGGGCAGTACAAGATATTAACTCTGCAGGGTGCCCAAACTTTTGCAGACGCCATTTTTTTGTTTTTGTTATATTGAAAGTGTAAATGATGGAAATAAAATCTAACTTTTGTTGACATATTATAAGAATGCCTAATCTGTAATTTGATGCCTTTTGGAGATTTTTTCCATCTTTCCTTGGCTTCTTTATGCACATTAATAAAAAATTTTACCTGGGGTGCCCAAACTTTTGATCCCCACTGTAAGTATTGAGGATATGCATTACAGAAAACTTAACTTTTAATAATATGCTTAGGATAAATGGACCCACATTTTTTTTTAATCAAACAAAAGGAAAGGTGTGCAAAAAACACCATGTGCCACCTACACCACCAAGTATTGGTGTGATGCAAATACCTCTAAAAGGTGGAAGGGAACTATGTATGGTCCATTGTAACCAGTGGGGGAAAAAACTTCCCCTGTAATTTTCTATTCTCGCATTATTAATTCCTTTCCTGGTAAGTATAACTCGTCTTAAAAAGGGCAGCCCCACACAGGAACCAGTCTCTATTTGCACCCAAAAACCCTGGGGAATGGCAGTGTTTGTAGTTGGAAATAGGGAGAGGTTCCTGTGCTGCTGCCACCTTCAGGCTGTGTCATTCAGCCACTATATGGTTTCCTTATACTGCCTCCAACTCCAGGCTGTGTCGTTAATCCAATATATGGTCTCCTCATGCTTCCACTAACTCCATGCTGTGTTATGCAGCCTCCATATCGTCTCCTCATGCTGCCACCACCTCCACGCTGTGTCATTCAGCCGCTATATGGTCTCCTCATGCTGCTGCCACCTCCAGGCTGTGCCATTCAGCCACTATATGTTCTCATCATGCTGCCACAAATTCCTGGCTGTGTCATTCAGCCACTGTATGCTACTGCCAACTCCAGGCTGTGTCATTCAGCCAACATGTGGTCTCCTCATGCTTCCGCCAACTCCAGGCTGTGTCATTTAGCCACCATACTTTCTTTTCATGCTGCCGCCCCCTCCACGCAGTGTCATTCAGCCACTATATGGTCTCCTCATACTGATGCCACCTTCAGGTTCTGTCATTGTGCTGCTCTGCGACAGTTATTCTAATAGCGACACCTCTGATCTCCATGTCATACTGAATAACAGTATTATTTCACTAACCCAGCACACACCTTATGTGTGTTACAGCAAGGCAAAGTTTTCTACACCCCTATTGGCCATAAATAGCCATTTTTAATAACGATTTGCTGCAAATAAATTCGGACCGAAACAACTTTTTTGGGAAAATTCGGCAAATCGTCCCAGTTGAATTTTTCTAAAATTCGCTCATCTCTAGCAATAAGCATAGCAATGAGCGCAGTGCTTCATGCTAGTACTGTAACACCTTAGCTATAACTGAATGAGCCCTTTAGCATTGGTGCAACTTAAGGGTTAGTGTAAGGCTGCCTGTACCTTTCTCTGCTGATACCATCTGATCATTTGGATTATCCAGGTTGCACAATCCTTAGTTGTAACAGTTTTGACACATAATGAAGCAGTTTTTGTTCCTTACAGTTAAAAACGTCAAGCCAGTGTTGTGATTGGTTGCTACGGGCATAAAAAACTATTTCCTTTTTAGGTAATTTTCATAAATCTGCTTCATTATCTCTAAATGGGCACTGTCATTAAAACAAACTTTTGCTATTGCACTCCTTATGGTAAATAAAAAAAAATTCTAATGTACTTTGTTTAAAAAAATAAAAAAATAAGTTTTCTATGTTTTAATTGTGTTTTAAATAAGTTGCCACTAGGTGTCTCCTTACTTGTCCAGAGCACATTTCCCCCCTTTTCTTGCACAGACTTTGGACTCCTGATGGCCTGGCAGAAGTCCAAAGTCAGGAAATGCAGTCTGGAGTGCTGAGGGGTATACGTGCAGCCTTAGCCAATCATAGCTCATCTCACACTGAACTGCTCTGGGCTGTGTGTAGCAGAGTGAGTGAAGTTCTCCCCTGTATGGCTTCAAATGATCTCAAGCCTACTGGGTAATGCCCCTTCCCAGTCTGTGAATCTGACTGAGACTGAAAATACTGAGCAATATCAAGGTAGAAAACAAAAAAAAATTAAAGTAAAGGCCGGGGGGTTTATTATGATGGGGGCCATGATCTGGGATGATTATAAAATTTAACAAGATCATGAGAGGTATTCTAAAATAACCAGTTTTAGGAAAAGTTTCATCTTTAGAAACCTATAAAAAACATGGGAAAACTATTATTATTATTATTTTTTATCATTCCATCAAGCTAGGTACAGAGGATTTAGAAAGCTTTCAGACCCTTTCATTTCTTCCACATTTTTTTATGTTACAGAAAAAAATTAAATTTTCCTCACTTAGTTTTTAACTCAGGTTAAAGTAGAAATCTTTGCAAATTAATTGAAAAGACAAACCTAAAATATTTCATTGACATAAGTATTTAGACCTTCTGGAAGTTTCTCCCATCTGCACAAAGAATTTTTGTGTCAGGAACTGTCTGGAGCAGGATAGGTTTGCTTTGGGGATTTTCTCCTACTTTGGACAGTTCCTGACATGGACAAAGGTGTCAGCAGAGAGCACTGTGGTCAGACAGAAAGGAAATTAAAAAAGAAAAGAACTTCCTCTGGAACATACAGCAGCTGATAAGTACTGGAAGGATTAAGATTTTTAAATAGTCTCCAATGTTTTCTAGTGGAGTACCCCTTTAATGCTTTGTTTAAACCCCAACGCATAACTTTTTTTTTTGGTGTGCCAGTGATGAGTGGGGGTGTGGGCCACTTTCCACAATATAGTGTAGTCTGCTGTACTACCGAGTCCAGATAATTAAAAGTGTATGCACAGGAAGTGATTATTTTCAAGTGAAAGGGCCCCCTGCTGTGTGCTGTAGTTTATGATAGCAGCTCTTTTTTGATGGGACGGGAATGTGCAATATACCTAAGACAGAAACCAAAAACCCTATGTATACCAGGTCTATTCCTTTAAAATAATATTTTTTTTTCATAGATTTTGCTTTCATTAGTTTTACAATAAAAAAAAAAAGTGATACTTACCTTAGTCTTTTGCAGCTCACATTCCAGCACCTATCAGAGTCCACCGAAGACAAGATGAGACATGACATCGGAGCAGAGCCTGTACGCTCGGCTAGGTACTCACCGAGTTGCAGCCATTTAATGGCGTGATCAGGCAGGTCCTGATTAGAAGATTTGCCAGAATTATTAAAGTTTGATTACGTTATGCTTTTAATTGTTTGAGTAACTCACCAATTCCTTTACTTCTGGAGTACACAAGAAAATTTTTTCTATGACTCAGTTTTATTTGTGCGTCATCTTTCTATTTATTTATTCAGTAACAAAGCAAAACAGAACAGCGTAAAATAAATTTATTAATTCTGAAATCACATACTCACCTCTGTTTATTACAATACAAATTTCTTGTAAAATTGTCTGGGTTTTCTCCTATGAAAGCATGTTATGTTCTAAGTAGCAATAGAGGAACATAAAGAAATGCATAATGCTGTACTGTTTTACTGTATTGTATTTTATTGGCCTTTTTATTTTTAAAACGAACCTTGATATGTGCCATAAACATGATGCATTATGAAGTGACTAAGCTGTTTTAGGTCCGAAGGACATTCATAAGAGATATAAAACAAAAAAACTTCCCAAGCTAGCGGCTTAAATGAACAAATGCTGCAATTCATAATACAGTAGTTATCTTGCATACTGTAACACCTTGCGCTCCGGCCACTTCCCCTGGCCGTGAGTGCAATGTCCCCCTCTCCCCTGCTGCCTGCATGCGAATCCAAGCCCGTCACTTACCACACTCCTCTGCTGCTGCTTCTTCTGCCTCTCAGCTCCGGCGCGCGTCCCCGTCTCCTAGGGCGCGTACCGGAGCTGTGAAATTTTAAGGGCCAGATCAAACATAATTATGTGAAACACCTGACACTATTCTATAAGTCCCTGCACCTCCCACTCTTCCCTGCCAGATCTTCAATGTAATTTGCCTGAGATTAAGTGCTCCATACTGTCTGTTTGCCTTGCCCGTGTTCTGACCCTTTTGCTACGTAATTTGACTACGCACCTTTGCCGCCTGCCTTGACCTTCTGCTAAGTCCGACTACGCCTCTGCCTCATCCTACTGTACTTAACCTCGCCCAGCTACCTGTGTGGTCAAATCGTATTGGGGTAGCGACCTGGTGTCGCCTGCCTTGTGGCGGGCTCTGGTGAAGACAAGCAGCACCTTAGACTCCGCTCCCCGATATGGCCAGTTTCATCAGCCATTCAGGTCAGTGGATCCACATCCAGCTTCGTTACACATACCATTTTAGTACTGCTTATATGAGCGCTTCTAGTCAAATTAATAAAATAATAAAAATAAAAAACATACCCCTAAGGTCACTTTTAAATGGTAATTCTTTGGTCAGTATTTAGCATCAGTAAGTATTTGACTAACATATACCAGTGCCATTTCAAAGGAAATCTGTCACTACATTCACCTGCACTAACCAGCAGTACTGGCAGGTAGTGGAGGTGACACTGATTAAAATGATACCTTTTGTGTCTGGATTCGTCGCTGTGTTCCAGAGATATTTTTATTTTAGTGAATATGGAAATGAGCAGTTTGGGGCATGGGCGGAGCTACGATCTTGTCCTCCGGCACAGTGATGTTATCGCTTGGCCGACTTATTAATATTCACTTCATTCACTGCTCTGTCTTAGTGCCTACTGCCCAATGCAAAACTACAACTCCCAGCATGCCTGGCTGTTAGGGCATGCTGGGAGTTGTAGTTTTGCATCATGCAGTCAGCTCTAAAACAGAGCAGGGAAAAAAGTGACTATTAATAAGCCGGGCTGAGCGCTGAATAGTGCTGATGTCACTGTGCTGGAGGACGGGATTGTAGCTCCGCCCATGCCCCAGACTGCTAATTTGCATATTCTCTAAAATAAAGATATCTCTGGAACGCAGCAACGAATCCAGACAAAAAAGGTATCATTTTAATCAGCGTCATTCGCACTACTAGCCAGAACTGCTGGTTGGTGTGGGTGAATGTAGTGACAGATTTTCTTTAAATGGCATAATATGGTTGCTAAATTACTGCACCTAATTTACCTTACCACAAAATCCTATATCCTTCATGATACTTTAATGTGAAAAGCAAGATACAACTTCGGAGATAACAGGGATTTGCGTGGCGCTGACCTGAACAAATACAATCCAGGTGCGGTAGCTTGAATATAAGTTTCTTTATTGACCGAGATGCAACGCGTTTCACTGCGCAAGCTCAGCTTCCTCAGGCATCAATGCCTGAGGAAGCTGCACTTGCTCAGTGAAACGCGTTGCATCTTGGTCAATAAAGAAACTTATATTCAAGCTACCGCACCTGGATTGTATTTGTTTCGGTCAGCGCCACGCAAATCCCTGTTATCTTCGAAGTTGTATCTTGCTTGTCAAGTCTCTACGGGAAGGCTGCAGACTGGGACCATACTTCACTTATCACTACATGCTGTCCATTGTTGTGTATGTCAATGCACAACCGGAGTGGGTTAGCGACCACCTGTATCCCCTCCATTTTCCTTCACCCCAGCACGTATGATCCTCCACATGGAGCGCCTCTGCTTTTTGTTTTTTTACTTTAATGTGGTCTTTTATAAGGCCATTAAAATGCATCCAACAGTAATGTAATTTGTGATTGGTTATATTGGGTAGGCAACTGAAATTGTGCGATAAAAGTTGCCCGGTATTAAGTATAATCAATCTATTAAATTGGGTATAGGCAGCAACGCTATAAGAAAACCAACAAGAATCATTTCTCAAAACTGTTACACAGAAAAATTTTACTTGCTGCCTCTAGCAACCAATTTTTGCCAAGAACTATATATGTGCCAGGTAAGGGGTTAATTAAAAAGTCTGTGCTAAGGTTAGAGCCTTATGATTCTTAGCAGCAATATGACCATTCAGAAATATACTGTCTACATTCAATCCTGGCCTCTCCATACGCATATTATGTTTACTATAACAGATAACAACATATAAAAATAAATCATCAGTAAACATGGTGTAGCTTTCTTCATCCAGTCTAACAATTAGACAGTGTAAACTTACTCTAGATCTACATAGTCTACAAATGCACCGGATTTATAACAATAGATCAGGCTGTTTGAGAAAAGTGACACATCTTTCGATAAAGGAATTATCCGGCAATTTTTTTTAAATTCTGCTCTGAGAGATGGTGAATAAAAAAAACTAAAACCTTATACTTACCTTCCTTGCTCCACCACCTTCTGTATCACAGAGCTCTGGTCCCTGCTGCATGGTGCCTCTGGGTTCAGGAACAGGATTTCATAGGCCTGCTCAACTAAAAAAGTGGCAGCTAGCAATGAAGCCAGGAAGATAAGTATAGTTTTTTTTTTTTTTTTTTTTGTTTGTTTTAGTTTATACTACCTATAACTCAGCTTACTTTACACCAAATTTTGTCCTAATCACTTCCTTTTTCCAGTTTGCCGTTTGCACTGGGCAAGGAAAAAAAGTGTCTAAAAAGTGTTTAAAGGACATTAGAAATGTCCAACTTGCCACTGCAAGTTTATATGCCAGTTTTATGCTGCAAAGTTTGTGAGAAGTCTGGGACATTTGCAATGTTAAATCTTCCCTAATGTGTATAGTTTAAAACAGTATATAAAAAAGCGTATACAGTATACATGTATGTAATCCTTATAAAGACATTTCTTGTTGTGAATAGATACTGTATTTAAGGAATCCCTGGAATACATTTATAATACAGAAATGAAACATAAATGGTGGCCGGCATCCCTAAGATGACATATAATAGCAGACCTGTTGAACAATAATGACCAAAATGAAGGTTAAGGAGTTAGTACCTTGTGACACAGCCAGCTGGAAGATAGCAAAAAACAAAATGACTAATGACTATTGGAAAGAATCTTGTCATCTGTGGTGAATTCCGCTGTTTATGTATCTCTAGGCTGAGAACACAAAGCACTAGAAAAAAGAGGCTGTATGACTGAACTGAAAACTTATAACAGAAAAATAGGTTGACCTACTACAAAGAAAAATTGTAATAATCAAGAGCACCACGGGAAATGGGAACTGCATCTAAGATTAATGGAAAATATAATGCTATTTCAATTTCACTGAGAAATTCTTTTGGCTCAAGTTAAGGGAGCAGCTAAAAGAGTAAGTGAAGCTACTGTAGTTGGGCTTTGAAGCAAAACTCACAGTGGTATTCTTTAGATTCTAGGTTAGAAAAATAAAACAAAATGAATTTACAATTAAGGTAATTTGATCTGATAATTTAAATCAATTACAGTTATTATTATTAATAATAATAATAATAGTAATAATTATGATTATTATTATTATTATTATTATTATTATATTTTACTTCTCTCTGTCTCAGTTCTTATTATGGTGTAAATCGGTTATCAAGCTAAGTTAAATGTTGGCCTATCCTCCGGATGCGCTATTAATGCTGGATCGGCAGGGGTTCAATTCTGTGTCCCCATTGATCAGCTACTGGAAGGGGCAGTGGTACTTGTGTAAGGATTGCAGTCTCTTCAACATTTAACAGCACTCGTGCTTACACGGCTGCATTCAAGTCAATGGAACAACACTGCAGTACCTTGCACCCTTGCCAATAAGCTGTTTAAAGGGGTACTCCACCCCTAGACATCTTATCCCCTATCCTCTCGGACGCCCCCACGATCTTTTCTGAGGTGCGAGATGAAGGGCAAAAACAGCCATCAAGCCCCCCCCCCCCCCCCATTCATGTCTATGGGAGTAGGTGTGACGGCTATGTACTAGACAACGCCCCCTCCCATAGACATGGATGAAGGGGCGTGGTGTGATATCATGGATATGGAAGCTCCAAGATTCCGTATTTATAACAATGCGGTGCCTGCTAAAAGATCGAAGGGGGCCCCAAGGCTGGACCCCACCCCCAATCAGACATCTTATCCCCTATCCTTTGGATTGGGCATACTATTTCTTGAGATGGAGTACCTTTTTAAAGGTGAATGAGGCAACACTACAGTACCTTGCATTGCTGCTACTAAAAGTGTGTCAATGAAAGGTGTGCCTGGTGGTTTCATACATGTACCACAGCCCCCTTCAACAGCTGATCGTCTGGGGAGCCAGCAGTCTTACCCATACCAATCTAATATTGATGGGCTATCCTGATAATAGGCCATAAGTTTTATAAGACTAAATAAGTTCAGTTCAATTGGGAAAGTCTCTACACAGTGTGATACTGTCAACAAGTGTGATAATAAAAGCATTTTTAAAAAAAATGTCATAATGGATAATAGCAAAATAAGACAAGAAAATCTAACAGGTGCTTTTTACTTTTCTGTTATGTAACTTAAAAAAATGTAATAAAAAATTCTCCAAGTTCATTCCTTGACTAGTGCTAATCCTGTACGTGTGTTTACAACTTGGTTTTCATCCTTTTATGGCTCCTAATTCCCTTGTTTATGTGGCTCACACTGCACTCAGTTCACTGAGGAGGAGGGGTGTTCCCTTGCTTTCCCTGTCCTCATGTGGGAACTTCTCAGAGATGACAACTGGCTTCTCTGTGAACTTAGGCTCTGGGAAACACCCTGGCTCACACAGAAGGCTGATAGAAAAGCTGGGAAAAAGCATGTTTGTCCCGCCCACACTTTCTGTATTTTGTCTCGCCATGGCTGCCGACCAACACAAACACAGGCAATAGCTGCAGGGAAAATACAGTGTTCTGGACAGTGGCAAGAAGTATCGAGCATATTTTCACCCAAAAATATATAATTTTTTTAACTAATGTATAATACAAAAAAAACAAAAAACATTTAATGTTATTATCTTATGTAAAATGTTTTTGCAAATGACAGTGATTATTTAATGTTTGAATCTGTTGAAAATGATTTCAATGACCAGATGCGCTAAACGAGGGACAGAAACATTTTCAATGTACTGAAAAGTTACTCTAACTTTTCTGATTGAACCACTTATTCTCATTTTTCTCGAGTTCAAGGGGTTATCCAGGAAAAAACTTTTTTATAAATATATCAACTGGCTCCAGAAATGTAAACAGATTTGTAAATTACTTCTATTAAAAAATATTAATCCTTTCAGTACTTATGAGCTTCTGAAGTTGAGTTGTTTTTTTCTATCTAAGTTCTCTCTGATGACACGTGTCTCGGGAACCGCCCAGTATAGAGGAGGTTTGTTATGGGGATTTGCTTCTAAACTGGGAGGTTCCCGAGACACGTGTCATCAGAGAGCACTTAGACAGAAAAGAACAAATCAACTTCAGAAGCTCATAATTACTGAAAGGATTAAGATTTTTTAATAGAAGTAATTTACAAATCGGTTTAACTTTCTGCAGCCAGTTGATATTTAAAAAAAACATTTTTCCTGGATAACCCCTTTAAGATAACTCACTTGGCCTGTCTGCCTTACTAATAAATACAACAAAAACTACTTCATAATATCATAACACACAGTGCCAAGGACAAACTCAGCTTTGTTGCATAAACACTGTCTGCTACATTGGAGAATTTAACTATCATACATAATATCAATGTTCCAAAATGCTTATCATTGAAAGAATCTGACATCAAACAAATGTATAAACCCGAACAAGTGTAAAGGTACAGTACAAAGATGGATTTATTGGAAGCCTTTACATGGATCTTTGACATATACAAGCTGTGAGCAAAAAAACTTAGGGCACTATATCGTAATAGACCATAGGCCATTACCATCATTTTCTCCAAACAAAGAGGCGAAATATGGTGACAATAATACTGATCTTTATTAGTGTTGCTCGCGAATATTCGCAGTTCGAATATTATTCGCGAATATCGCATATTCGCGATTTCGCGAATTTCGCGAATATAGCGCTATATATTCGTAATTACGAATATTCGTTTTTTTTTGTTTTTTTTTCACAGTACACATCACAGTGATCATCCCTCTTTGCTTCCAGCTTGTGTGGTGTAAAGAAGGCTGTAATACTACTGTGTGAGACTGGCGTGCGAAAATTCGCATACACGAAAATTCGCATATGCTAATTTTCGCATATGCGAATTTTAACGCGTGCTAATTTTGTATATGCATATTTTCACATATGTTAATTTTCGTATACGCGAATATTCGCATATGCGAAAATAAAACGATGAGAACGAATATGCGAATATTCGCGAATATATGACGAATATTCGTCCATATATTCGCGAATATTCGCGAATTCGAATATGGCCTATGCCGCTCAACACTAATCTTTATTAAACATACGTTAAAAAGCATACAAAAACTTGATACACACATGCAGGTAAAATCAAGGTACACATAAATGAGAACAGAGGGGAGTATATCACAAAAATAAATAAAGCGCAAACACAGAAAATGGTAACATCTACATGTGACTATGTGACTATGTGTGTGCAGTCACTAGTAAGTGAGGCACGCAATATACAAAAAGCGCTAGAGATGAACAATGCACATAAATATTAGGCAAGAGGGATGAAGGATGAAAAGGAAGAAATTATCATAATAAACATGCCAGGCCATGCACCCTCACATTGGATACCCACCTACCCCCGAACGCATATTTTGTTACTGGCTTTCTCAAGGGGCGTGTGAAGTGCCCCTTGAGAAAGTGCCCCTTGAGAACGTCAGTAGCGAAAACGCGTTCGTGGTGAGGTGGGTATCCTATGTTAGGGTGCATGGCCTGGCCTGTTTATTATGATAATTAATTTCTTCCTTTTCAGCCTTCATCCCTCTTGCCTAATATTTATGTGCATTGTTCATCTCTAGCGCTTTTTGTATATCACGTGCCTCACTTACTAGTGACTGCACACACACAGTCACCTATTATTATGTAGGTGTTACCATATTCTGTGTTTGCGCTTTATTTATTTTTGTGATGTACTCACCTCCTATATGTGTACCTTGATTTGACCTACATGTGTGTATCGAGTTTTTGTATGCTTTTTAACATAAGTTTAATAAAGATCAGTATTACTGTCACCATATTTGGCCTCTTTGTTTGGTGAAAAGGCATACAAGCAGCAGTTTCATGCCACAAGCATTTTAGTAGGTAGGCTGCTGAAAACAATTTTTAGTTTTGATATACCGTAATAAAACAATGAAAGAAAGGCCCTATAAAATAAGAGATAACCTCAGAGACACATAAATGCTCAGCTTTGTCAGATGGTGAAAGGAACTGATCCTTTTTATGTCACTGTAAGTGATTCTGCTAAATACCACAGTAGCTGTCTAGATAATATGAAGCAAGCAAAATGTATGTAGAAAGTTAAGCTATGGCTGAATAGTTAGCCCCAACAACAATTTGTAATACATTGTGTTAAATTAACATGATACTTAAAGGGGTACTCTGATGGAAAACCATTTTTTCCATATCCACTTTTTTCCATATTCCATATAATCAGATTTGTAAATTACTTCTATTAAAAAAATCTTAATCCTTCCAGTACTTATCAGCTGCTGTATACTGCAGAGGAAGTTGAGTTGTTATTTTCTGACTGAAAATGAACTGAAAATACACAAGAGCCCAATAGTACGAAACAAGGGAAAAAGAAAAATACCACTGATCACAAATATAAATGTGTGATCCAGGGATACCTCACCAGGACAGGGGACCACAGCAGCTGCTGGTGAGGTATCCCTGGATCACACATTTATATTTGTGATCAGTGGTATTTTTCTTTTTCCCTTGTTTCGTACTATTGGGCTCTTGTGTATTTTCAGTTCATTTTCTGATATATTGTTAATCTTTGTACTGCCCGTACGGATACAGGTTTTTACCTCCCTGTGTGTTGGGACACCCACCAGGGACCATTGTTGGTCTGGCAGGGGGCCTTAGGTGTTTTTGTAGGGCTACAGCCCTCCACCTGATTTATGTATGTGTTTTTAAGTGGTTTTAAATTTTGGTGTTGCTGCCTTATGTATCAGTATTAATAAAGATGTGTATATTTTCCGTATGATTTCTGGTGTGCGTCTTCTATAGTGGTTACTTTTTCTTTTTTTCAGTATAGTCTTTGCTTAACCACTGACTGCACCCGCCCATGATTGTGGTGCCCATCCTGTAATTTTGTTTGTGTTTGACATGGACAGATGTGTCAGCAGAGAGCCGAGTGGTCAGAAATAAAAGAACAAATCAACTCCCTCTGTAGTATACAGCAACTGATAAGTACTGGAAGGATTAAGATTTTTTAATAGAAGTAATAAACAAATCTGTTTAACTCTCTGGCACTAGTTACTTTAAAAAAAACTATTGATGGGGTCTGAGTGATCAGACTGCAATGGAAAGACAAATAAGCCCGCTAAGAAAGACAAACTTACAATGTAGGTCTATAGGATTGTCTCAGCTAAACTTTTCTCCCCTCTCATTCTAACAATTGGTCGGAATTGAAACACTGACCCAAATTGATCAAAACTTTTGACATGTCTCTGGAACATGTCAAATTATTTTTTTTAAAGCGACAGTTAACTTTAACTATCAAGTCAAAATTTGTATTTAGAATCAGTAATAATTCAGTAAAATGTAGAGTGACATGTTAAAGAAGGTGGTCTGATGAAGCCTGCGCATGCGGGGGAAACAGCTGTCACACCGTTGCTAGCGTTTGCAGTGTGCTGCACTCCCATCCTCGCACTGTGAGCTACATATGTTTCCTGAACTTCACTAAAGAATAAAGATGAAGTTTGCAACATATGAAAGATGCAGTGAGTGCTTTCCAACTTTCTTTATGCAGTGATATATGTTAAAGAAGCACTACAGGATTTTTTTTTATACATATAAAGTGAAACATAGGTTATTATAAAGAATAATGTAGAGGTTCTTGTCTATGCCATTGTGGTAGCGGTGGGGTGTGGTGCAGGGCAGATGTTGTTGTCCTAGGGGCACATGGTATTAACCCCTTGTGTTCGTGATGCCAGGACGTGGTTTAGCCTTAACCACCCGAAGGTATACCAATGGATTCTGGGTTAGGCACGGTGACAATAAAGACTCCGACGCCAAGTTATGGACAACGTTAGCTTTACTGAGGGTGGACAGTTTTTACAGTCTATGCAGTACAGCTAGGGCCCAAGGAGGTGACCAGTGACACATCACATGTTTGATGGGACTTTAGACTTTAGAATTTAGTGCAGGCCACGCTGGATAGACAGAAGACTTGACTGACAGGACTGTGACTTTAGCTTACTTTGCACTTGACTTGTGGCTGCAGGACTTGACTTAAGGCCTCCAATGTTCTGGACACACATACTAAGATGACTTGACTGCACTGGACCTCAGGAACAAGAGAGAGTGGCTAGCTCTACCCAGGGTTTATATGGGGGAGACTAGCAGGGAGCCCACAGGTCACTTTTGGGGTCAGCTGGTCACTAGTATCTCCTGGGTAACAAACACATGATACATTTTTTAAAGATACAACACACAATATAATACGCAACACATTTACATGGGGGAAACAACTGCATCGGGCCCTGGGGACACTGAGGGACACTGCCTCACAGTGCAGGAAAGGTATGGGAAAACACTATCCCATACTGGGCCACCACACCATGTGCTGTGAATTTGCGCCAGAATTAAAAAAAAACCGACTAGCTCTCTATTTTACTGAGAAAACCCCCAAAAGAGGCATGGCCATCTGAGAAAGTGGGCCTGGGTGCCGAAAAGGGGGTGTGCCCCCGACATTTTCTCAAAAAAACAACATATTTACTAAGATTTCCACATAAATGTGGTGGATTTGAGCTGAGAAAAACAAGACAGATCAGAGCATGTGTAAAAAAAACTAAATGAAGGGAAACTTAAGTAAATATTGTGGAAAAAATTGTAGGGAATTAAAACCAAGGGAACATATTAAAATCATGCTTTACTTTGAAGTAGTATAAGAACTGCAGCATTCGTCCTTTACTTATTTTCTGGACAAATAACTGAGAAGTAGTACACATGAGAAAGTAAACCTTGGCACAGCAGGCGTCCAGCAGCAATCAACCCAAAAGTTCACTATCAACCGGTTAACCCTCGGGGGGCTATTATGTTCAATAGGCATCAATAGCAAAAGAACTGCTGAAGAGGGATAAATAAAACAAAGCACTCGCCATTTGGGTATTCTTGTTTATTCCAACTCTTAAGCAATACAGCAAACAGATTTGGCTGAGTAGTGCAAGTGCAGGGGCATGACAGAAGCAAAGGCCTGTTTCACGTCACAGTGACTCTTTGAGAGGAAAAAGCATCACTTTGATGTGAAACAGGCTTCAACCTCCATCAAACCCCTGCACTGGCACCACTCCACTCAACGTGTCAGCCAAATTTAAGCATGCATGGGATAGGCATAAGGCTATCCTTCATATAAGATAGGACCAGGGACTATTGATAGTATTCAGATTATTGGGCAGAGTAGCTGGGCCAAATGGTTCTTATCTGCTGACACCTTCTATGTTTCTATGAATTTGTTTGCTATGTTGCTTTAAGGGGTACTCCACTAAAAAAAAATTTTTTTATCAAATGGTGCCAGAAAATTAAACTTCTATTTAAAAAATCATAATCCTTACAGTACTTATCAGCTGCTGTATCATCCACAGGAAGTTCTTTTCTTTTTGCATTTCCTTTCTGCCTGATCACAGTGCTCTCTCCTGACACCTCTGTCCATTTTAGGAACTATCCAGAGCAGGAGAGGTTTTCTATGGGAATTTGCTCCTACTATGGACTGTTCCCAAAATGGACAGAGGTGTCAGCAGAGAGCACTGTGGTCAGGCAGAAGAAAATTCAAAAAGAAAAGAACTTCCTGTGGATCATACAGCAGCTGATAAGTACTGGAAGGATTAAGATTTTTAATAGACGTAATTTACAAATCTGTTTAACTTTCTGGTACTAGTCGATTAAAAGAAAAAGTTTTCCAGTGGAGTACCCCTTTAAGAGCTGCAATAAACTTCACAAAGATAAGAAAACCTGTCTGGTGAGTGCTACATTTTATTTCTTCCTCTAAAGAAGTTCTTACTTAGAAGTCAAATTACTTTGTGACAGCTTTCCATTCTAATCACTGAAGCATGGAGCTGTCCGGACTTTCTTAGACTAATATGTTCAAGCAGTGCAGAGGAGATTGCATAATACATAAAAAATAAGTGTGGCATGTTTGCTGTCTAGGACATGACAAAAATAACACATGTACTATGACACTCTGTAACTACACAAAAAACCTAGAATCCATCAAGTGATATATAGGTCATAGCACGTGTCACTTGTCCGCAACATACCAAAAAGTGAAAATGTTTTACTGGGAAGAAGCATAACCCAAAGATATTAGTCAAATATATTAATACAATAGCCAGAAAATTGTGCAGATTTCACCAGAAATCTATGCCTAACTTGTGACAATTCAATGTACCAATGTGAAAATTACATTTATTGAGAGGCACAAGTATTGCCTATTGTTTCCTGATCTAAACATTAAATGTTCTGCTATTGTATTAGAAGACATCAAGCAGGTCTCCTGATAGCTTTCTTTCAGCAAGTACTTGTAATACCTACAACCATGAATTTCAAGAATTGCCCAGTTTTCTTTTTTCAAATGGCACTATGTAATGCTTTATGTTCCCTAAGGTAATGCCATATGTCAGAATTGAACACTTGATGCTAAGGTCCCCCTTAGATCACAGCAGATTACTGGGGTCCCAGCTGCAGGTCAACTTGGGATAAACTTATTTTTAGTGGATCCTTTAAAACATTGACAACCCATAAAATTATTGTCTGTAATTTTATGTGTCTAGTTTTAGTATAGTGTACACAGTTGCACTCTCCTGCAATGTCAAAGACACCACAGGGCTAAAAAAAAAAAAAAGATATCTTATTTTGTACTTACAAAGATACAAAGAGGCAAGAAAGCTTAAAGGAGTACTTTTTAAAAATTTTTTAAATCAACTGGTGCCAGAAAGTTAAACAGATTTGTAAATTACTTCTATTAAAAAATCTTAATCCTTCCTGTACTTATTAGCTGCTGAATACTACAGTGGAAACTATTTTATTTTTGAAACACAGAGCTCTCTGCTGACATCACGAGCACACTGCTCTCTGCTGACATCTCTGTCCATTTTAGGAACTGTCCAGAACAGCATATGTTTGCTATGGGGATTTCCTTTTACTCTGGACACTTTCTAAAATGGACAGAGATGTCAGCAGAGAGCAATGTGCTTGTGATGTCAGCAGAGAGCTCTGTGTTCCAAAAAGAAAAGAATTTCCACTGTAGTATTCAGCCACTAATAAGTACTGGAAGGATTAAGATTTTTTAATAGAAGTAATTTACAAATCTGTTTAACTTTCTGGCACCAGTTGATTTAGAAAAAAAGTTTTCCACCGGAGTACCCCTTTAATGGTTACAGTCACTTCAAGTGGTACATTATGCATAATGGTTTAACTGGCAGGGTACATACCTTTATGCTGATGAACTGTCACAGAACACCAACTTTATTTATTTATTTTTTCCCTCTTTATATTATCAACCTCTAACTGGAGACGTAGGCCACAACCCAAGTTTTCCAGTGTCAGGTTGCAACCAAGATAGCTGATAGCTTTCACCCCAACCAGCAGTTTAATTTCTAGGAGGCTACCCCATACCACAGTCTACTACATTTAGGAGTATTTTAATCAAGTCATATATATATTTGCCAACTAGGGTATTTATGTATGAAAATCCAAAGTCAGTCATGAAGCAGAAAAAGTTTCAAAATCAAAAGATCCCCAATGTATTGGTAAGAGGTCACACTATTGTGCAAATTCATATATAACCAATACTTATAAGATGATATAATAACACTGTGAAAGATTTATTATAACCTGTGTAGAGGAAGAGTGGTGCAGTTGCCCATAGCAACCAACCAGATGGCTTCTTTCATTTTTTACAGGCCGTTTTAAAAATAAAAGGAGCAAAATGGTTTCTATGGGCAATTGCACCTCTGTTTCACTACACTACACCCCTTAATGACATCAGACATAAATGTACGTCATGGTGCGGTGGTACTTAGCACACTATGATGTACACTTATGTCATGTACATGAACGGGAGCACGGGAATAGTGCTCGCATCATGCACAGCAGGTCCCGGGTGCTGTCAGCAGCCAGGGACCTGCCGATAATGGCGGACATCAGCAATCACACTGATGTCTGCCATTTACCCCTCAGATGCTGTGATCAATACAGATTACGGCATCTGCGGTAGTGCGGCACTTAAAATTGATGATCGGATTGCCCGCAGAGCTGCTGCAGGGATCCGATCATCTGGCATGGCGGTCGGAGGTCCCCTTACCTGCCTCTGGCCAGCGTTAAAAAAAAATTAAATAATAAACATATTTGGTATCGCCGCGTGCATAAATGTCCAAACTATCAAAATATAATGTTAATCATCCCATATGGGGAACGGCATAAACGTAAGAAAAAAAATTAGGCTTTTTTGTCACATTTTATTCCCAAAAAAATTAATAAAAAGTTATTATAAAAACTGAATATAAGCAAAAGTAACACTGATACAAACTACAGATCATAGCACAAAAAATTTGCCCTCATACTGCCCTGTATACGGAAAAAATTAGAAAGTTATAGGTGATTAGTGTTGAACGCGAATATTCGAAATGCAAATTTTTACTGCAACCCTTCGTGTTTTTGCAAATATTTAGAATATAGTGATATATATATATATATATATATATATATATATATATTAGTAATGACGAATATTTGTTTTTTATGCAAATTTATGCAAATGTATGCAAATATTGGCACTTCCAGACTGGACATTGATCCTTCCCTTCTTTTAGGTGAAAGATATAATTGCGCATGCGCACAATGCGAATTTCATTACGAATTTTCACAAGAAAAAAATGAAAGAACATAGCGAATATGCGAATTTCACGAACAAAATTTGTACGAATATTCGTCCATATATTCGCAAAATATTGTGAATTCGAATATTGCCCCTGCTGCTCATCACTATAGGCAATCAAAACAGGGCAATTTCAAACGTACACATTTTGTTAAAATAGTTTGAGATTTTTTTTAAAGCGAAAAAAGTATTAAAAAAAGAATAGAACATGGGTATCATTTTCATTCTATTGGCCCACAGAATAAAGAAAATTTCATTTTTACAGTAAAGTGTACAGTGTGAAAACAAAACCTTCCAAAATTTGCTAAATTGCAGTTTTCTTTTCAATTTCCCCAAACAAAAAATATTATTTTTGTTGTTGCGCCATACATTTTATGGTAAAATGAGTGATGTCATTACAAAGTAAAATTGGCGATGCAAAAAAAAAGCCCTCATTTGGGTCTGTGTTTGAAACTATAACAGAGTTATGATTTTTAGAAGGTGAAGAGGAAAAAACGAAAATGTAAAAATAGAATTGGCCTGGTCCTTCACCTCTTAAGAATGCAGAACGTACCTGTACGCCCTGCGCCCTGTCCCGGTATATAACGCGGGGTCAAACCATGACCCCGCATCATACCGGGTCGGTCCCAGCAGCTAATGATAGCCGGGACCCTGGGCTAATAGCTTGCGGCACCGATCATTGTGCCGAGCTCTATTAACCCTTTAGACTCAATGTTCAAAGTTGATCGCCGCGTCTAAAATGAAAGCTTCCTGGCAGCTCAGTCGGGCTGATTGGGACCATTGTGGTGAAATCCCTATGTCCCGATCAGCTAGAACGCGAGCGGAGGTCCCCTTACCTGCCTCCGTCACGTCCGATCGGCCATTGATTGCTCCAAGCATGAAATCCTTGAGCCAAGCCAAGCTTGAGCAATCAACTGTTGATAGCACTGATCTTTGCCGTGTCAATGCATGACAATGATCTGTGTATGAGATTGGTATGTTCAGTGTAATAGCCACTAGGGGGGGCTATTACACTGCAAAAAAAGTGTGAAAAAAAGTCAAAAAAGATCATTTAACCCTTTCCCTAATAAAAGTAAGAATCACACCCCTATTCCCATAAAAAAAACAAAAAAACAGTGTAAATAAAAATAAAAATAACATATGTGGTATCAACACGTGCAGAAATGTTTGAACTATAAAAATATATCGTTAATTAAACCGCACGGTCAATGACGCACACGCAAAAAAATCCCAAAGTACAAGATAGCGTATTTTTGGTCACTTTTTAATGTGATGAAAAAAAGAATAAAAAGCGATTAAAAACTCTGATCAATATAAAAATGGTAGTGATAAAAACTTCAGATCATGGCACAAAAAATGAGCCCTCATACCGGCCCGTATGCTGAATAATAAAAAAGTTATATGGGTCAGAAGATGACAATTTTAAACGTATACATTTTCCAGCATGTAGTTATGATTTTTTATTAGAAGTAATACAGTATCAAACTAAAACCTAGGGTATCATTTTAACCGTATGGACCTAGAGAATAAAGATGAAGTGTCATTTTTACCGAAAAATGCACTGTGTAGAAACGGAAGCCCCCAAAAATTACAAAATGCCATTTTTTCTTTCGTTTTGTCGCACAATTAATTTTTTATTTTTTTATTTTTTATAATCCAAGCAATGCTTTATTAAGAAAAACATAGATAAACAAGCCACGGTTATGAAGGCAATAATAGCAGTATAAAAGCGTGGAGCTTAAGTCATCACCATCGCTCCTACAACAATTTATCATCGAAATAGGGATGCCGCGGCTAGTTAGATGATTCTGAACAGCAAGTCACAACATTGCATCAATAATAAGAAAACCAGGTGATAACTGTAGGAATGAACAGGTAAGTATAAAAATGGGGGAAGGGGGAGTAGAAAAGTGGGGAATGCTGAGAATAGAAATAAAAGAGAAAATAAAAAAGAAAAGAAAAAGGGTCAGAATCAGCATAGCTGTGGTCGGTGTGAGGTTGATACTTCAAGACTGCAGTTGGAGTCGCGGTCGCCGCCAGGGTCCCCAATCTCGGAATGTCCTCATAGTCCTGCGACACGACAGTCAATTCCAGGGGAGAGGCCTCTCTAAGTAAGAAGGGGGGGGGGGAGGGGGAGGGGTGGAATCTGTTTCTCTAGGCCTCTCTATAGAGCCGGGAATTAAGGAAGTGCATATCGCATGGGCCCCATATCGCTGTGTATCTAGCGGAGCGGTCCCTCGAGTCGGCCAAGAGTTCCTCCATGCGGCTCACAAACAGAATCTCTGTGTACCAGTCAGTTATTGTTGGGGGAGCACAGTTCTTCCATTTCTTGGGTATCACTGACCTGGTTGCCATGAGCATCATGTTAGCTAAGAGTCTAGCAGGCGATTTCCTAGAGGTGGGTATGATAGACAGGAGAAGTCCCTTCGGGTCATTGGGGTATGTCACCCCCGTCACTAGGGCAATTCGGTCAATCACCGTAGACCAAAAGGTCGTAAGGGAGGGGCAGGACCACCAGATATGGGACATGGTCCCCGTCTCTGTGCCGCAGCGCCAACAAAGGTCAGACACTGCAGGGTAGAATTTATGTAACAAGGCCGGTACCCTATACCACCTAGCTAAGATCTTGTAGTTAGTTTCTTGCACCCTACATGATATAGACATCTTGTGGCACATTACATAAGCTGTCGTCCAATCAGAACGAGCGATGGTGGTGTGTAGTTCCTCTTCATAGGCCGCTTCGAATTTAGGGGGTTCACGAGCCGCTTCTTCCATGAGAAGGCTGTACACTTGGGAAACTGCTCTGTAAACCGGGAGGAAGAAACACACAGCTCTTCAAAGGGCAGAAGGGGTCGGGCAAGCCTTAAGGAACGTCCTGTAGTGTTAATGAAGTGTCTCAGCTGAAGGTACTGCATCTGACTTAGAGGCGTCCTGAGGTGTGTCGGCACTAGTTCCGTGTAGGGTTTCAGCTGAGTACCGCTGAGGAAACATCTGATGGGCAGGGGCGGGGGCGAGGAATGACCTAGGAAGGATTCAGTCATCATGCCCGGTGGGAAACTAGGGTTACCAAGGATCGGGGTCAGAGGGCCATCGGCCGCCATGATCTGGGACCTCCTCAAGTATCTGTTCAGGGAAACGATCAGTTCCCTGGACACAAAGGGTAGAGACTCCAGCACCCAAGGAGAGTATGTGTTTGGTGGCAACCAAGGGTACAGGGCTATGTCTGTGGCAGTCCCATACGCTTCCAGCGCCACCCATTGTTTAGAACCGCGACCGTGGATGAAATCTAGGAGTCGGGTCAAGGTAGCTGCTACATAGTAAGCACGACAGTCCGGTACCGCCAGACCACCTGTCCGCTTCCTCCTGACCAGAACCCTGCCAGATATCCTAGACGGTCATCCCGCCCATATGTAGGAGCATATCATTTTGTCTAGTTTTTGGAAGTAAGAGCGCGGGAGTGCCAGTGGGATCGCCTGGAATAGGTATAGCAAGCGGGGTAGAAATTTCATTTTAACTATATTAGCTCGCCCCAGCCAAGAGAAGGTGCCAGTTGTCCATTTACGCAGGTCCCTGTCTAGAGTCGTCGACAGAGCCTGGAAGTTAAGGGCAAAGGTAGCTCCCGGATTTAAAGGAATGTGTACGCCCAAGTATTTAAAGGACTTAGTGGTCCATTGAAAAGGGTGCTCTCTCTTGAGACCCTCTACGGTGTCCACCGGGAGGGCTATCGGCAAGGCCACACTTTTGGACATGTTAATCCTATGGTTGCTATAGTGGGAGTACTGCCGTATGACCGTCAATGCGGCCGGTAGGGAGGTGCATGGAGAGGCTAAGTAGAGTAGGAGGTCATCTGCGAAAGCAGAGCAGAGGTGCTCGCTCCCCCCCAGGGTAAACCCCTGAACGTCCGGATCAGATCTCAAGGCAGTCAATAAATGCTCCATACATAAGATGTAGAGGAGGGGGGAGAGCGGGCACCCCTGGCGCGTTCTGTTTCGGATGGGAAATGGGGAAGATAGGGACCCGTTGACTCTCACCCGTGCCTGGGGGTCTCGATACAGGGCCGTCACACGTCCCATCATGGCAGGACCCAGGCCTATTTGCTCCAGCGTTGCTCTAAGGAATCCCCAGTCCACCCTGTCGAACGCCTTCTCGGCGTCGAGAGAGAGGAGCAGTATTGGCTTTTTGAGTGTAGCAGCTCTATTAATTACCGAGAAGGCTCGAACAGTGTTATCTCTCGCCTCTCGGGAGCGCATGAACCCGGACTGGTCAGGGTGGACTAGGGGGCCGAGGATCAACGCCAGACGGTCCGTCAGTAATTTGGCGAACAGTTTAAGGTCAACGTTCAGAAGAGATATGGGTCGGTAGCTGGAGCAAAGACCCGGGTCGCGTCCATCTTTGGGAATTACTGTAATATAGGCACTGAGCGATGCAGTGGGAAAACCCAGGTTCGGGGCGATGCTATTAAACGTCTTACAGAGAATGGGGAGCAGGCTATCCTGTAGGGTTTTGAAAAACTTGGCCGTGTACCCATCCGGTCCCAGGCTTTTGCCAGTAGGAAGATGTGATATTGCCTGGGCGACCTCCTCTTCCGGAAACGGGGACTCTAGGGCCTCTATGTCGCACAATTAATTTTATTTCCGCTTTGCCGTGGATATTTTGGTAAAATGACTAATGTCACTGCAAAGTATAAATGGTGGTGCAAACAATAAGCTATAATATGAAATTTTAGGTGCAAAATTGAGAGCATTATGATTTTTAGAAGGTGATGAGGAAAAAATGAAAATGCAAGAATGGAAAAACCCTGCGTCCTTAACCCTTTAACGACGCAGGACGTATATTTACGTCCTGCGCCGGCTCCCGCGATATGGAGCGGGGTCGCGCTGTGACCCCGCATCACATCGCATCGGTCCCGGCGCTCATCAACGGCCGGGACCCGCGGCTAATGCCACACATCGCCGATCGCGGCAATGTGCGGTATTAACCCTTTAGAAGCGGCGGTCAAATCGCGGCGTCCTGAACAGCTTGCAGGACACCGGGAGGGCCCTTACCTGCCTCCTCGGTGTCCCATTGACGAATGACTGCTCCGTGCCTGAGATCCAGGCAGGAGCAGTCAAGCGCCGATAACACTGATCACAGGCGTGTTAATACACTGCAAAAAAAAGTTTCAAAAAAAGTGTTAATAAAGGTCATTTAACTCCTTCCCTAATAAAAGTTTGAACCACCCCCCTTTTCCCATAAAAAATAAAACAGTGTAAATAAAAATAAACATATGTGGCATCGCCGCGTGCGTAAATGTCCGAACTATAAAAATATATCATTAATTAAACCGCACGGTCAATGACGTACGCGCAAAAAAATTCCAAAGTCCAAAAAAGCGCATTTTGGTCACTTTTTATACCATTAAAAAATGAATAAAAAGTGATCAAAAAGTCCGATCAAAACTAAAATTGTACCGATAAAAACTTCAGGTCACGTCGCAAAAAATGAGCCCTCATACCGCACTGTACATGGAAAAATAAAAAAGTTATAGGGGTCAGAAGAGGACATTTTTAAACGTATAAATTTTCCTGCATGTAGTTATGATTTTTTCCAGAAGTACGACAAAATCAAACCTATATAAGTAGGGTATCATTTTAATCGTATGGACCTCAGAATAATGATAAGGTGTAATTTTTACCGAAATATGCACTGCGTAGAAACGGAAGCCCCCAAAAGTTACAAAATGGCGTTTTTACTTTGATTTTGTCGCACAATGATTTTTTTTTCCCATTACGGCAAAATGACTGATTTCACTGCAAAGTAGAATTGGTGACGCAAAAAATAAGCCATAATATGGATTTTTAGGTGGAAAATTGAAAGGGTTATGATTTTTAAAAGGTAAGGAGGAAAAAACGAAAGTGCAAAAACGGAAAAAACCCTGAGTCCTTAAAGGGGTACTCCGGTGAAAATCTTTTTTTTTTTTAAATCAACTGGTGCCAGAAAATTAAACAGATTTGTTAGTTACTTCTATTAAAAAATCTTAATCCTTCCTGTACTTATTAGCTGCTGAACACTACAGCGGAAATTCTTTTCTTTTTGAAACAAAGAACTGTCTGCTGACATCATGAGCACAGTGCTCTCTGCTGACATCTCCGTCCATTTTAGGAACTGTCCAGAACAGCATATGATTGCTATGGGGATTTCCTTTTACTCTGGACAGTTCCTAACATGGACAGAGATGTCAGCAGAGAGCACTGTGCTTGTGATGTCAGCAGACAGCTCTGTGTTTCAAAAAGAAAAGAATTTCTGCTGTAGTATTCAGCAGCTAATAAGTACAGGAAGGATTAAGATTTTTTAATAGAAGTAATTTATAAATCTGTTTAACTTTCTGGCACTAGTTGATTAAAAAAACAAACAAAAAAAAAAAAAGAGTTTTTCACCGGAGTACCCCTTTAAGGGGTTAATAAAGCTGTCCCTACATAATTGTTTCACATAATCATGAATTGAGACAAAATATGTTTTCCCTTTTTTTATATTGTACATAAATCCTATTTAAATATGTAGATATCAAGCCTTCACTACTAAAAAACCTTTTAAAATAAATAGCATGCTGTCATTTTTATAAAGCTAAAGTGCACCCATCATTTCCGTTTACATGTTAAGCGCTGTAAATGCCCCTCAAGTAAAATCCATTTTCGAACAGTTTCTGAACAAATTGTTTGAAATGTAACAATGTACAGTACATAAAATCCTATTGAATCCAGAAAACAAACCATCATTAGCTTAACCTTTTTGTCAAATTGTATGCTTGTCTGGTTATCACTGAGCCACTTGTTGCTTGAATAAAGTACTATCCATAATTATTCACACGTCAGATAAACCAACAACAATCCATTTTTATGTTCCTAATGAAAGAAAACAAGACTGTCAGGCATGCTATAAAGAGAAAGAAACATCTGTCAACTCCTGCCAGTTATAAGCGCCAGCTTTCTATGACTTATCATAACTGACAGTGGTTGGTAATAACCTAAAGGTTTTTTTTTTATTATTTCCCCTACATTAACACATATATTCCATTGGCGCTTATTATAGGGCTTGTTCAGCTGTGCAAACACAGGTCTGTAGGGAACGAATATGATAAAACATGTCAACCATAGAATCTTATATTTCAAGTCTCATTATTCTAAATAAAGTACATTTATAAATGTATACCTAATCCTTATTACATAGGTTTATTGTAGATATTTAGTAATTTATGTAAAAAAAAAAAATATATATATATATATATATATATATATTTTTTTTTTTAACTCTTTATTTTAATTTTTTAACACAAAAACATGAACAAAAAAACCTCCTAATATAGGGACCAAAAAGCAATCATAATACACAAATTGCTGGGAAGCAAAAAAGACAAAGTATAATAAAATAAACATAAAAGAGGAAGAAAGAGAAAGAATAACCATATTCAGAAAAGAAGGAAAGGAAAGAAAGAAAGAAAGAAAGGAAAGAGAAAAGGAAGGGAAAGAAAATAAACCGGGTCAGGGAAAAAGAATTACATTTATGTCGAGCCGAATGCACATTAACTCTCTTTTATAAGATTAGCCCACTATGTAAAAATATTTGTACAACTAATATTAAAATCTGATAAACAGTGAATATACAAACCAATAGGAAGGAATTTATTCTTCAAACAGCCTTTTTGCAGCAGCCAAGGTGAGTATTTAGGAAGTAATATGACAGCTAATATCCATTATAAAGAATAATAAAAGTCATCTGGCCATGTTTTGTAGAAATGCACTCATGGTTTTGTAATTGTATGCTGGCAAGGATCTACTGTGTGAATTCAAATATAATTTAAACTTTTTGTGAAGCATGAATGATTCAGATTTTTATTGGAAGATTTCAGACAGACCTGTACATGTGCTTTCTTGAGCAGGGGGACCATGAGGATGCTGTAGGTTTTTAATTCTTCACAATGTAGTGCGTTACTGATTGTTTTCTTGGCGACTGTGATCCCAGCTGCCTTGACAAGATCCTCCTGTGTAGTTCTTCAAATCTAATGGATTGTTTGCTTCTGTGGACAGGGATCTTATGCAGGTTACAAGCTGAGATTAGAAGCACTCCCTTCAAAAGAGTGCTCCTAATATCAACTCGTTACATATATAAAAGACACCTGGGAGTCAGAAATTAGCTGAGTAACTGGCATTGCCCGGTTTTTCCTTCCTAATCCCTGTTGGGGAGGAAAGTTAACAAAGGAGGAAGCTTTTGACTTCATATACCATCCTCATATATTTTTGTCAATTCCCAACCCCATATCCCGTCCTCATATCTCAACCTCATATCCCGTCCTCATATCCCGACCTCATATCCCAACCTCATATCCCGTCCCCATATCCCATCATCATATCCTGACCTCCTATCCCGTCCTCATATCTCGACCTTATATCCCGACCTCCTATCCCGACCACCTATCCCGTCCTCATATCCCGACCTCCTATCCCATCCTCCTATCTCGACTCATATCCTGTCCTCATATCCCATCCTCTTATCTCGACCTCCTATCCTGACCTCCTATCCAGACCTCCTATCCTGACCTCATATACCATCCTCATATGCCGACCTCCGATCCCACCCTCCTATGTCAACCTCATATCCCGTTCTCATATCCCGTACTCATATCTTGACCTCCTATCCCGACCTCCTATCCCGATCTTCTATCCCGACCTCCTATCCCGACCTCCTATCCTGTCCCCATATCTCAACCTCCTATCCTGTCCTCATATCCCATCCTCCTATCCTGACTTCATATCCCATCCTCATATCTCAACCTGCTATCCCGACCCCCTATTCCGTCTTCATATCCGTCCTCATATCTTGACCTCATATCCCATCCTCATATCTTGACCTCATATCCCATCCTCATATCCCATCCACATATCCCATCCTCTTATCCCATCATCATATCCCGACCTCATATCATGTCCTCATATCCCGTCCTCCTATCCCGACCTCATATCATGTCCTCATATCCCGACCTCATATCCCGACCTCACATCCCATCTTTGTATCCTGACCTCATATGCCGTCCTCATATCCCATCCTCATATGCCAACCTCATATACCATCCTCATGTCCCATCCTCATAGCTCGACCCCATATCCCGTCCTCATATTTTGACCTCATATCCTGTCCTCATATCCCGCCCTCATATCCTGTCCCCAGGTGGGACTGATTTGTGATGAAGATATTGTAAGCTGAAAATAGAAAGGGACGTGGCTTTGTGGGACTGGGTGTAATTTGCAAGCCAGACCGATACACAAAAAGGGTAGATAATAAAAGGGGTGGGGCTTAAACTGTGGGCGTGTCTTTGTTAGATGGGGTGTGGCTTACAAACTGGACTGACACATTCACCAGGAGATGCAGAGCAGAGCTTGTGGAGTAAAGTACTGGAAGTCCCATATACTTGCATGGGACTGGAAACAAAACCCCATCTTTTATATAATGGTGTAGGTAAGGGTTAATTTAACTATCGTATATTTTTATTTGACATATAAGTAATATGTGTACCAGGTAGTATTGAAATATCTCCAACCGTACCGAAGTTATGCCGAAACATACATTTCCCATTGATTTGCATGGGACTTTAAAGAAAACCCCTGACCCTCACAAATGGGGGTAGTTAAGGGTGAATTTAACTATCACATATTTTAGGTGGACATATAAGTAACATGTGACCGAGTATTATCAAAATATCTCCAGCTGTTTGGAAGTTATGCAGTAACACATCTTTCCCATAGTTTTGTATGTGACTTTGAACAAAAACCCTGATCCTGGTAAATGGGGGTGAGTAAGGGTTAAATCACCTATCCTATGTTTGTTGTTGACATGTGTGCCAAGTTTCATGTTAATATTTTAACAGCCGTTTGGACGTGATGCTGGAACATACACACACACACATACATTGACACACACATTGAATTTTATATATTTATATATTATCCAATCGCGCAACAAATCAGGTACATTTGTACCTGAAGAAGGAGACATAGTGGCCCTCATTTACTATTGCAAACCCGACATGTTTTGTAGGGTTGTGTGCCAGATTCTGTCCCATTATGCCAGATTCTGTCGAATTGCGCCATAAATTCTGTCTGCGCCAGATTTTGTGCCAGAATTTGCGCCAGAATTGAAAAAAAAACGACTAACTCTCCATTTTGCTAAGAAAATCCGAAAAAGGGGTGTGGTCACCAGGGAAAAGGGGCGTGGTCTCCAAGGTTTCCACATAAAATGTGATGGATTTGAGCTGAGGAAAACTCTACAGGTCATAGCATGTGTAAAAAAAAGCAAAGTGTAGGGAAAGTGGAAAATGTAGGGAAACCTTAGTGAATATCGTGGAAAATAAATTGTAGGGAATTAAAACCCACAAAGAAACCTACACAACACTCTTAGTAAATCAGGGCCAGTATCTATGAAAGTGCTTGCATTGGACAATAAACTCGAGTCTTTCTTGCGTGGAGAATATATATATATATATATATATATATATATATATATATATATATATATATTGTTTCCTATACTTTCTTATCTATACAGTGGAGCAAAAAAGTATTCCGTCAGCCACCAATTGTGCAAGTTCTTCCCCTTAAAAAGATGAGAGTGGCCTGTAATTTCCATCATAGGTATTCCTCAACCATGAGAGACATAATGAGAAAAAAAAAATCATAAAATCCATAAAATCACATTGTCTGATTTTTAAAATTATTATTTTTATTTTGCAAATTATGGTGGAAAATAAGTATTTGATCACCTACAAACAAGCAAGATTTATGGCTTCAGATCTGTAACTTCTTCTTAATCTCCTCTGTCCTCTACTCATTACCTGTATTAACGGAACCTGATTGAACTTGTTATCAGTAGTATTGAGCGGCATAGGCCATATTCGAATTTCGTGAATATATGGATGAATATTCGTCATATATTTGCTAAATTCGCATATTCGTAATATTTGCATTTTATTTTCGCATATGCGCAAATTCGCATATGCAGAAATTTGAATATGCAGAAATTTGCATCTGTGAAAATTTGCATATGTGAAAATTAGCATAAGCTAACATTCGCATATGCGAAAATTAGTATATGCAAATTTCCACATATGCCAAAATTTGTACACCAGTCTCACACAGTAGTATTAGAGCCTTCTTTACACCACACAAGCTGGAAGCAGAGAGGGATGATCACTGTGATGTGTACTGTGGAAAAAAAAAACGAATATTCGTAATTGCGAATATATAGTGCTATATTCGCGAATATTCTCAAATTCGCGAATATGCGATATTCGCAAATAAAATTCGCATTGCGAATATTCGCGAGCAACACTAGTTATCAGTATAAAATACACCTGTACACAACCTCAAACAGTCACATTCCAAACTCCACTATGGCCAAGACCAAAGAGCTGTTGAAGGACACCATAAACAAAATTGTCGACCTGCACCAGGCTGGGAAGACTGAACCTGCAATAGTCAAGCATCTTGGCATGAAGAAATCAACTGTGGGAGCAATTATTAGAAAATGGAAGACATACAAGACCACTGATAATCTCCCTCGATCTGAAGCTCCACGCAAGATCTCACCCCGTGGTGTCAAAATGATCACAAGAATGGTGAGCAAAAATCCCAAAACTACATGGGGGGATCTAGTGACCTGCTAATGACGTGCAGAGTGCTGGAACCAAAGTAAAAAAGGCTACCATCAGTAACACACTACTCTGCCAGGGACTCAAATCATGCAGTGCCAGACGTGTTTCCTTGCTTAAGCCAGTACATGTCCAGGCCCGTCTGAAGTTTGCTAGAGAGCATTTGTATGATCCAGAAGAGGATTGGGAGAATGTCATATGATCAGATGAAACCAAAGTAGAAATTTTTGGTGAAAACTCAACTCGTCGTGTTTGGAGGAGAAAAAATGCTGAGTTGCATCTTAAGAACACCATACCTACTGTGAAGCATGGGGGTGGAAACATCATGCTTTGGGGCTGTTTTTCTGCTAAGGGACCAGGATGACTGATCCGTGTAAATGAAAGAATGAATGGGGCCATGTATCGTGTGATTTTTTGTGAAAACCTCCTTCCATCATCAAGGGCATTAAAAATGAAACGTGGCTTGGTCTTTCAGCATGACAATGATACCAAACACACTGCCCAGGCAACAAAGGAGTGGCTTCGTAAGAAGCATTTCAAGGTCCTGGTGTGGCCTAGCCAGTCTCCAGATCTCAACCCCATAGAAAACCTTTGGAGGGAGTTGAAAGTTCGTGTTGCCCAGTGACAGCACCAAAATATCACTGCTCTAGAGGAGATCTGCATGGAGGAATGGACCAAAATACCAGCAACAGTGTGTGAAAACCTTGTGAAGACTTACAGAAGACGTTTGAGATGAACTTTTGTTAATGACCAAATACTTATTTTCCACAATAATTTGCAAATAAATTCTTTAAAAATCAGACTGTGATTTTATGGATTTTTTTCCTCATTATGTCTCTCATAGTTGAGGTATACCTATGATGAAAAGTACAGGCCTCTCTCATCTTTTTAAGTGGGAGAACTTGCACAATTGGTGGCTGACTAAATACTTTTTTGCCCCACTGTATATTGTAGTCTTTTTCTGCTGTCAATCTATGTTTCTATGCCTCAATATGCACGTGTGGTGTAGGGTTGGAAGATTTCAGTATTATGTATTCCTACCTTAAAGGGGCACTTCACCCCTAGACATCTTTACCCCTATCCAAAGGATAGGGGATAAGATGTCTAATCACACGGGTCCTTCCGTTGGGGACCACCGCGATCTCTGTGCTGCACTCGGCATTCGTTTAGAGCGTCGGTTTTAGCGCCGGAGGCTCGTGATGTCACGGCCATGCCCCCTCAATGCAAGTCTATGGGAGGGGGCATGACCGTGATGTCACAAGCCTTCGCCCCGCATCGCCAGTCATGCAACACAGAGAGAATTTTGCAACGTGCACGGGATCTCTGGGGTGCCGCAGCCTGGATTGCGGCATTCAGACATCTTATCCCGTATACTTTGGATAGGGAATAAGATGTCTAAGGGCGGAGTACCCCTTTAAACAATATTTTCATCAGCTATGAAGATATATTACCTGGATGATGGCTTTGGACATATTTTTTCTAAACCACAATAAATTACATTTTATTGTTTAACTGTCTTGAGCATTATCTTTTCTTTTATCCTCAACCTCAGTGGAAGGAATTTTGTACAATAATCTGTACACATTCCCAGCTATAATATTTTTTTCCTTAGGTATTATGCTCTACCCATATACATTGTAGGCTTTATAAAATAGAAAGAGATTTTAAGGACAAATTGATTCACATTACAAATAAAATACCATACAGTAAACTAGCACTAGGTCGAAGTTCCATAATCAGTAATGCTATTAACTACAGATGGGTGCACCCGTATCCTTCCTTGAATTTAGTTAAATAGGTTTAAATTGATACATTATGTTAAATTAAACATACTTCCAGTGTACAATATTCTACCAAAACTATTAACAAGCTGCAACTTACATTGATAAAGATATCTTCCAGTTAGAGTATTGGAAAACCATGTTTTTTTGCAAACAAAGGGCTGGGTTCACATATATCAGGCGTCCGGCATAGTTTCCCTCTGGCATGCATCGGAGGGAAACTGATGCTATAACTGATTCCATTCATTTGAATAGGACAATTCACAATCATCCAGCATCCAAATTTTGCCCCCGGATGGTTGGACACGCCGGAAAGGGGAACACAGCTTGCTGGACTCCTGAATGGCAGAGAAGCTCATCAGCTATTTAGAAGTCTGGGGAAGCTGGATGACAACCAATATGGCAAACACCATGTGTGTCATCGAGCTTTCTCAGTTTCCTGAATTTTATATCATCTTCTAAGACATTCAGGAGTCTGTGAAAGCTGGATGAAAACTAATAAGGCTGTCACCATGTGTGCCATTCATCTTTCTCAGACCACTGAATGGTTGATCAGCTTCTCTGACATGTACATTGTGCCTCCAACTGTTACAGAACTACAACTCCCAGCATACCAGACCAACCTTTGTCTGTCTGGGAAAGCTGGGAATTGTAGTTTTGCCACATCTGGAGTTAAACTGTTTTGGATCATGATGATTGATAAAGGGGAATTATGATAGCTCACAAAGGGAAATTAAGATGGTTGACAAAGGGGGATTATGATTACTGAGAAGGGTTATTATAAAGGCTGAAAAAGGGGATTATGATGGTTGACAAATGGGAGTTATGATTAGAGATGAGCGAATGAAATCGTACGAAGTAGAATTCATTCCGAATTTCATGGAAAATTCTATTTGGACCGAATCCGAACTTCAACTCGATATGAAATAACAAATTTCTTCATTAGCGACACCTGCTGCGATTGTCCTGTATAATGTATAGATGCAGGCGGCTTTCTCGCATCTAGAAAGAACGATCATATTGGGTGTCAGGAGTGACACCCGCTGTGATCTGTCCTCAATTACAGGTACTACTGCTCCCAACATGGAACAATATATATATATATATATATATATATATATATATATATATACATATACATATACGTTTTTTTCTGATCAATTTTTTCTGATCAATTTTTCTAAAATTCGCTCATACCTAATTATGATGTTGAATAAAGGGGATTGTTATTCATCCTCATTTCCCATGTCAGGTTTTGCTTATCTGGCACAGGTAGGTTAGTGTTAGGTCCCATACCACTTGAGAAACCTTGGCGTTGGTGTGCGGGCTTAGGTATGTCCTTCATATAAGGATATACTGGCTAATGTCTCAATTTTACATCAGTTTTGAGGATTAGTTAATGTCATTGTTTACATCTACCACAGTTGGGAACCTATATTGTGGTCCACAAATGCAGGACCTCCACCCCAGCGTAAGTGCACAACTGCACTTGGGGTTGAGGATCGCCTGCCATTTCAGACCACATCGATCTAGTTGTTTAATGTTTAAATGTCATGCATCCACACGCTTATCTGGTGTAGGATGCCATTCTGGTACTTGTGACCGTCTGCAGGCATCCTCCACTGTATGCATATTATGCGCGGGATCGCCCATAGCAACGGACCACAAGTGCAGGAGCTCCACCCCAGCGTAGGTGCACAACTGCACCTGGGGTTTAGTATCTTTTGCCATTTCAGACCACGTTGTTGTAAGCTCATTTCCCATTTTTTATTAAAACCTGTGCAGTGGAAAAGTTGTCCAGTTGCCCACAGCAACTAATCAGATTGCTTCTTTCATTTTCCTTGCTTTGAGTTGTAGTTTTACAATGGCTGTAAGGTCTCCGGTTGGGAAACACTGTCCTTGGTTATATGGACTCATAAATAGTGTGCTTTCACAGTAGCATTCACCCTGTTCTCTAACAGATAAACTGCCTGGCTACTATGGCTGGATTACCATTACCCTGCTTCTGTTCTGCCCAGTAGCAGCCTGCACTAAGATGTTTCCTGAGGCTGCATGGCTTTACACTACTCAGCCTGCGTGTCAGGACATAGTGACAGTGGCATAAGCAGCTCAGGAACTGTCATTACGATGCTTATTTGGAGGTGGGGCATCACTCTAATGGCTAATGTCACTGGCTAATGTCCCTGCAGCATAGTGAATAGCAGGAGTGGCTTTAGCCTTCTATCACTGCTGTTTAGGAACCTGCTTACCCTTTACTGTGGATGGGCAGGTGAGACAGGGTAGCATGCCAGCCCTGATGCCACAATGAACCTCTGTGCACAGAGACCTTCTAAACCCGGCCACAATTACTGATATTTGTCTCAGTGCTGCTGGGGCCTGAGACAAATTGGACAGATGTGCGGGACAAGCTGTAGTTTTAGTCGGAAAGAGGACACCTATTGGTGTATAGGGTAATATTTCATATGGGGTTATCCTGTGTTTCTTTCTGTATGCTGGCCAGGCTGCCACAATGAAAATAAGAGACTTTTATGTACCTTCCACCACTACCCTGATGAACTAATATCAGACCATTGTCCTCCAGCCCCAGTCTTCTTCTGGCTTATGGGGCCCGACATACAACACTTAGTAAACCAATCGCCGTCCACAGTGATGTTTAGCCTCGGCCTATGAACAGCAGTGTCAGGTTTTGGGTTAGGGCCTGGCCTTCTTCCAGGTGCCAAGGCCTGTTACATCATACTGCGACTCAGCCGAGGCGGGACATCACTGTGGCTGGCAATTAATTCAACTCAAGTCTTACGTGCCAGGCCCCAGAAGAAGACTGGGGCCGAAGGATGGAAGACCGATTAGAGCAGCATCAGGGGAGTGGAGCGAGGTAAGTTTAAGAGTACCTGTCACCAAATAAAACTTTTAATATAGTGTTCCTTGTGTAATTAGCAGACACTTTCCCATTCACTTGCTTTTTAAATTATCAATATAAATATGTCTACAAATTTTTTTAGAAAAATCAGCACTAGGTGGCTCTGTTCTGGTCTCTGCTGCAATTAATACAGTGAGTTTGGTCTGCTCCCGGCCTGGCAGGAGACCTAACTCAGGAAGTGTTTCTCTGCACTGCACTGCGCTTGATTGACAACTGCACATAGCCTCACTGAAGGCTGCACAAACTAAAAGCTGCACAAACAGACTGTAAGCTGCACAGAGCCTCATTGAAAGCTGCAAAGAGTCTCACCAAAACGTGTATAGAGCCTCACTAAAAGATGCACTGAGCTTGAGATCTTCTATTCATCACACCACTGCAAATGGCCATTTCGGGATTTTTGTTTTGTTCTCATTGTTGTGCCAAGCATTAACACAAATGTGCAATTCTCCCACAGTGAATTCATAATTAAATTCTGTCAACATTACATTGATCATCAACAAAAGAGAAATATTTTCATTATTTTTGTAGTTTCGGGAATGCATTTTAAATGACATTTTTAAATAAAATACATTTAGTTAAAGCTTTAAAATGTTGCTTAATATTAAATTCCAGACAAAAATACAGAATATTCTTTAAGTTAATATGTCTTTAGGCATTGGCATCGCTTTGCTGTCATTCATTTCTTGCAAACAACCAGGGAAAGTCCTTTGAGGGATGACTGGACATATCAACTTCAGTAATGGCCTCAGGAAGCTTCTGACCAAAAATGCCTGATATATCACTCTCATCAAGCCAAATACACTTAATGTGATGACAAAATGACAGCGATTGCCCTGAAACACAGAAGCATATTCCAGCTAAATGAGGATATGGTGATTATACAATGACTATTATTATTATTATTATTAGATTATTAACCCCTTAAGGACTCAGACCACTTTCACCTTAAGGACTCAGCCACTTTTTTGCAAATCTGACCACTGTCACTTTCTGCATTAATAACTCTTGGATGCGTTTAATTTTCAAGAATAAGATTTTATTGAAGTTTTGTATATATAGACAAGATCACGCATAAACTACTGGGTACAGTATTAGAACAAATAAAACAATAATAAACAAAGCAGCTCCAAACCGGGAAGCAAACAACACAGCTCTGGTAGAGTTACTGCGTCTCAATATGGCATCATGCGAGCTGCTGAGGTTCTATCATGGGTATGGCAGAGTTGGAGTCATAAAACTACCGAGAGGAGTAGTAAGGAGAAAAGGGACAGGAGAAGAAGGGGAGCAGAGGGAGAAGTCAAGGCAGAAAAAGGCATACCTCTTCGTAGGACGCTCAGGTCAGACCCTCGAACGTGGTGTGTCGGCATCAGGTAGCAACGATATTGGAAGTAGCAGTTGGGATTGAACACTATCGAGTCAACTATCGGGTTGGGAGTCTGGGGGTTCGAGGTGAAGGGACCTATATTCAGCGGAAGAAAGAAAAGCAATCCACGGACCCCAGATAAGGTGATGCTTGTCCACCAGACGTCTGGAATCCGCGATCAGCTCCTCCATCCTGTGGAGGTAAGAAAGTTTCTGGAGCCATGACGAGAGGTAGGTGGGGGGGGGGGGGGTTGTAGTCTTCCACAGTCTAGGGATGACCCTCCTGGCTGCCAGCAGAATGAATCTTGCGAGACAGGTTGGCCATCTCGGGAGACCGGCTGGGAGGATGGACAGTAGAAGGGGACCCGGCTCCACAGATAGTCTGATGGACGTCAATCTCTGAACTATGTCTAAGACCTGGGTCCAAAAGGAACGCAATTCCGGGCATTGTACCCAAATATGGGCCATGGTACCACCAGGGTCCCCACACCTCCAGCAAGTGTCAGGCACTCCCGGGTAGAATTTGGATAGTAAAGCCAAGACCTGATACCATCTAGTCAAAATCTTAAAATTAGTTTATTGGGCCTTACAGGAGGTAGAAACTTTATGACAGTAGCATATGGCCTGACTCCAGTCCCCCTCCGAGAAATCGGTCGCCATCTCTCTCTCCCATCCTCGTTTGTAAGGTAAAGGGTCTTCACTGAGTTTATCGAGAAGGAGGGAGTAAATACTACTGATCGGGCGAGATGGTCGGGGCTCAGAGGCACACAATCTCTCGAACGGGGACAAAGGACGTTGCAGACGCAGCGTATGTTGGTGTTTCAAGTAGAAGAGTCTCAATTGGGAGTAATGGAAGGAATGTAGGAAGGTCGGTGGTGCGTCACCTAGAATGTCCTCCATTGGGCATAACGAGGTTTGTGTCAAAAGGCTAGTGAAAGTAGGTGAGGTGCGTTTCCTCAGTCTTAGGAAGGATGAAGTGGAAGAGGTGGGGGGGGACAGGGGATTGCCAAACAGCGGGGTCAACGGTCCATCGGGCGTGAATAGGCCAGTAGTCGGTACATACAGTTTCCCAACATGGGCTAATGTAACCAAGACTGGTGGTAGCTCAGCAAGAGACTGATAAGAGGTCAGTCCGGGTGGAAGCCACATAAAGGTTTTAGGGTCTAACGAGGAGGCGTCCCTTTCCAAGGACACCCACATTTTTGCTGGGGTTCGGGCGTGACAATCTAGGACCCTGGCCAGGACCGAAGCCAGATGATAGGAAACATTTTACGAGCCAGTCTCGGTCACCTATGTGCCCATATGAAGCCCGATAGGAGCGCAGAGAGCCCCCGGAAAAAGGACTTGGATAAGAGAGCAGGGACAGTAGAGAACAAATAGAGGAGGCGAGGGAGAACATTCATCTTTAACACATTAATCCGTCCCAGCCAGAAGAAGTCTCTGCGCTCTGATCTGGCCAAGTCAGATCTCAGTAGCTGCAGAGGTGGGTAGTTAAGAGCGTAAGTGTCTATAAGTCTGGAAGGCACCTGGATGCCCAAATATGTGAGCGATTTATCACACCATTTAAAGGGATCGGTGTTATGGAGGTGTATCACTGTTCTCGCAGGGAGCATCACATTGAGCGCCTCGCTCTTGGAAGGATTTATCTTATAATTACCGTACAGTGAATATGTATGTATAGTGGAAAGTAGAGAAGGAAGGGTGGTGATGGGAGAAGAGAGAAAGAGTAAGATGTTGTCAGCGAAGGCTGAGCATTTGCAATGGCACGAGGGGGTCTGCAGGCCCTGGATGTTATGATCACTGCGGATGGCATTGGGCAGGTGCTCCATGCATAGTACATAGAGAGGTGGAGAGAGGGGACAGCCTTGCCTCGTGCCATTGCAGATGCTGAACGGGGGGGACAGCTGCCCATTAATCCTGACCTGAGCTTGGGGATTGGAGTAAAGAGACATGATTTGAGCCTTCATCAGGGTTCCCAGCCCCACCTGAGAAAGAGTAGCATCTAAGAAATCGTAGTCCACCCGGTCGAAGGCCTTCTCAGCATCTAGGGACAAAAGGAAGAGAGGACGGGCATGTTTGCAGGCATAATGGACGGAGGAAAAGGCTATTGTCACTGGCCTCTCTTCCCCGTATAAAGCCCACTTGATCCGGGTGAACTAGGGACTCCATATGACCATCCAAACTATTAGCTATTAATTTAGCGAAAAGTTTGGTGTCCGTATTCAAGAACGAGATAGGTCGATAGTTTTGGCAAAGCGTTGGGTCTTTACTTCTTTAGGGATAACCGTGATGAAGGCTCTCAAGAAGGAGGAGGGAAGAGGAGAAGAACCAGGAATAGAGTTGAAGGCCGTGAGGAGGAGAGGAGACAGTTCCGTTCGGAGGAGTTTATAGAACTTGGCTGTGTAGCCATCCGGGCCAGGGCTCTTCCCAGCTGGGAGGTTCGATACTGCCGAGTCCAGTTCCTCCGGAGAGAACGGGGTCTCGAGAGAGGAGATGACTTAAGAAGAAAGAGTGGGCAAAGCCATGGAGGAAATGTACTTGTAACGCCAGGATGTGTATTTTTTGTTTATGGAGGGAGTATAAAATCTGAGATCGCTTTTCGGGAATGTTCAATCCCTTGACATTAAAAGAGGCTACCTTGATGTCAACTGCCATGGGGATGTGTTGAGGGATGAGTAGACTTATCACCAAGTCGAGAGTCCGCCTGAGCAGTCACAAGTCGAGGCATCCGGTCAGTCGAAGAGGTATACCTAAGCAAAAAAGGGGAGAGACAGTAAGAAGAAGGTACAGGTAGGGAGAGGAAGGACAGCAGCAACCTAGAGGAGATGGCTACAAGGGGACTAAAAGTGGAGGTCATAAGGACCAAAAGTAGCACCAGAACCAGTCTGGTTATATCCCTAATGGGGATGAAGTGGAAGGGACGCCAGAAGGGTGACCACTGTGTAGCAACCGTAATGCAACGTAACAAAAGTAGTGGGAACACTTGGGCAATTGCAATGAGAGCCTAGTAAAAAAAAAACAGAAAGACAACTCCGACCAAAAATATGGAGGTGGAGCCGTCTTAAATAAGGGCATCACTTAGTCTAGGGGTTACAATAGCAACCTAGTGGGTCAGAAGGTAAGGTGGTGAATTCTAAATGGAAACAGAATAAACATTTTTGAAATAATTGCAGGGCAAGTAGCAAGTCCAACAGGCTAGTACACCGTCTAGTGAAAACAGCAGTAGCGAGCAGAGTCCAATGAGTTTAATATCAGTAGCCTGGAGTCAGCATATAAGCACAGACCATGGGGAAGGAGAGAGAGGTCACATAGTCTGAGTCACAGGCATATCAAGTCTTGCGTTTTCGTCTTTGCGGCATAGGAGCAGCTGGGGTGGTGTCCATATCTCGAGGGGCAGGCGGATCCTCTCGGGAGGCGTCAGGGTGAATCAGGAGCATTGGTAAGTAGAATAATTCCCAATCAGTGAGTGCAATTGGAGGGAGCTTGAACGTGGACAGGAAAGAAGGGAGGTCCCTCGGGGACCTGAGAGTAGCTGTTGTGCTACCGTGTTTGGCAATGAGAGCAAAGGGGAAACCCCAACGATAAAGTATGCAAGCGTTATGTAAAGTTTGTAGCAAGGGTTTGAGAGAGGCTCTGAGGTGTAGGGTGCGAATTGACAGATCGGGATAGAGTTGAATCGCTGCACCATTGTAAGTCAGGTGCTTAAGATCTCTTGCCTTCCTCATGACCGTGTCTTTGGTGGTATAGTGGTGCACGTGGCAGATCACGTCTCGAGGTTTGTGTGGGTCCGGGTTCTTTGCCTTCAGCGCTCTGTGAGCCCTGTCCAGTTCTATCAGCTGGCTTTTGAAGGATCTCATTAAAGATACGCTGAACTACTCCTTAGAGTTCCTGAGAAGACACTGTTTCTGGGAGTCCCTTGATGCCAACATTGTTGCGACGATTGCGGTTGTCCATATCATCCAAATGTTCTATCATAGTAGTGTGAGAAGCGTATAGATTTGAGCACTTTAATTTCGGCAGACACATCAGTACGGAAGGTCTCTAGGTCTTGCACTTTTTGGGACAGAATGACAATGTCGGACTTCACTGGTTACAAATCTTTTTGCCAGGCAGATTTTAGGTCAGTGGCTAAGGAGAGCATGTCCATTTTTGTAGGTAGTAAGGCCAGTAGTGCCTGTAGTTCCGGGGGGTTCTTTAAAGTATGAACTGCCATCTCTGGCGTAGGAAGAATAGGTTCCACAGATGAATGGTTGGGAGGTAAATCAGTATTCAATATAGATGGAGAGGTAGGAGAGTTGGTATATCTGTGAGGGCATCTGTCTCTCCTGTGTGCATCCTCTAATGAGGAGTAATCAGTATGAGGGAGATGGGGAGGGTTAGCCCTCTGGGGGTCTGGAAAAGCTTTTTCTTCGCAGGGGGACTGGCCCCCCAATACTCTGGAGGGCTGTCGCCTTCAGTAGAGCCTCCACTAGAGGCTGATTGCTCAGAGTCAATCTGGGTGGGCTGCACCGGGGCAGATGTAGGGTATAAGCCTGGTTGTGAGGAGGATCTGGCACCTGAAGAGTTAATGATTTGTGGGTATGAAGCAGGACAGTGCTGGTTGTATGGCTGCAATGACTCAACTCCTGAAGGGGACACTGGTGCCTAAGGGTTATGCTTCTTTGCTGTGGCCAGAACAGTAGGGGTTGCTGAGGGAGGGTGACCACCCTGCATCTGGGGAAGACAAGCGATCAGAGGGCCACACAGGGGCTGCTGTTGTTGCCCAGCAGGGAAAGCAGCTGAGGAGGAGCGTGCCGCCATGTTCAGTGTGTCGCCGCGTGCCGCTGAGTTCTCTGGGGCAAGGCCATATAGAGACTGCTGTTGCTGTCCCAGAGGGAGAGCAGCTGAGGAGGAGAAGGCCGCCGTTTTCAGTTGGTTTTCAGTGAGAGGCTGCTGCTGCCGTCCAGAGGGGAGAGCATCGGAGGCGGAGCAGGCGCCATTTCCAGTGAGCCGGCGATCGACGCTGAGATCACTGGGGCAGGTGAGTGCTCGTGTCCAGGGTAAAAGGTACTTGCCGTTCCACAGGAGGTGGTGTGGGAGGCTTCTCCTGTAAGTACCGCCGCTGTAGACTCCGGCATCGCTGTCAGGGAGGCGGGGCAGTCACGCTGTAGAGGGGTCGCGGTCTGTGCCGTGGCTGGAGGAGCCGCGCGTAATGGCGCCGGAGCCTGTGTGAGGTGCTGCATGCTCGGGGAGTCCGGTCTCTCCGTCACAGGCAGTAACTTAAAGAACGCTGGAATGGTGTTCTTGGAGGTGAGGGAACGCTGCTGAGTCTTAGGCTGCTGCTTTTTATTATGCTTGTTGCCCATAACCACTGAAATAAGCCCTTATAACTGTCGGCTCAGCAGGAGCACTAGTGAAATGCGGCCATCTTCTAGCGCGCCCAAGCCACGCCCCCCACGTTTAATTTTCATTATGATTCCAAGATAGTTTTTTCGTGACATATTCCATTTTAAAGGGGTAGTCCAGTGGTGAAAAACGTATCCCCTATCCTAAGGATAGGGGATAAGTTTGAGGTCGCGGGGGGTCCGACCTCTGGGGCCCCCTGCGATCTCTCTGTACGGGGCCCCGGCTCTCCGCCGAGATAGAGGGTGTCGACCCCCACACGAGGCGGCGGCCGACACGCCCCCTCAATACATCTCAATGGCAGAGCCGGAGATTGCCGAAGGCAGCACTCCGGCTCTGCCATAGAGTTGTATTGAGGGGGCGTGTCGGCCGCCGCCTCGCGCGGAGGTCGACACGCCCCCTTCCCGCGGGCTGTCGGGGCTCCGTACAGGAGATCGCAGGGGGCCCCAGCGGTCGGACCCCCCGCGATCTGCAACTTATCCCCTATCCTTAGGATAGGGGATAAGTTGCTCACCACTGAGTCACCACTGGACTACTCCTTTAACATAGTGGTAAATTTTTGTTGTTACTTGCATCCTTTCTTGGTGAAAAATCCCAAAAAACTCTCTGCTTGTAAGGAAAATGGACATTCCAAATAAATTATATATTGATTCACCTATACAATATGTCTACTTTATGTTGGCATCATAAAGTTGACATGTTTTTACTTTTTGAGGACATTAGAGGGCTTCAAAGTATAGCAGCATTTAGAGATGAGCGAACTTACAGTAAATTCGATTTGTCACAAACTTCTCGGCTCGGCAGTTGAGGACTTTTCCTGCGTAAATTAGTTCAGCTTTCAGGTGCTCCGATGGGCTGGAAAAGGTGGATACAGTCCTAGGAGACTCTTTCCTAGGAATGTATCCACCTTTTCCAGCCCACCGGAGCACCTGAAGGCTGAACTAATTTACGCAGGAAAAGTCATCAACTGCGGAGCCGAGAAGTTTGTGACGAATCGAATTTACTGTAAGTTCGCTCATCTCTAGCAGTAATTTCTAAAATTTTCACCAAAAATAAAAAATCAGAATTTTTCAGGGACCAGTTAAGTAAGTTTTAAGTGGATTTGAGGGGCCTTTCTGCGAGAAATACCCCATAAATGTCCCCATTATAGAAACTTCACCCCTCAAAGGAGAAACATCAAAATCTGCATTTTTACACTAACATGTTCTTGTTTACCAATTGTTTTTTTCATTTTTAAAAGTGGTATAAGGAGAAAAAGACCCCCAAAAATTTTATCCCAATTTCTCTCGAGTATGGAAATACCTCATGTGTTGACATAAACTGCTCTGTGCTCACAACATGGCTCAAGAGGGAAAGAGCAACTGTCGGGTTTTGGAGAGCAAATTTTGCTGTCATGGTTTTTTTGGGGCCATGTTGCATTTAGGAAGCCCCCATGGTTCCAGAACAGCAAAAAAAAAAAAAAAAAAACGCATGGCACACTATTTGGGGAACTACATTCCTCAAGGAACGTAACAAGGGGTATAGTGAGCCTTAACACCTCACAGGTGTTTGACGACTTTGCGTTAAATTTGGACGTAAAAATTGGAGACTAGATTCTTAACACTAAAATGCTGGTGTTACCCCAATTTTTTTTTCATAAGGGGTAATAGGAGAAAATGCCCCCCCCCAAAATTTAAAGCCCCATTTCTTATGAGTATGGAAATTCCCCATATGTGGATGTAAAGTACTCTGCTAGTGCACTACAATGCTCAGAAGAGAAGGAGCAAAATTTGGCTTTTTGAAAGAGAATTTTGCTGAATGGTTTTTGGGGGGCATGTGGCATTTAGCAAGTCCCCAGGGTGCCAGAACAGCAAAAAAAACAACACATAGCATACTATTTGGGAAACTACACCCCTCAAGGAACGTAACAAGGGGTACAGTGATCCTTAACACCTCACAGGTGTTTGACCGGTTTGCATTAAAGCGTACCTGTCGGATCCAACAGAAAAACTTTTTTTATACATCACTCAATACCTAATGCTGACCATGTACATTAAAATTTTATGTGTCTAGCACCTTTATTTATTTTTTTATAACACTTTTAATTTAGCTCACTAGTCTGAATTCCTCTCATAAGGAGGGGGCGTGGCCTCACTTTGCAGGACTCCACCTGTCTGCTGACATCTCCCCTAGCATTAGCCAAACTACAACTCCCAGCTTGTCCTCACTGACAGTAGTTGGACATAAGCTGACAGTGGGAGGATTTTTCCTCCAGCTGTGAGCCCTGCGCTTACAGCTGACAATCAAGGAAGTGTGTCCATGACATAGGTGATGACGCATGGACACAGCAGGACTAGTATGTGTCCAAGCAGGCAGGGGGGGGCAGTTGTTTGACTGGCTTTTTCATATGAAAGACTGAAAATTTTCTAATGCAAGCAAATGCAAAATCTATTGGTTTTTCATGCTTTACAACATATCAAACATTTTTGTATCTGACAGTGCCCATTTAAACTTAGACGAGAAAAAAAAAGTTCGATTTTTAACACTAAAATGATGGTGTTACTCCAAATTGTTCATTTTTATATGGTGTGATAGGAAAAACTGGACCCCAAAATTTTAAGTAAAATTTCTCCTGATTAAAAAAACGCCCCAGATGTGGACATAAAGTGCTCTGCTGGCACACTACAGGTCTCAGAAGAGAAGGAGCGCCATTGGACTTTTGGAGAGTGAATTTTACTGTAATTGAAGTCGGGGGCCATGTGCATTTACAAACCTCCCACTGTGCAAAAACATAATTTTGGAAAATACACCCCTCAAGGAACGTAACAAGGGTTATAGTGAGTACTTACACCTCACATGTTTTTTGAACAGTGGGCCGTAAAAGTGAAAAATTTGATTTTTTTTACACTGAATTGCTGGTATTAACCACATTTTTTTTTTGTTTCACATGTAGTACCAGAAAAAAAGCTCCACAAAATTTTTAGCTAAATTTCTCCAGACTAAGGATATACCCCATATATGGTGGTAAAGCACTATGTGTATGCAAAAAAAGGCTTAGGAGTGAGACAGCACCAATGAGTTTTGAGGCCTAAAGTGGTGTAAAAAAAAAAACCTGGCAAGTGACCACAATTTTTTAACTGCACCCCTCAAGGAAGGTTACAATGGGTATAGTGAGTACTTACATCTCACAGGTTTTTTGAAGAGTGGGCCATTAATTTAAACATAAAATTTTTTACATTAAAATGCTGGGGCTTTTTCTCCTGACTATGGAAATATGACTATGGAAATACATCCCCATATGAGGTAACGTGCTGGGTGGGCGCACAACAAGGCCCAGAAGTTATAGAGGTCTGTTTGCATTTGAGACCAATGGCATATCAGTAGCTTACGGTTATATACATTCAGAGGAAAATACAAAAATGAAACACCCACATGTGACACCATTACAGAAAGTACACCACCCAAGAAATGGGTATAGGTGTAAAGAGGACATTTTGAATGCACGGGTGTTTTCTAACTTTATTTTCCAGGAATGGATGAAGGGTAGCTTTTGAAAATTGCAATTTTCAACCTATGCTCTGCTTCATCTTTCTGGGAACAACCTCTGGATTTGCTAAGAGAAAATCCAGCTGACCGAAAATTTGTCAGAGCTTTATTTATGTGTGGCACACCAAAATACTTCACATGATAAATGTCCCTCAAGATATTCAATATATATCTAAGATATTGACTAGTAATTTCACAACATAGGAAAAATAGATAAATGAAGATGATACATCCATTCCTCCAATACATAGAATACACTGCTCAAAAAGGTAACACTAAGATAACACATCCTAGATCTGAATGAATGAACTAATTGTATGAAATACTTTACATAGTTGAATGTGCTGATCACAAATTCACACAAAAAAATTAAGGCAACACTAAGATAACACATTCGAGATCTGAATGAATGAACTAATCGTATGAAATATCTTTACATAGTTGAATGTGCTGACAACAAAATCACACAAAAATGATCAATGGAAATCAAATTTATCAACTCATGGAGGTCTGGATATGGAGTCACACTCAAAAGCAAAGGGGAAAACCACACTACAGGCTGATCCAACTTTGATGTAATGTCCTTAAAACAAGTCAAAATGAGGCTCAGTAGTGTGTGTGGCCTCCCCGTGCCGTATGACCTTCCTACAATGCCTGGGCATGCTCCTGATGAGGTGGCAGATGGCCTCCCAGACCTGGACTAAAGCATCCGCCAACTCCTGGACAGTCTGTGGTGCAGTGTGGTGATGATGGATGGAGCGAGACATGATGTCCCACATTTGCTCAATCGGATTCAGGTCTGGGAAATGGGTGGGAGAGTCCATAGCATCAATGCCTTCCTCTTGCAGGAACTGCTGACACACTCCAGCCACATGAAGTCTAGCATTGTCTTGCATTAGGAGGAATCCAGGGCCAACCACACCAGCATATGGTCTCACAATGGGTCTGAGGATCTCATCTCGGTACCTAATGGCAGTCAGGCTACCTCTGGCAAGCACATGGAGGGCAGTGCGACCCCCCCAAAGAAATGCCACCCCACACCATTACTGATCCACCGCCAAACTGGTCATGCTGGAGGATGTTGCAGGCAGCAGAACATTCTCCACGGCGTCTCCAGACTCTGTCATGTATGTCATATGAGATCAGTGTGAACCTGCTTTCATCTGTGAAGAGCACAGGGTGCCAGTGGCGAATTTGCCAATCTTGGTGTTCTCTGGCAAATGCCAAACGTCCTGCGCGGTGTTGGGCTGTAAGCTCAACCCCCACCTGTGGACATCAGGCCCTCATACCACCCTCATGGTGTCTGTTTCTGACCGACTGAGTAGACACATGCACATTTGTGGCCCCTGGAGGTCATTTTGCCGGGCTCTGGCAGTGCTCCTCCTGCTCTTCCTTGCACAAAGGCAGAGATGGCGGTCCTGCTGCTGAGTTGTTACCCTCCTATGGCCTCCTTCATGTCTCCTGATGTAATGACCTGTCTCCGGGTAGCCCCTCAATGCTCTGGACACTACGCTGACAGACACAGCAAACCTTCTTGCCACAGTTCGCATTGATGTGCCGTCCTGGATGAGCTGCACTACCTGAGCCACTTGTGTGGGTTGTAGACTCCGTCTCATGCTACCACTAGAGTGAAAGCGACCAGCATTCAAAAGTTATCAAAACATCAGCCAGAAAACATTGGAACTGAGAAGTGGTGTTTGGTCACCACCTGCTGAAGCACTCCTTTATTTGGGGGTGTCTTGCTAATTGCCTATAATTTCCCTCTGTTTTCTGTTCCATTTGCACAACAACGTGTGAAATTGATTGTCAATCAGTGTGATTTCACAGAAATGTGATTGACTTGGAGTTACATTGTGTTGTTTAAGGTTCCTTTTATAAATTTTGAGCAGTGTATAAAGAACAAACGTGAATAATTAACCTAACATCTATTTAAGGTAAATTGGACCTAATCTAAGTGTACATACCCCAATGTTAGATATAGCTGGGAGATGTATGTGCTAAATACCAGTAATCTCTGTCTTGATGCACAAAAGCTTCAACACTGCTCATCCTGGACAGTGAGATGGAGATCACAATGAGATGGGGAGTGAAGTGCTCAGCCATATGTAACAATTTTTGGGGGTCTGAATCCCCCAACTGATCAAAACTTTTGTCATCTCTCTGTCACACAGTTTGTCAAAAATGTCATATTTCAATAATTTCCTTCTGTTTCTCCTTTGTTGTTACATTGTTTACAGCTGTACTATTATTATTTGCAATGTCAGTCGACACCTCTCCAATGTGTGGAGGTGTGAGTATAATTGCATTGTATCTTAAAAATGCGTAATACAAAATAATGGGACAGTTTAACCAGCCAGTCTTTAGCATATCGGCAGTGGAATGCTTTGCTACTACTTTATTATGAGGTGTACACCTTGTATTAAATTAGTCTCATCTGGGGCTGCTCATGTGTCTTAGAGTGAACTCTATGCTGCTGGCAAAGATATCTGGTAAAATGTATGCCTGCTTTTTTATACCTGCTTTTTGGTAAAAACAAAAATGACTGGTAAACTTATACACAGACCTTACCTCAAAGCATTTATTGACTCATACGTCTGTACAGTAAGAGTCATCGAAGTGAAAACATTTATTTATAAGCACCATAGGAGATAATACAGCTGACAGGGAGAAGCTTTTTCTTATTTGGGCAGCAAGGTGTTTAAACGGTTAACATCGGGGTCCTGGGTTTGAATGGGATCAATATCAATATCTGCATTGTATGTTCTCCTTATGTTTATGTGGATATGTTACACTTCAGAAATATATATTAGGATTTTGGCTTCCTAAAAAAGTGGAACAGTGCATGTGACATTGTAAAGTTAAATTTGGTTATCAAAAAATGCCGAAGACTAAAAAAAAATATAAAAATAAAAAAAATTAGATACAAGGAGCACCTGTTGTTAATTTTACAACATAAAGTTATAAAAAAAAATATATATATATATATATATATATATATATATATATATATATATATATATTTATGCCAATTTTCTGGTCTATACTCTTCTGGGGAAAAAATCACAAATGATGACTTACAAAAAAATTTGTTTTAATATTTTAACTTTTTTCATTACTCACCAAATCTGAAAAGTAACAAGAGATGTAAATTTAGTCTCCAAGGAGACATAGTTTAAGTCAAACATATTAAAAAGCCTGATAATTGTGTAGAATTGATTTTCTGCTATGTAAATATGCATCAATTATCTAAACATAGGTTCATTATAGATATTCTTCAAAACTTTCCCTAGCAGCAAACCCCAGCAATACAGGCTGTATTATTATACACACAACCTACATGAGTCAGACCACCAATATAGAAGTCAGAAAAAAGGCAAGGAGAATCACAATATATATATATATATATATATATATATATATATATATATATATACATATATATATATATATCTACCACAATTAATTCTTACAGGATACACATAAGTATCTCTTGTGGTGCATAGTGTTATAAATAATATAAACAGTGATGGCAATCATTTATAGATGATAGGTAATAAATAAAGACAGGTGTGCCACATTATCCAATATCCAAATGGACTATAAGGTGCAGGCAAGTAGCATCTAAAGTGCAAATTTGACTATCTTGTCAGTAAATGGTATACACACAAGTGCACATATAAAGTAACAGAGAATACCAACCACAATTAAATAAGGTAGCGTGACCAACTCTGGTGTTCCCCCACCCTCCACTCCAACGTGTTTCGCTCCATTTCGTCCGGGAGTGATGAGGAGGGGGGACACCAGGAGCTATTTATATATAGGGGTATACAGATACGGACCAATAGTATAAGAAATGCAATGACACCAACTATTGTGGCGCTTAGCATGTCACGCCCGCCGACTCCGCACTCCCGAAACTGTGACATCCTCCCGCAAGATCTGCTGCCTTCAGCGATGTCACCCGGGGGAGGAGAACACAGTCCAGGGAACGGGAAGATGCGGCATGCTCACTCAAGCACACGGCCACATTGCTGACATGTTAGGTCAGGGAAAAGAATACTCATGATACCGTTGGTGATTGGAAATTGTTTACACATTAGCAAATTGCATATCGATGTTAATCAGGGAGCCATATTAGTAGCAAGAATGTTAAAATAAACAGGAAAAAATAAAAAATAATTAAATAAATGTAAATAAATAATGTGTGCATAAGTTGTGATGTGTGAATGACTGATGTCCATGTAGGGGAACTGCTATGTGATTTAACTATAAAGTGAGTGAGTTCAATATATACCATAATATGAATGCATGATATGAAAATAAAGTGAATGCAGGATGTGAAAATGATGTACAGACGGACCAATAGCAGGGATCTGGCGGGGGTCTCCTCCTTCCCCCTCTCCTCTGTCGCTTCACTATGTGAAGTGAATGGTGGTGAGGGGGGCCTCATCGAAGGAGGCCAACCGCGGGCACTGTGCTCCGATCCTGTGCTGCGCTCCGATCCTGAGTTAGCCCTGTAGACGTGCGGTCACTGTGACCGCAGCATCTATTAGGGTTACAAAGGGAGGGAGCTCCCTTGTCATGGCAACATGAGCGATCAGTCCCTAACTGATCTATCCTATGCCTGTCAGTACTGACAGACATAGGCATAATTCAATGGAGTACAGATGTGTACTCCATTGAATTATGTGTATAATACTGAAAATAAAAGTGTGGAAAAAGTAAAAATTTTTAAAAAAATATGAAAAATAAGAGAAAAAAGTTAAAAAAATATTAAAAATGATAAAATAAATGATATATGTATATCATACACCCCAAAAAATAGTCCTCGAAAATACATCAACATGTCCCGCAAAATAAGAGTCCTCACACAATTGTGTAAGTGAAAAAATAAAAAAGTTACAAATCACAGAATACGGCGAATTACAAACATGATTTAAAATATATATTTTTTTATGCCATAAATTAACAAAAATATTAAAAAAGTATATAAATTTGGTATCGCCATAATCGTATCAACCTGCAGTGTAACGTTAACATGTCCTTTATAATGCATGATGAATGACCTAAAAAATAAATGAAAAACAACCGCAGAATAGATTTTTTATGTATACCACCTCATAAAAAATAAAATAAAACGATCAGTGTCACATGTACCACAGAATGGTACCAGCGAAAGCGTCAACTTGTCTCCCAAAAATATTTTTGCACCCTAAGGCCCCTGTAATTTTATATGATGCCAACAAAATATCCTTAACTAAAAGGATGCCCCATAATCCACACAGCACACCTTCATGTCTGAGGCCTGTGTTTGAGACTCGTAGCGCACATAGGCCACATATGGGATATTTCTAGGTTCGTCAGAATTCGGGGAATAAATCTTGAGTTGTATTTCTTTGTCAACACCTACAGTGTTGCAGAAAAAATGGATTAAAATCAAAAATCTGCAAAGAAATACAATTTTAAAATTTCATTTCCACTTTGCTTTAATTTCCGTGAAATGCCTAAATGGTTAATAAACTTCTTTAACCCCTTAAGGACCAAGGACGTACCGGTACGTCCTTGGTCCTGCTCCCGTGATATAACGCGGGGTTACACGGTAACCCCGCATCATATCACGGCTGGCCCGGCTTCATATGAAGCCGGGACCCACCGCTAATAGCGCACAGCGCCGATCGCGGCGCCACGTGCTATTAACCCTTTAGCCGCGCGCTCAGAGCTGAGCCGCGTGGCTAAAAGCGAAAGTGAAACCATGCCGGTTAACTCAGTGGGCTGTTCGGGATAGCCGCGGCGAAATCGTGGCATCCCGAACAGCTTACAGGACAGCGGGAGGGCCCCTACCTGCCTCCTTGTTGTCCGATCGCCGAATGACTGCTCAGTGCCTGAGATCCAGGCATGAGCAGTCATGCGGCAGAATCATCGATCACTGGTTTCCTATGAGAAACCAGTGATCAATGATAAAGATCAGTGTGTGCAGTGTTATAGGACCCTATGGGAGCTATAACACTGAAAAAAAAAAGTGAAAAAAAAAAGTGAATGAATATCATCCTCTAGTAAAAGTTTGAATCACCCCCCTTTTCCCATAAAAAAAAAACACAGTGTAAACAAAAATAAACATATATGGTATCACCGCGTGTGGAAATGTCCGAATTAAAAAAAAATATCATTAATTAAACCGCTCGGTCAATGGCGTGCGCGCAAAAAAATTCCAAAGTCCAAAATAGTGCATTTTTGGTCACATTTTATATCATTTAAAAATGAATAAAAAGCGATCAATAAGTCCTATCAATGCAAAAATGGTACCGTTAAAAACTTCAGATCACGGCGGAAAAAATGAGCACTATACCGCCCCATACACGTAAAAATAAAAAGGTTATAGGGGTCAGAAGATGACAATTTTAAACGTATACATTTTCCTGCATGTAGTTATGATTTTTTCCAGAAGTACGACAAAATAAAACCTATATAAGTAGGGTATTATTTTAATCATATGGACCTACAGAATAAAGTTAAGGTGTCATTTTTACCGAAAAATGTACTACGTAGAAACGGAAGGCCCCAAAAGTTACAAAACAGCGTTTTTTTTTTTTTCAATTTTGTCGCACAATAATTTTTTTGTCCGTTTCACCGTAGATTTTTGGGCAAAATGACTGACGTCATTACAAAGTAGAATTGGTGGCGCAAAAAATAGATTTGGTGGTGCAAAAACGGAAAAAAACCCGGTCCTTAAGGGGTTAATGTCATTTTGACTACTTTAAGGGGTGCAGTTTATCAAATGGGGTTATTTAGGGGGATATCTAACATACATGCCCCTCAATTCCACTTCAGAACTAAACTGGTCCCTGAAAAATAAGATTTAGCAATTTTCTTGAAAATCAGGAAAATCAGGAACCCCCCCCCCCCAGCAGCGGGACCCAGCGCGAACAGGCAACTTATCCCCGATCCTTTAGATAGGGGATAAGTTGTCAGCACGGTAGTACCCCTTTAAGGCTAAGTTTCCATTTGTTTTTGTTTTCTGGCAGTTTTTGGAAGACTCCCACTGCAGTTTTTGAGCTAAAGTCAGAAGTGGATCCATAAGGCAGGAGAAGTGTAAGTCCTTCCTTTATATGCCCTATTCCTTTTGAATACACTTCTGGCTTTGGCTCAAAAACTGCAGTGGCAGTATTCCAAAAAACTGCCAAAAAAAAATAACAAGTGGAAACTTAGCCTTAACCCCTTAAGGACCCAGCCCAAATATACCTTAAATGGGTACTCCGCCCCTAGACATCTTATCCCCTGTCCAAAGGATAGGGATAAGATGTCAGATCGCCGCGGTGCTGCTGCTGGGAACCCCCGGGATCCCTGCTGCGGCACTGCGCTATCATTACAGCACAGAGCGAGTTCACTCTGTGTGTAATGACGGGCGATACAGGGGACGGAGCCGCGTGACATCATGGCTCCGCCCCTCGTGACATCACGTCCCGTCCCCTTAATGCAAGTCTATGGCAGGGGACGTGACGACTGCCGCGCCCCCTCCCATAGACTTGTATTGAAAGGGGCGGGCCATGACGTCACGAGGGGCGGAGCCGTGACGTAACAATGCTCCGGCCCCTGTATTGCGCGTCATTACGTGCAGAGCGAACTCGCTCTGTGCTGTAATGATAGCGCAGTGCCGCAGCGGGGATCCCGGGGATCCCCAGCAGCGGCACCGCGGCGATCTGACATCTTATCCCCTATCCTTTGGACCCGGCCATTTTTTTAACATATGACCACTGTCACTTCAAGCATTAATAACTCTGGGATGCATTTACCTTTCATTGTGATTCCGAGATTGTTTTTTCGTGACATATTCTACTTTATGTTAGCGCTAAAATTTTGTCGATACTTGTATAATTTCTTGGTGAAAAATTCCAAAATTTGATGAAAAAATAGAAAATTTAGAATTTTTAAGCTCTTTGCTTATAAGGAAAATGAATATTCCAAATAAATTATATATTGATTCACATATACAATATGTCTACTTTATGTTTGCATCATAAAGTTGACATGTTTTTACTTTTGAAAGACATCAGAGGGCTTCAAAGTTCAGCAGCAATTTTCCAATTTTTCACAAAATTTTCAAATTCGGATTTTTTCAGGGACCAGTTCTGTTTTGAAGTGGATTTGAGGGGCCTTCTTATTAGAAATACCCCATAAATGACACCATTATAAAAACTGCACCCCTCAAAGTATTCAAAATGACATTCAAAAGGTTTGCTAACCCTTTTGGTGTTTCACAGGAATAGCTGCAAGTTGAAGGAGAAAATTCAAAATCTTCAAAAATATTTTTTCACTACTTTTCCATATGTAAAAAATATATATATTTTTTTCACTAAAATGTGTGTTTCCCCCCAAATTTCACATTTTTGAAAGGGATAATAGCAGAGAATACCCCCCAAAATTTGTAACCCCATCTCTTCTGAGTATGGAGGTACCCCATAAGTTGACCTGAAGTGCACTACGGGCGAACTACAATGCTCAGAAGAGAAGGAGTCATATTTGGCTTTTTGAGAGCAAATTTTGCTCGGGGAGCATGTCGCATTTAGGAAGCCCCTATGGTGCCAGAACAAGAAAAAAAAACACATGGCATATCATTTTGGAAACTAGACCCCTTGAGGAACGTAACAAGGTATAAAGTGAGCCTTAATACCCCACAGGGGTTTCACGACTTTTGCATATGTAAAAAATATATATTTTTTTTCACTAAAATGTGTGTTTCCCCCCAAATTTCACATTTTTGCAAGGGTTAATAGCAGAAAATCCCCCCAAAATTTGTAAGCCCATCTCTTCTGAGTATGGAGGTACCCCAAAAGTGGACGTCAAATGCACTGCAGGAGCGCTACAATGCTCAGAAGAGAAGGAGTCACATTTGCTCATTTTGCTGAAATGGGGGGGCATGTCGCATTTAAAAAGAAAAAGAAAAGCAAAAAAAATTTAATTTGTAAATACATTTCTTTGGAAAAAGGACATACCTCATAAAACGGATCTCCGGGTGCACAGTGGTCACGGAGGAACAGGAGGACAGTCAGGGGCCTTCAGCTTCTGCCTATGGAACCAGAACAGTGGGACCCCCCCCCCCCCCCCAAGGGGCATTATATGGGATACACTAATAACTAACAAGGGGTACGGTGGGACATAAAAGGATAAAAAAGGTTATGTTTCCAAAAAACTCAAGAGAAAATATAGATAATTGGTTTTCTCAATCCAAAAAATGATAAAGATATCCCTTGGTGAGAGTAAATAGTATATAGCATGAGTGAAAGATCACCAATAAGGTTTAGATATCAAATCTTAATTTATTTAGTTGATAAAATTGTTATCAAAAAGTGTTAACTAATAATGGGAGAGGGTGAGGGTAACAGGTGAGTGCCTACACTCAGAGCCCTACCTATCTAGGGGGGGGGCTCCTAAACTAAGTGTGGATGGGAATAGGGGACATAGAGACAATATATACAGATAAATTAGCCTCTTCTAGGTAGAAGAGGCTAATTTATCTGTATATATTGTCTCTATGTCCCCTATTCCCATCCACACTTAGTTTAGGAGCCCCCCCCTAGATAGGTAGGTCTCTGAGTGTAGGCACTCACCTGTTACCCTCACCCCCCTCCCATTATTAGTTAACACTTTTTGATAACAATTTTATCAACTAAATAAATTAAGATTTGATATCTAAACCTTATTGGTGATCTTTCACTCATGCTATAGGTTATGTTTCCAGAATGATGACCCAGAGCATAGCCAAAACTAAAAAATATGCCCACCCCAAACCCTATGCTCTGAATCATCATTCTGTGAATGTGATGTGTGTGGCCGTCCCTAACCTGTTGCCTCAAATGCGCACCCGCTCAGGTGGAGAGAGAGCTCTGCGCATTTGAGGCAACATAAAAAGTCCCCGATGATAGTGACTCAGTGACCCATGACCCAGAGAAAAAAAAATACCCCCAGAGGTCTTATCAGTTTTTTTTTTATGAGAGTTTTTGGGGCAATTTAGTGGTTTATGGGGTTAAAACTTGGAATGTACTCTGGACTTGGTACATTGGGGTCAAATTATGGAAAATTTTAATGAAAAGGGAAAATTTAGTACTGCATGGAAGTGTGATACTCCCTGAAGCAGTTTTTAATGCAGAGGCCCGGATGATCAGGGCAAGTGTCACATTGATAGGTGGTGTCCTTCCAAATCCCCCTCCTGTTACACACACACACATGGAAAGTGTTGGCCTGGGACGATCCTGGCACCTATAACTTCAGTTCCTTGGGAAGTCCGGCCTGCTCTTTCCCGGTCAGCAAAGATCAGGACCTTTAGGACTTCTTCTTGGAACTGAAGGTATGTCCCTGTGTTGCCAGCGTTCTGGTACAGTACAAAAGAGTTGTACATGGCAACCTCTACCAAGTAAACCGCAACTTTCTTGTACCCTACACGTGTTTTCCGCATGGTGTTATATTGCTTCAGGATTTTATCAAAAAGATCAACTCCCCCCATATACCGATTGTAGTCCAGAATACAATCGGGCTTGAGGACCGTTGTTGTGGTACCTCGCACAGGGACAGGTGAGCTGCCGTTACCGTGAATAGTGGCCAGCATAAGGACATCCCTCTTATCCTTATACTTGACCAGCAACAGGTTTTCATGGGTAAGGGCACGGGACTCACCCTTGGGCATAGGTGTCTGTACAAAATTTAGAGGGAGGCCTCTCTGATTCTTCCGCACGGTCCCACAAGTGGACGTCGATCTGGCGGCAAGGGATGTGAAGAGAGGGATGCTGGTATAAAAGTTGTCCACGTACACATGGTAACCCTTATCCAGCAATGGGTACATAAGGTCCCAAACGATTTTCCTGCTAACACCCAGAGTGGGGGAACAATCTGGGGGTTCAATACGGGAATCTCGTCCCTCATACACCCTAAACTTGAGTGTACCCAGAGGTACTCTCACAAAGTTTATGTAGCTTCACGCCATATCGCGCCCGCTTCGAGGGAATATACTGGCGGAAGATGAGTCTCCCCTTAAAACTGATGAGAGACTCATCTACAGAGAGCTCCCTTAGCGGTACATAGGCCTCCAAAAATTTGGCCCCAAAGTGATCGATGACCGGCCTCACTTTGTAAAGCCGGTCATAGGTGGGATCACTTCGGGGTGGACATGCCGCATTATCTGCATAATGCAGGCATTTCCGAATGGCCTCGAACCACTTCCGTGCCATGGCCATACTGTACAGCGGGGTCTGGTATAGGACGTCCCCGCTCCAGTACTGACTGACACTTGGCTTTTTGACCAGGCCCATGTGCAGCACGAGGCCCCAAAATGTCCTCATTTCGGTTGCACTGACGGCGTACCATTCATTGGACCTGGACAAAAAAGAATCAGGGTGGTGGGCGATGAACTGCCTGGCGTACAGATTTGTCTGCTCCACCATGTGATTGACCGGGCTGTCACTGAAAAAATAACTGAAAAAGTCAAATTCAGTGAACCCAGCAGTGTCAATCCGGATTCCGGAGTCGCCAACAAACTCCGGAATCTGTGGCTGATAACCCTCTGGCGGTCTCCAGACAGGTTCACCGGAAGGGGGCTCCAGCAAAATCGCCTGGGGGGTCGGACTCCTAGTACGAGCGGCATCACCACTCGCACTAGTGCCAGCCACTGGGGCACTTTTATGGGGGTGCGTGGCCTCGCCTGGCGGCATTTCTGCCGCCGTGCAGGGGGCTCATCATCAGTACTAGATGATGAGGAGGACGATGAAGAACACAGGAATGTTGGATCGTCATCGTCCTCACTGACAGATTCGGAGTCGGAGGCAAGAAAAGTGTATGCCTCCGCTATCGAAAATACCCGGCAAGCCATCACCTTTTTCTACAGTGGCGGGGGGGGGGGGGGGAGGGTGTGTGTGGGGGGGGGTGGCAGGGTTGTACGTAGTGTGTATGCTTGGTGTATACTATATATAACGGTGTGTGATTAGAAATCACACACCGTTATATGAACAAAAATAAAAAGCTGCGGCCAAAAAAAAATGTGGGGGACAAATGCAGCGCCCTGAACCCCTAATAGGGCCCGGGTCAAGCTAAAAAATCTCAGGCAGACCCTTGGGGACCTATTAGGGGGTCAGGGGGGAATTATTTTTTTAACTTTTATTTTACTGTTTTACACTATTTACACTATTTTTTCCTACCTTTCCCTGGGGTTTTTTCTGTCCCTGCTCTATGGGGTATCGTCAGTCCTGAGGGGGCTCCAATCCTCACTGGCACCTTCGAGCAGCTTTGCCCGCTGACTGAACTCAGCTAACGGGCAGAGCTGCAAGAAGATGCAGTTAACCCCTCCTCCGCCGGCTGCTATTGGCTGGACGATCGTCCAGCCAATAGCAGCGCTCCTGGGGGGGGGGGGTAACGAAATTGCCACTTCCCCATAGATACAGTGGGTGATAGGGGGTGTATTGTACACCCCTGATCACCTTGTATCTTCGGGTCAGCAGGTCACACGTGACCACGTGACCCGTATGACCCGAATCGCGGCAGATCGTTAGTGTGAATTCACCAACGATCTGCCGTGATCGCCGACATGGGGGGTTTGATGACCCCCCTGGGCATTTGCGCGGGATGCCTGCTGAACGATATCAGCAGGCATGCCGGTCCGATCCCCGCCCGGCGCGCGGCCGGGACCGAAATTCCCACGGGCGTATGGATACGCCCTGGGTCCTTAAGTACCAGGACGTCAAGGCGTATCCATATGCCCTAGGTCCTTAAGTGGTTAAACAGATGTCTGGCCTGGTGTACCTTTTAATGCCTTTAAGCTGCACGACATAAATAGTGTTTGGTCAATATCTTAGGAGCCCTGTTACATAAAAAACTGGTTTGTCTATTTGCAAATTACCTCTTTCAGTACTTTCTATTGGTTAGTCTCATAGATAAATAGGTGGTTAGCCCATCACATCATAACGCCCCGATGAAGCCTTAGTGTGCGATACATCACATTGCGGAGGCTCCTGTCATTATTTCTTACCACTAGGTAATATTATCAGATCACCTTTCTCTTTATTGTGTTTGGCTACATATGCATTTATTACAATGGTTGTATTACTTGCAGTAGTATATGGGTTATTACCTGCTTTAACACAACCATTGATCAGTGTTATCAGGACTTGGCTTCTCCATGCTACTTCAGCAGAAAGAAGATCAGACAGTAATCAACTTTTATCGTAGCATATGAAGGGTTAATACTAAGCATCGGAAATCTCCACATCCTTCGGCATTAGTCGTATGTCCCAGCTACTGATAGCAGCTGATACTTACTGGGTAAGAAGTTTGCTCATGTTCATGTACATGTGAAGTATTTAGTATAAAAATATTGCAAAGCCAAAACCCACAGAATCTTAGGCTAGCTAAGAAATAACATAAATTATGGTGCCTGAGAAAGAGTAAGGCTGGGTTCACATATGTCCGGCATCCGACACAGGTGAACTCAGCCTAAATCTCGACGCAACTGATGCCACGGTTTCAAGTTAAAAACCTTGAAAAAAAAAGTTGGAAACGTATAGAAAACCGTATGTAGTGACTTAACATTGTAAACCGTATGTCAAACGCATCATCCGGTTTTGTCCGCTTTGCATCTTATACGGTTTTGTCCGGTCTTTTACCTGTACCCAAAACCATGGTCTACCACGTTTTTTGGTCCGGGTAAAAAACCGTATTAAACCGTATACAGTTTTTTCTAACATGGGAGACAATGGGAACCATACAGAACCGTATGTGCCTCAGGTTCCATCTGGTTTTCACCATATGGTTTTTGACTTTGCACAGTTTTTTTTTTCTTGGAATTTCAATCAAACAAGTAAAACTTTAATATGGAGTGAAAAGTTAAAAACGTATATGTTTTTTTCTTAAAAAACGGATGCAACCGTACATCATTTTTTAAACCGTATAAGGTTTTTAACCTTATACAAGTTGAAATTTGTACACATGTTTTGATACAGTTTAGTCCGGTTTGGAGGAATCCGTTTTTCATCAAATACCTGAAACGGAACTGTATTGTAAAAATGTGGTGTGTATGTACCCTCACACAGAAAGCAATAACATTAATGTTTCCAACCATTTCATCTCAGCAAGTCTCTGACAATTCTGTAGATTCACTCTAGATTTTGTTTGGTTTCAATAGCGTTGTCATATGTACCATGTGCAGCGTTTTGGTGTGTCGAACCAAAGTGAAGCTCCATCCTTTTCTCTTTACTGGATTTAGTAAGAGGCATACACATTATAGAAAATCCAGCAGCTCATTGGCAGTAATTGCACCGGTCTCAGAAATAGAAACCAGGCGTGATCTGTTTGTTCCCTGTATTTTCTAACTTATGTTTTAAATGGAATATTATGAACCTCTTGCTTGTTACATTATAGTATGGCAACATTTGAGATTTATACTTCACTGGTCATAGTGATTTAAATAATGTCTAGTGCATTATTCACTGCATTCCATATCATTGTTGCACTAATTGCCTGTTTATTGAAATGTTGTAGTGTAATGTAATACATTAATCATGTGATATGCGGTGCCAATGCCAGGGTTAATTCTGAGACCCTCACATAATTTATAGCCTGGTACTAGCACAGCTGCTAATTTCAAGCATATTCAATCGCAACCACCAACGACACACAGAAAATCTGTCACTCTATTGTCACAAATTTAATGTTTATCATGACAATATCCTTCATCTTCTACTATAGAAAATGAACAAATAGGTTATGTAAAGAAAGTACAAAAGGCTGTGATTTCTAATTGTCTTCCATTAGGTTGCTAATACATTATGAAGTTGGGTTTTCTAGCTCCAAATAAAACAGCCCGAAGAAGCCATTCTAAGCTGTAATCATTAAAGTTCTGCTTATCTATGTTCCGCCAGCCACACTAGCTTTAAAAGGCTTAATGCAATAGTTGAAAAATGCACTGCTTTTCAGCAAAAAAATATTCAGCGGTCTACCAGGTTCAGCTGTCAGTGCACTGTAGCAGTATAAAAAGAAAAGGATTATCAAGTATATGTAATATATTACCAGCTGCTCCTGCAGGTCGGGATTGTAATGATAAAGATGCTCTTTCTATAATTAAAAAGCAACAACAGGCATCTTGAAACAAGAATTAATCAGATTATCACACATTCTTAACAGTGCTACCCCAATGACAGCACACATTGTTAGCAAACTTTCCTGCCTATTTGGAGCTTTCTTATAAACGCATCAGGGAATCGCTAATTTTCTTTAATCACACTTAATACTTACTGAACTGAACAGTGGTTTTGGAATGTAATTCCATATAGAACATTCTTTATTATACTTAATTCCTGTATCAAGTCAGCTGATAGGTTTGTTCGGCAACTGCGGCAATGCAGAGATTCTGGTGCTGCGACTATGCTTGTATTGCAGCGTGGACATATGGAGGTTCTCAGGCTCATGAATAATGTACAGGTAACCATATGACAAAGAGAAAATGAAAGCCGGCCACTCACCATTTCTTGTCTTCAAGCTTCTTTATTATCCGAAAAATACTCACATAGCAAGCTGGGGAGAAGGACATATACCAGGGCGGGGGGGGGGGGGGGGGGGTGATGGTGCAGATAGGCAACAAGTTCCATTTCACATTATTAAGTGCTGGCAATGGATGCCGGTATCACTTAATAGTGCAAAACGGAGCACTACTGGCCGGAAAAGGCAATTAATAGTGCAAAACAGAGCCTGTTGCCTATCTGTACCCCCTGGGTACATGTCCCTTTCCCCAGCTTGCCATGTGAGTATTTTTTGGATAATAAAGAAGCTTGAAGTCAAGAAATGGTGAGTGGCCGGCTTTCATTTTCTCTTTGTCATATGGCTTAATTCCTGTATGTTGGGAAGGCTACATAGTGAATTACTGGGGGATCTTTTGCTTCAATGCTCATTGAGACAGAACTCCTTTTAAGGGACTAATGCTGTAATATGTGTGATATGGATAAAAATCTGAGCTCACAAGATGCTAAAGACTGTTTTATCATTCGTTATTATAATTGTTGTAGTCTAATGTTCAGAATCTTACTCTTATAGGCTATAAAAAATATCAGATAAATGGGAAATTAACCTTGATCTCCTTGATAATTTTGGTTTACACATTAGCCGATGAATCAAGTTGATATAAATAGTGTAGAAAAAATTATACAAAAGATGTATACCAGTCTTCCAAGGATAGCAAAGAGAAAGTGAGAAAAAAGAGAATAAGAAAAAATTGGAAATATGGTAGAAAGAAAAAAGGAAAAAAGGAAAAGAGAAAGGGTGAAAGTAGGGAAATGAGAAAAGAAAAAAGGAAGAGGAAAAAGAAAAAGAGAAAAAAAGAGAAAGAGAAAAAGAGAAAAAAAGGAAAAAAAAAAGGACAAAGGGAAAGGGATGAAAAAAATGGGTAAAAGATGGGTATATGAATAGAGTATGGGTACTAAGTTGGATGCAGAATGGTTGAGCCCCCTACAGGTCAGTAAAAAGTCTAAATAATAACAAATGTAGAATAAATAGTGGATGTGTCAGTCTATGCACAAAAAAGGCAACCCACACATATATCAGGCACAAAACAGATATCTGACACACCCGTGGATCAACAAATAAGCGCACAGAGTGACCACCCACAAAGGATATAAAATATTAAAAATAAATAGGTAAAGATAAATTGAGAATACCTGAGAATAAATCAATAAAAAGATAGCAATTTAATATACAATAATATAGATGGATACCTGGGCAGGGCCCTTGCTCCAGGTATACCAAAATAATAGTAATAAGTAATTAAAAAACTGGATAAAAAATGAAATAAAATAATGTGCTATGAGATATTAGTCCATCAGGATTATAATGGCATGGGAAATGTGTATAGATTATCACTCCAAACTCCTGCAGAGTTCAATTGTAGCAGAGTTCAACAAAGTTCAAACTGTATCAAAAGAGGCAGAGAGAATGATTTCCGGCTCCAAGTTGCAACAAAGTATAAATGTAGTTCAATGGTAACAAAGTTCAATGTGATTTAGTATGGTTGCAATTAGAAATAGTAGCTGCCAATTTAAGTCTATTGCCGCTGATTGAAAACTTCCTACAGTGCACTGTTAATATAGTTATGTAATAAAGTTTTTAATAACTTGTTTCCAAGTGTTACCGTAGTGAAGAGCAGTGAGTCTCCCTCAGAGTGGCGTGCTCCGTGGATGCAGGGATCTATGCTGGTACGGTCCTACGACCGGCCTCCTTACGGTAGCTGGTAGTGCTGTTGGTGACTCAGCGTCCGGCCCTTAGGGTATCGATAGTGGCAGCGGTGATAATGGCAGACACGGCAATGCGGTGTAGTGACCTGGCAATTGGTCCAGCCGGTATTCTTGTTGGAGTGATTGATGAACCGCACTCCGTGGGATAGAGAGAGGTGAGCGGTCAGCGTCCCTCATGTGTATTGTGCGTGAGCTGCACAGTGGGCATTTGGGTGCGGTGCTCCAGCGCTGTCAAGGGTAAATATGATGCAAATTGTATGGAATAGCTCACGTAATAGTTAAGGATAGAGGCTATACGGTTTCACGGCTTCCTGCCGCATTCCTCAGTAGCCAAAAATATATTTTCTGCACCACAATGTCCCCGTGGAAAAATTATATGTGATTTGGCACGGACATCCTGCCCTGTGAACATACCCTCAGTGCACTTTTCCCATTTTTTTTCCTTATCACCCTCGGCACCATCGCTAATCTATGCATTGTGGGTTGGCTGCTGAATAATATCATATGACTACTTTCTCGGTTTTCTGCCTACAACTTCCAAGGCCACTTGCATGTACTCTTTTTTCTTTTAGTTTACCCCCTGGTCCACATTACTACCAATTTCCTTCAGTTTCCTTCTTTCTCTGATAGTTGGAAATAAAGTCCCTAGTAAATGTCTTAGTCAGTCTCTGGTATGCATACATATAGACCATATTAAGCTCCTCTACATATAGTTAGATAAAAAAAAATACCAACAAATTATGTGCATGCCAGCAAATCCACCTACTTTCATAGATATATGAAAAACAAATATGTAGTATCATGAATTATGGATTGCATCTCAAAACAATTAAAGAGTACCTTTCCCCAAACTAAACGCTTAATATATTGTTCCTTATGTAATTATGAGACACTTTGCTATTTACTTTCTTTTAAAATTCTCAAACTCTAGATGTTTTTAATGTGATAAAAAAAAAAACAGCCACTAGGTAGCTCAGTTCTGTTCCCTGCACAAGTCAAACAGTTAGTTTGGTCTCCTCCTGGCCTGGCAGGAGACCAAACTCAGGAAGTTCATGCAGGGCATGGAGAGGCACAGTTCTTGCATGCTTCAGTGATGTCATGCCTTCTGGGGAATGTCCACTTTCTCCTGCTGGGAGTTCACACAATGTGAGCACCAGCAATGTGTGTTAGGAGTAGTTAGGCAAAATAATTTGAGTTAGTTTAGAAAATAAGATTTGATGACTGGTACTCTTTAAGCAATAGGTGCACAAAATGACCATAAAAAAATGAGGTAGTAAAAATTAGCAAATCAAAAATATAAAATATCACATATAAGGGTTTGAACAGCAAACTGGTTAAGTCCTGGTTGTTTTGGGGAACTCACCACACTTGTAAGCAAAGTCATAAAAATTCACATTTGTTTATCTTCTAAAAGTTATAGTGGAAAACATTCAAATCTACAAACATGTAAGAAACAGCATGCATAATAGACATTCAGCATTTGTGCGTTTTTTTATCAGTTTTTTTTTAAACCTTTATAAAGCTGTTTATAATAATAATTTAGAGGTACAGTCTATGATACATGTTAACCTATCTACATATTAAGTGCTACTATATAGCCTCTGGACCTTCCCTGACAAGCAGTAGAAAAAACAATATGTTCTGGCTGCTGTTCAGTGAATGACTGAGCATGTGCATTCACCAGCACTCAGTGGGTACCTTGATCAACATTGGTAATACCATGATATCTGAGTTAATGTAATTATAGAAAATAATGTAAATTTTTTAGCTAAAAAATAAGTATAGTATTACAGGTGGAAGACAGCTTCAAACATGGGCTAAATGTTGGCTGAAGGGGCAAAGACTAGCTTGTTTACCCTTACTACTGTAACAACAAGCTGCCCTCAAGTCACAATTTGGATTATAGTAAAAAAAAAATTGAAAATAATAGAGAAAATCAAATGTCAGGCTATCCCTATCATTAACCTTTACATCAGAATGGGAATTTCAGACATATAGAGATGTAGCCATGGTTATCCTGAATGTGCTAACCCATCATAGCAATGTGATATATTAGAATATCCTTAGATTGAATTAGACATGTTATTTATTATATTGTTTATATTTTTTATAGAAATGCATCCTTAGTTCCAGAAACTGATGAGTCATGCTAAAATTAGGTATATGCAATGTGCTAGGTAGTAATTTCCCCAATGTATTTACTAATGTTTCCCTATGCTTTGCACTTTTCCCTACATTTTACTTTTTTAAAATTTTTATAACTGCTCTGAGCTGTCGTGTTTTCCACAGCTCAAATCCACCACATTTTAGATGGAAACCTTAGTAAATATGTTTAGATTTTTCTAAAATTTCAGGAACACGCTGCCTTTTCAATGACCACACTCCCTGTCCCGGTGGCCACGTCCCTTTTTCAGGCATTCTAACTAAAATGGAGAGTTGGTTAAGTTTTATTGAATTTTGGCACAAGTTTTGAAGCAATGCGACACATTTTGGCGCACAACCCGACAAATCAGGTCAGGTTTACAATTGTAAATTAGGGCCAATATCTTAATGCATCAGGGATCAAAATGATGCTGATTACATACAGTATAAATATGCTGCTGTGTCTAGTGTTCTTCTGCTTCACTCCAGTGCTGTATTTATGGTAAAGGTTATTTGTCTTTGAAGTTAGGGGATTTTGTTGTTTTTAGTTTCTGATTACCCTAATTTGTAATAGTTTTTTTTGTTGATTCATTTTTGTTAAGACTTTTGTTTGTCTTGCTAGAAGCTTTCTTTAGGGCACCTTATGTAACTCTATCAACTCCTTTTTAATTAAAACCATCCATGTATATTCTTGTAATATAAATTTATACATTTAGTTTTATTTTAATGACTTAGCTGACACATTTTACTGATACTTTAGTAAAGAGACTGTTGACAATGTAATATCTATTAAAAACTCTTTGTCAAATTTATCTTATATACTTTTCTCTTTCTTTGCAATGATATCCATATATCTTAATAAACAAAGCAAATAAACCCTTTCACATCACTCTGGAAAAGAAGAATAAGCCTCACAACACATGCAAGCATTTGTGCAGTCTATTTATTCACATGGAGCTCCGCCAGCATAATTTTTCTGGATGACCAATAAATAAAATGAAGTGAATACTTACTAGAGATGAAGCTAGAATACTAAATAGCATTCTTCTTATAATGATGATAGATAATTGTTGTTGGTATTATTACTATTATTAAATTAACTGTTAGTGGTTTTAACATTGAAATAGAAGCTTCACCTCTGACTAACACCAATCAAACATGATGGCCCTATCAAGTAAAAGAAACTTTCCACAAACTTGGTATTAGGGGAGCTTAAAGGATTTTTTATTTGACTCAGAGGCTGCCCCCCACGATCTCCTGTACAGGCCCCCAGCTCTCCCCGGGAACGCAGATTCACAACCCCTGCACAAAGCCGACACACCCCCTCCATATATCTTTATGAGAGAGCCAAAGACAGCCAAATGGCTCTCCCATAGAGATATACGGAGGGGGCGTGTTGGCTGCCGCTTCATGCGGGGATCGTGACACTGAGTTCTGTGGAGAGCTAGGGCCGGCACATCCTAGATCTGAATGAATGAACTAATCATATGACATACTTTCGTCTTTACATAGTTGAATGTGCTGAAATTATCAATGGAAATAAAATTTGTCAACCCATGGAGGTCTGGATATGGAGTCACACTTATAATCAAAGTGGAAAACCACACTATAGGCTCATCAAACTTTGAAGTAATGTCCTTAAAACTAGCCAAAATGAGGCTCAGTAGTGTGTGTGGCCTTCATGTGCCCGTATGACCTCCCTACAATGCCTGGGCATGCTCCTGATGAGGTGACTCCTGGACAGTCTGTGGTGCAATGTGACATTGGTGGATGAAGCGGGACAGGATGTCCCAGATGTGCTCAATGGGATTCAGGTTTGTAGAACGTACGGGCCAGTCCATAGCATCAATGCCTTCCTCTCGCAGGAACTACTAACACACTCCAGCGGCATGAGGTCTAGCATTGTCTTGCAGTAGGAGGAACCCAGGGCCAACTGCACCAGAATATGGTCTCACAAGGGGTCTGAGGATCTCATCTCGGTACCTAATGGCAGTCAGGCTACCTCTGGCATGCACATGGCAAGCCCCCGAAAGAAATGCCACCCCACACCATTACTGAACCACCGCTAAACTGGTCATGCTGGAGGAAGTTTCAGGCAGCAGAACGTACTCCACGGGGTCTCTAGACTCTGTCACGTCTGTCATGTGCACACATGCTCAGTGTTCTGCTTTCATCTGTGAAGAGCACAGGGCACCAGTGGCGAATTTGACAATCTTGGTGTTCTCTGGAAAATGCCAAACATCCTGCACAGTGTTGGGCTGTAAGCGCAATCTCCACCTGTGGACGTCGTACCCTCATACCACTCTCATGGAGTCTGTTTCTGACCGTTTGAGTGGACACATGCACATTTGTGGCATGCTGGAGGTCATTTTGCCGGGCTCTGGCAGTGCTCCTCCTGCTCCTCCTTGCACAAAGGCAGAGGTTGCGGTCCTGCTGCTGGGTTGTTGCCCTACGACCTTCTCCACGTCTCCTGATATACTGGCCTGTCTCCTGGTAGCGCCTCCATGCTCTGTACACTATGCTGACAAACACAGCAAACCTTCTTGCCACAGCTCACATTGATGTGCCATCCTGTATAAGCTGCACTACCTGAGTGAAAGCACTGCCAAGATTCAAAAGTGACCAAAACATCAGTCAGGAGAAATAGGAATTGAGAAGTGGTCTGTGGTCACCACCTGCAGAATCACTCCTTTATTGGGGATGTCTTGCTAATAGCCCATAATGTCCACCTATTGTCTGTCTCATTTGTACAACAGCATGTGAAATTGATTGTCAATCAGTGTTGCTTCCTGAGTGGACAGTGTGATTTCACAGAAGTGGGATTGACTTGAAGTTACATTGTGTTGTTTAATTGTTCCCTTTATTTTTTTGAGCAGTGTAATATAGTGGCTGTACTTGTCTGATGGCTGGTCTCGCATTCTTATGTGATCTTTACAACAGTTGGTTAGAAAACACTGATATTTTGCATGGAATTCAGCTCATTTGTGGTTCAATGGGTGGGGTAACTGATGTGTGAGAGAGGAATTATGGGATTTGTGGTAAAAAAGAAAACTCAGACAGGAAAAAGCCAGTTCACAAAAAGATAGCCACAGTGTTATGGTATCTCACAACATGGCCATTTAATCCAAAGAAAAGCCCCCATCCTTCCTAAGCATTTCCATTACTGTCTGGCAGGTAAGTGCTAAAATCACCTTATGGTAGATAACACCTTTAACCCCTTAAGGACGCAGGACGTACTCAAACGGCCCCTTTTCCGAGTCCTTAAGGACTCAGGACGTTTGAGTACGTCCTGTCAAATCCCGGCCCCCCGCCGCTAGCTGGAGGGGAGCCGGTGCCCGATGCCAGCTGAAATCGTTCAGCAGGCATCGCGGCATATGGCCCAGGGGGGTCATGATGACCCCCATGTCGGTGATAGATCGCTGGACAATTCAGTTTTGCAACAGCTGAAGGCACACTGGTTGTGAAACTCAGAGTTTTTTTTTTTACCTAACTCAGTGTTTCACGACCGGTGTGCCTCCAGCTGTTGCAAACTACAACTCCCAGCATGCACCATACATGCTGGGAGTTGTAGTTTTGCAACAGCTGGAGGCACACTGGTTGTGAAACACTGAGTTAGGTCACAAACTCAGTGATACACAACCAGTGTGCCTACAGCTGTTGCAACCCCTGCAAACCCCTGCCTGTGTGACTGTACCCTAAAAACACTACACTACACTACACTAACACAAAATAAAAAGTAAAAAAACACTACATATACACATTCCCCTACACAACCCCCCTCCCCTCCCCAATAAAAATGAAAAACGTCTGGTACGCCACGGTTTCCAAAACAGAGCCTCCAGCTGTTGCAAAACAACTACTCCCAGTATTACCAGATAACCACTGATTGTCCAGGCATGCTGGGAGTTTTACAACAGCTGGAGGCACCCTGTTTGGGAATCACTGGCATAGAATACCCTTATGTCCACCCCTATGCAAATCCCTAATTTAGGCCTCAAATGCGCATGGCGCTCTCACTTTGGAGCCCTGTCGTATTTCAAGCCAACAGTTTAGGGTCACATATGGGGTATCGCCGTACTCGGGAGAAATTGTGTTACAAGTTTTGGGGGGTATTTTCTGCTTTTACCCTTTTTAAAAATGTAAAATTTTTGGGAAAACAAGCATTTTAGGTAAATTTTATTTATTTTTTTACATATTCAAAAGTCGTGAAACACCTGTGGGGTATAAAGGTTCACTTAACCCCTTGTTACGTTCCCCGAGGGGTCTAGTTTCCAAAATAGTATGCCATGTGTTTTTTTTTTTTTTTTGCTGTCCTGGCACCATAGGGGCTACCTAAATGCGGCATGCCCCCAGATCAAAATTTGCTTCCAAAAAGCCAAATGTGACTACTCCTCTTCCGAGACCTGTAGTGCGCCAGCAGAGCACTTTTCACCCCCATATGGGGTGTTTTCTGAATCGGGAGAAATTGGGCTTCAAATTTTGGGGGGTATTTTCTGCTATTACCTTTTTTAAAATTGTAAAATTTTGGGGAAAACAAGAATTTTAGGTAATTTTTTTAATTTATTTTTTTTACATTTGCAAAAGTCATGAAACACTGTGGGGTATTAAGGCTCACTTTATCCCATATTACATTCCCCGAGGGGTCTAGTTTCCAAAATGGTATGCCATGTGTTTGTTTTTTTTTTTTTTTTTTGCTGTTTTGACACCCTAGGGGCTTTCTAAAGGTGACATGCCCCCCAAAAAACATTTCAGAAAAATTTTCTCTCCAAAATCCCCTTGTCGCTCCTTCCCTTCTGAGCCCTCTACTGCGCCCACCGAACACTTTACATAGACATATGAGGTATGTGCTTACTTGAGAGAAATTGGGCTACAAATACAAGTGAAAATGTTCTCCTTTTACCACTTGCAAAAATTAAAAAATTGGGTCTACAAGAACATGTGAGTGTAAAAAATGAAGATTTTGAATTTACTCCATCACTTTGCTGCTATTCCTGTGAAACAACTAAAGGGTTAAAACACTGACTGAATGTGATTTTGAATACTTTGGGGGGTGTAGTTTTTATATTGGGGTCATTTATGGGGTATTTTGAATATGAAGACCCTTCAAATCCACTTCAAATCTGAATTGGTCCCTGAAAAATATCGAGTTTGAAAATTTTGTGGAAAATTGGAAAATTGCTGCTGAACTTTGAATCCCTCTGGTGTCTTCCAAAAGTAAAAAATCATAAATTTTATGATGCAAACATAAAGTAGACATATTGTATATGTGAACCCAAAAAAAATTATTTTGAATATCCATTTTCCTTGCAAGCAGAGAGCTTCAAAGTTCGAAAAATGCAAAATTTTCATTTTTTTCATCAAATTTGGGGATTTTTCACCAAAAAAGGATGCAAGTTACCATAAAATTTTACCACTATGTTAAAGTAGAATATGTCATGAAAAAACAATCTCGGAATCAGAATGATAAGAGCATTCTAGAGTTATTAATGTTTAAAGTGACAGTGGTCAGAATTGCAAAAAACGTCTGAGTCCTTAAGGTGAAAAAGGGCTTAAGGGGTTAAAGTAACAATCATGTAATTTATAGCAGCTGCGAAAAACTTCCTGTTTAGTGGTGTGCAATTTCTGCTTTATGTGAAAAGCTACAATGAATAAACAACATTTAACAAATGAATATTTCTAAAAGTGTCACTTTTAATGATTTATAGCACTGCTGGATCAAACATCTTGTGCCTCCTGTTACTAAATTATCTGCTTTTGTTATTTACTGGCCTTGGGTTGTGCTCCATAAAAGGCTAAATGCTATATATCTACTGATACTGTGATTGTGCTAAACACACAAGATGAGTCTTTACCAAGAAACATTTAGCAGATATTTTCCGGTTTTATTGATTGCACTTACCAATGATTATGCTGATTAAAGTCTCATTTACTCCAATGAACGGCTTATGAGGAAATTATTTTCAATAAAAATCTGCATGGCAACTATTTATCCATTCATCTGCTGCCACTTAACATTATACATGTCACTAAAGATTTTTTTTTTCCCATACAGAATGCAATAGGAAGAATTAGACATTTTAACCTTCCCTCTTTGACGATTTTTCATTTTTGCACTTTAGTTTTTTCCTATTTAACCTTCTAAAAATCACTTTCAATTTTCCACCTACAGACCTATATGAGGGCTTGCTCTTTGCGTCAACAATTTTATTTTGTAATGATTTTACCACAAAATCTACGGCAAAACCAGAAAAAAATGATTTGTGGAAAATTGCAGAATTGGAAAAAAAAAAAGCCATTTTGTAATTTTTTGCGGGTTCCATTTCTACGCATTGCAGTCAGGGCTGTAGCTCCCATAAGGCAATTGAGGCTTGTTGCTGCAAGGGGGCGCATTGGCCACATTACACTGGGCAGTGATTCTCAATCAGGGTGCCCCAGCACTCTGGTGGTTAAAGATGACACACCATTTTCTACCTCACCAGGTGACACCAACCCTAGCATGGCCATTGCTCATACTCAGTATCATCTGGGTTTTGTAAGCAACGTCTTATTTTCTTCAAAATACTCTGATAGTGCCCCACCCGAGACTAGACTCTGGATCCGCCACTGGCTTCAGGTACTGCATCCTCACCCTTCTGTCACTTACTGTCACCCTTCTACATCCCTTGTTACCCCTCTGTTACACCTCTTTTTTTTTATCAATTCTTTATTTCAAGTTTTTAAATTATTTTTTTCAGAAAGAATTCAACAAACATACAGGAAGTACAAATAAGGTACAAATTATTACCATAAGGAAAGCAACTGGGCACGCAGGCCTTATGAAAACCGAAATGTCCCTTCTAATGTAAGAAGGGATGAGGATAATTTTCCTTGAAGTGGTGCCATTTGTGCATTTCACAATACAGCGAGAGAACAAACAGCAGTGTATCGTTAGAGGGTGATGGCCCCCCAGGGGTAGCACCACTAAAGAGAGAATGATACAACTAAGAAGTCACATCAACATATAAGAATAATATAAATTTAGAAAAAGAGAAGAGAAAGAAAGAGAAAAAGAGAGAAAGAAGTATAGGAAAGAAGAGAAAAAAGGGGGGAGAGGGGAAGGAAAAAGAGGGGGGCTAATGGGGGAGGCTTGGGAAGAAAGTGGCATCATTTAAATAACCAGTGGGTTCGATCAGACGGATGACCTGTATATCTGCCAAGACCACCAGACCTTAATAAAAGTATCATAGGAATGGTTGCTCCAATAGGAGAGTTCTTCCATTCTATTTATCTGAGACACATTTGCAATCCACATCTGCACCATAGGTGGTTCTGTTTTTTGCCACTGAAGAGGTATGAGGTCCTTGGCAGCAGTAAGCAAGTGGGCAACAAAAAAATATTTATGTAAAAGGCAATTAGGGCTAGGCAGTCCCAGCAAAACTTGTGATAGGGTAAGTTTGATGTCCTTACCAACTACTTTATTAATCTCAATTCCTACCTATCTCCAGTATGAAGCTGGACAGTGCCACCAGATATGTGATAGCGAGCCGACATCATTATGACATCTCCAGCAGAAATTAGAAGGGGATCATCCCTAATGGTGTAAGAGTTCTGGCGTGCGATACCATCGTGAGAGGAGTTTGAAGTGGCCCTCCTGTAGTTTTACACATCTGGAGAACCCATGCACATTTGATAATATTTGTCTTTTGTCTGAGTCGGACAGAGAGATTTCCAATCCCATTCCCAGGAGAATAAATACAAAGGGGTGCTGCCTCATCAAGTAGACAAGATCTAAAGACTGAAAGTCTAGGATATCCTGCAGAGGGAGTGACGGATAACGCTAGCTTCTCTGGCCAGGATAGGTCGTCACCAATACCGCACACCTTAAGAAGAGAGGCGCATGCTCTCCTTATCAAGTAAGATTGGAAAAAGTTAAGTGAGGAAGGAGATACCAGCGTCTGGATTATGTCCTGAGTCGGGAGGCGTCCGCCCTGGAAGAGGTCCTTCAATGTGACCATGCTGAGTAAAGGCCAGACACCATTGACTATAGGAGTGTGCAGATGTAGTATGTATGGGATGAGGAAACCCAGCAGGGCCGGAGATAGAACTGGCTTTGAGTCATCGCGTCTGTGCCTAACCCTATTGTGGGCTTTCTTAAGCAACAACATGCCCCTCAGTAGGGGTTTGATGATATGAGTGAGAGATGCTGTGGAAGAAAGCAAGGGATCTCTCTAAGGGTATATTTGGTGTTATAAGTTGTGACTGCTCTAGGGAGTTGCCTTGAAGTAAGCTTGTGTTGGACAGCATTTCAGCCCAACTCTGAAGGTGTGTAGCTTTGCACCACTGTTCCCCGTCCGGTAGGACAAGGCCTCCATTCTGTCGCCTACGTAATAACAGGTTGTGTGGGAGATGTGGCTATTCCCAGACCACAAGAATCCAGAGAAAAGATGCTACCAGTGAAGGAGGTGGCTAGCGGGCAGGGCAATGGGTACCATTCTAAGCATATACAATACAGAGGACATAATGCAGGTCTGAAGTAAGTTTTTCCTACCCATCCAAGACAGGTACGGTAATCTATATGCCTCTAGTTGTGCGTTCGCTTTATTAAAAATTGGTACATAGCTTAAAGTGTATAATTCCTTCAGTGAAGGGGCAAGTGAAATCTCTAGATATTTAACACTATGAGTAGGCCATTTGTAGGGCAAACAGGACTGGAGCAGAGATGCACAAGATTGTGGTACAGAGACATTTAATATTTCTGATTTTGACTATTTAACCTTGAAATTAAAGAGAGCTCCATATGTCTCAATAATATCCTGAGCTTTAGGCTGTGCTTCTTCAGGGTTGGTGATCATGATCAACAGATCTCTGCATAGAGGAATCCCACAATGGATCCAGGGGAACATTAAGATCAGCACCTAAAATAAAAGGGGCCCTCCATGAAAGCCTGCAGCTCCTCCAGAGTCCTAAGCAGCCAAGGAACTTGCTTCCTATTTGGGCACATAGTGATGCAAAGGTGTACAGCATGGAGCCAACCTTACCTTTCACAAACAGAGCTCTACCATCACCCAAGTCATGTTGTGCCAGCAAGGAAAAAGGCGAGCTCAGGGAGAACAGGAACCTCCCGTGGAGCAGAAGGGCATTGTACGGCTATTGAGACACCTTTAGAGAAAGATTATTACTACCACTGTGAAACCAAGAAGAAAAATAACTTGTAGGCAGTTTAGGAATTCTCTCATTCTTGAAATGTGTTTCCTGCAAGAAGGCCACAGACACCTGATCCTTTTTGAGGAGAGTTAAAGGGGTATTCCGGGAAAAAACTTTTTTTTTCCAATCAACTAGCTCCAGAAAGTTAAACAGATCTGTAAATGACTTCTATAAAAAAATATTAATCCTTCCAATAATTATCAGCTGCTGAAGTTGAGTTGTTCTTTTATGACAACAGTGCTCTCTGCTGACATCTCTGCTTGTCTCAGGAATTGCACAGAGCAGAATAGGTTTGCTATGGGGATTTGCTTCTACGCTGGACAGTTCCCGAGACAGGTGTCATGAGAGAGCACTTAGACAGAAAAGAACAACTCCACTTCAGCAGCTCATAAGTACTGAAAGGATTAAGATATTTTAATAGAAGTAATTTATAAATTGGTTTAACTTTCTGGAGCCAGTTGATATTTAAAAAAAGTTTTTTCCTAGATAACCCCTTTAAAAGACTGTGACTGTTTGCACGGGGAATTGAACCCCTTAACATTGTAGGTGAGGGATTTAATAGACTCCATTCTGGACAGGCCAATGGGCAATATGTTCACTATAACAGGGGAGCTAGTAAATTTATGGGGTGAGGGAGGGGGCGAAGCAAGGGAAGTAGAGGAGCAGGATAGAAATAACAGGAGAGGTAGGACTAGGGGTCAGGTAGTGATGAAGAGAGGGAGGGGGAGGAGAGAAAAGAGGTAAAGGAAAAAAGATAATAGAAGAAAGAGCAAGTAAAACAAATCAACCTCTAGACCAATAAGGAAAAGACTAAGGTAAAAACAAAAAAACAACACAGACGAAGAGAACAAAGAAGAGGAAGAAATGCAAATGAGGGCACAATCAAAGAACGTCACATACAAAGAGCAGAGATGGGTTTGTGGCATGTATCCTGAACCGACAGCCAGCCCAACCTGTAATGTTATAGAAAAGGTCCCTAGGGTGCACCATAGTTAAGCAAGTGCATACAACTACTATTCAAAAAGGTAAGATAAAGGCATGGATGTAAAATATAAAACATGCTATCAGAATGTAAGGGCTAAGAGGGAAACCTATGTAGAAGACATAATGGGGGTGGGGAGAGAAAGAGGGGGAGGTAAAATAGAATAGGAGGGTGGAGGAAGAGAATGGGGGTGAAAAGGGTAGAAAGAGGAGGAAGGCAAAGGGTGGGAAAATGGGGGTGGGGGGAAGAAGGAAAGCGAGTCAAGGCCTCACATTCAGCGAACTATAAATGACATAATGCACATATAAAAACATATGCAAACATTATAAAAATGGCATTTCAAATAGACCACAAGAATAAAGAAAAAGGAGCACCCGGAGAGTCGCCTCCTCTAGCCAATAGTTATATCCACAAACGTCCACTGCCAAAGGCAGGATCATAATGGCACTCTCGGAGTCCACCTATATGTTAAGGCAAAAAAGAAGGCTGTATCAGCACTCTTGGTCAAAAAAGGAGTACTCCGGTGGAATTTTTTTTAATCAACTGGTGCCAGAAAGTTAAACAGATTTGTAAATTACTTATATTTAAAAATCTTAATCCTTCCAATACTTATCAGCTGCTGTTTGCTCTACAGGAAGTTCTATTCTTTTTTAATTTATTTTCTGTCTGTCCACGGTGCTCTCAATTGACACCTCTGTCCATGTCAGGAACTGTCCAGAGCAGGAAAGGTTTGCTATGGGGATTTGCTCCTGCTCTGGACAGTTCCTGACATAGACAGAGGTGTCAGCAGAGAGCACTGTGGTCAGACAGAAAAGAAGTATGCAACTTACTCTGGAGCATACAGTAGCTGATAAGTACTGGAAGGATTAAGATTTTTAAATAGAAGTAATTTACAAACCTAGAAGAACAGATGCCAGCGGTAAAATGACTTTTTTATAAGATCCAAGTTAAAACATCGACAGCAGAAGGTCTCAGATACATCAACAGTGAGGTAAAACTCAGGAAACGCTTAGCAATCTGAGACCTTCCACTGTCGATGTTTTAACTTGGATCTTATAAAGGAGAAGTCATTTTGCCGCTGGCATCTGTTCTTCTTTTTCTGTTACTGGAGGCTCCACGCCGTGAAGAACTGTGGTGAGCTGACTGCACATTACACTTTCATTATTTACAAATCTGTTTATTTAAATAAAAATTGTTTTCCACCAGAGTACCCCCTTAAGTATATTTGGGACACTGTGTTTGTGTATGTGTTGTGGGAGATTAGCTCCATAGTACCAGGCAAAAAGCAGCAAATAACATACAGAGACTGGGACATGGAACTAAAGGTAAAACAAGGCTTCTCCTGTTTCATATTTCAGCAAACAAAAATACAGCCTTTATACTGTAAAAAAATAAAAAAAATAAAAATAAATTCCTGCTTTCACAAGCACGTGTTAAACAATAATGTTCTCTATGTATACAGGAGGCTTACTATCAGCCACCCAACAAAACAGTCATCAAAATGTGTTGCAAAATGTTTCATGTCATCTAAATGATGAAGCTGAAGACATGAGGACTCTAATTCCTGGCAGAGGTATTGGTTTCTTAAAGCCTCAGCCTCCAGATTTAGTGCCACCTTGTCTTAAAGCTCATTTATCAGCTGTTTTCAGTACCTGTGCTGATTTTTACCACCTGGTAAAACTAAAGTTTGTTGTCTGTGATAACATTTCCAGGCTGTGCGGTTTGTTGCAAATGGTTAGGATTATTGCTGTGAATAATTGAAGCCAACTACCATCAGGGGCAACCCAGGCAGCAGCTGTGGACAAGTGACATACTGTAACGTTATGCCTTTATTGGGGTGGGGCTCTTAGCTAATAGGTAAGTGAAGACATTCCTGTACTGATTCTTTGTTATTTCCTTTTTGATCCTTCACACTCTGGTTTTGTTTGTTTCATTGTGTTTTATAAACTGTTCATGAAATAGAGTAAACTGTAACCACTAAGCGTCTCTGCCTTCTATGAGATTTATAACCATCATGTTTTTGTCTCATATCTGTGAGAAAAAATATATAAAAATCATCTTTCTTTTAAGGGCGAGCATTTGATCACCTTCTTACAGCTTGAATGTAAAAATTCCCCTTGTATTCTATATGTTTTCTTTTAGAACACCACCTCTATAAAAAAAAACAATAAAAAAAACACTGGGGTGGTTTATTAAGTTTCGATGCCTGCTTTTTAGGTGTAGAAAAGTCACATATTTTTGCACAAGCCCTCATTTGCATAAAAATGTGTGACTTTTTGCCCCTTTACACCAGTTATGCCTATTTTAAAAAGGGCAGTGCCCACCCCCACATCTAACTTATTACTATAAATAGATAGTGTAAGTTTATATTGTTAGTCAGGAGAAAGCGCAGTCGGCACTGCTGCACCTATCACAATCACACACACCTTGCTGGAGACGACCCTCGATGCAATGGTAACAACACACTCTGAGCTTGACAATTACCGATGCTCAGTGAGCAGAGACAAATACTGCAAAAATTTGATAGTAGAAGATGGAAAATAACTCACGGCACTTGATGGTCATGCTTCTTTCTTTTATTCCACAAGAGGTACATGTCGGGAGGGGGTGGAAGTGAAGCGCGACGATGAATCTTCATTTCTCGGCTTGTAACCGATCACAGCACAAAAAAGGGGGCCCTCATACCGCTCCGTATGCGGAAAAATTAAAAAGTTATAGGGGTCAGAAGATGACAATTTTTAACGCATAAATTTTCCTGCATGTAGTTATGATTTTTTTTCCAGAAGTACGACAAATTCAAACCCATTTAAGTAGTGTATAATTTTAATCGTATGGACCTATAGAATAAAGATAAGGTGTCATTTTTACCGAAAAATGTACTGCGTAGAAACGGTAGACCCCAAAAGTTACAAAATGGCGTTTTTTCTTCAATTTTGTCGGACAATGATTTTTCTTCCATTTCGCTGTAGATTTTTGGGTAAAATGACTGATGTCATTACAAAGTAGAATGGTGGTGCAAAAAATAAGCCATAATGTGGATTTTTGGGTGCAAAATTGAAAGAATTACGATTTTTTAAAGGTAAGGGGGAAAAAAACGAAAGTGCAAAAACAGAAAAACCCTCAGTCCTTAAGGGGTTAAATGTGTTTCTACTGCTGTATGTCCACGGTTAGGCAGCATCATCTCCTCCTTCTCCTCTCTTTAGTGTTTTATCAACAACAACAGCGCTCTATGCTTGGCGCAATCCTTTCCTTGCCGTGATCCTGCTGCTACTATTTGATACATTTCTACTCTTTAAAAACCCAATGGATTTGTAAGCCTTTTGCTCTTCACATGTCATCTAGTACTGTACGGTGTCAATCATCAGAAGAGTGCCATCTTGTTCAGCCCAGTGTTGTGCTTGGTCAAAGAAGTAAGGGAAAGGAAGTCCCATCTCTAGTCCCATCCCCTGAAATAGAGAGAATGATAAATAGCTGTGCAACATGGAGGGTGCTTTCATGGGCTCAAAAACAGCAGTGAGAGTCCCAAAATCATCTCATCTCCACTCTTTATAAATGGCAGGTATTCTTTAACCTCTTAAGGACCAATGACGTTGTGGAACGTCATGGCACCCTGGGCTTTAAGGACCAATGACGTTCCACAACGTCATGGCGTTTTCCGGACTCTGCCGGGCAGAGATCGGAACCGGGTGCCTGCTGAAATCCTTCAGCAGGCATCCAGGGCAAACACCGAGGGGGGCCATGTAGGCCCCCCATGTCGGCGATCGCCGCAAATCGCAAGGGAAATCGCCCTTGCAATCTGCAGCGATACCGGGCTGATCGGGTCTCTGGGACCCGACCGCCCGGTAATTTTGCATGATCCCGGCTGTCACAGACAGCCAGGACCATGCTGAAGACTAGAAGCGAGGTGGCAAGCCTGCCACCTCCTCCGATCCCCTGCGATCCGTCGGTTAACTAACCGACCAATCGCAGGGGGGGGGGGGCGGTTACTTCCTCTAGTCCTGCCTGGCCCCTTGAAGTCCGGAGAGGACGGGAGGAAGACCGGAGGACGCAGCGGGGGACGGGGGAGTGCTGGGGCCCGGCCCCGGTACTTACCTCGTCCATGAAGACCCGGATCCCGGCGACGGAGACGGCGGCAGCGGCGACAGATGAGTAGATCTTCAGCCGCAGTCGGGCCCTTTACAGCAATTCACGTCGCCGTAAAACGACATGCATTGCTGTAATGGGACCCTGTAAACTACAACTCCCAGCATGCCTAGACAGCCCTTGGCGTCTGGGCATGCTGGGAGTTGCAGTTTTGCAACATCTGGAGGTCCACAGTTTGGAGACCACTGTGCCCTTCCAGATGTTGCAAAACTACACATCCTCAGCATGCCCTTACTGTCCAGGCATGCTGGGAGTTGTAGTTCTGTAGCATCTGGCCCTTCAGATGTTGCAGAACTACAACTCCCAGCATGCCTGGACAGTTTTGGCATACTGGGAGTTGTAGTTTTGCAACATCTGGAAGGGCACAGATTGGGAACCTCTGTATTAGAGGTCTGCAAACTGTAGTCCTCCAGATGTTGCAAAACTACAACTCCAAGCATGCTGGGAGTTGTAGTTCGGCAACATCTGGCTCTAAAGATGTTGCAGAACTACTACGCCCAGCAAGCCTGAGAATGCTGGAAGTTGTGGTTTTGCAACAACTGGGGGCACACTGGTTGGGAAACATTGTCTGTTTCCTAACTCAGTGTTTCCCAACCCGTGTGCCTCCAGCTGTTGCAAAACTATAACTACCAGCATGCACTAATAAACTGTGCATGCTGGGAGTTGTAGTTTTGCAACAGCTGGATGCCCCCCCCCCTGTGAATGTACAGGGTACATTCACATGGGCAGGGGGCTTACAGTGAGTATCAGGCTGCAAGTTTGCGATGCAGCAAATTTTGCGCGGCAGCTCAAACTCGCTGTAACCCACCGCCCATGTGACTGTACCCTAAAAACACTACACTACACTATCACAAAATAAAATAAAAAGTAAAAAAACACTACATATACACATACCCCTACACAGCCCCCCTCCCTTCCCCAATAAAAATGAAAGCGTCTGGTACGCCACTGTTTCCAAAATGGAGCCTCCAGCTGTTGCAAAACAATAACTCCCAGTATTGCCGGACAGCCGTTGACTGTCCAGGCATGCTGGGAGTTTTGCAACAGCTGGAGGCACCCTGTTTGGGAATCACTGGCGTAGAATACCCCTATGTCCACCCCTATGCAATTCCCTAATTCAGGCCTCAAATGCACATGGCGCTCTCACTTTGGAGCCCTGTCATATTTCAAGGCAACAGTTTAGGGTCACATATGGGGTATCGCCGTACTCGGGAGAAATTGCCTAACAAATTTTGGGGGGCTTTTTCTCCTTTCACCCCTTATGAAAAGGTGAAGTTGGGGGTCTACACCAGCATGTTAGTGTAAAAAAAAATTTTTTTTTACACTATCATGCTGGTGTTGCCCCATACTTTTCATTTTGACAAGAGGTAAAAGGGAAAAACGCCCCCCAAAATTTGTAATGCAATTTCTCCCGACTACGGAGATACCCCATATGTGGGCGCAAAGTGCTCTGGGGGCGTACAACAAGGCCCAGAAGGGAGAGTGCACCATGTACATTTGAGGTGATTTGCACAGGGCTGGCTGATTGTTACAGCGTGACCCCATTTCGGAAACTACACCCCTCACGGAATGTAATGAGGGGTGCAGTGAGAATTTACACCCCACTGGTGTTTTTTTTTTTTTTACGTATGCAAAAGTCGTGAAACCCCTGTGGGGTATTAAGGCTCACTTTATTCCTTGTTATGTTCCTCAAGGGGTCTCGTTTCCAAAATGGTATGCCATGTGGGTATTTTTTGCTGTCCTGGCACCATAGGGGCTTCCTAAATGCGACATGTCCCCAAGCAAAATTTGCTCTCAAAAAGCCAAATATCACTCCTTCTCTTCTGAGCATTGTAGTTTGCCCGTAGTGCACTTCAGGTCCACTTATGGGGTACCTCCATACTCAGAAGAGATGGGGTTACAAATTGTTAGGGGTATTTTCTGCTATTAACCCTTGCATAAATGTGAAATTTGGGGGGAAACACACATTTTAGTGAATTTTTTTAAATTTTTTTTTACATATGCAAAAGTCGTGAAACACCTGTGGGGTATTAAGGCTCACTTTATTCCTTTTACGTTCCTCAAGGGGTCTAGTTTCCAAAATGGTATGCCATGTGGGTATTTTTTCCTGTTCTGGCACCATAGGGGCTTCCTAAATGCAACATGCCCCCCAAAAACCATTTCAGAAAAACGTACTCTCCAAAATCCCATCGTCGCTCCTTCGCTTCTGAGCCCTCTACTGCGCCCGCCGAACACTTTACATAGACATATGAGGTATGTGCTTACTCGAGAGAAATTGGGCTACAAATATAAGTATACATTTTCTTCTTTTACCCCTTGTAAAAATTCAAAAATTGGGTCTACAAGAACATGCAAGTGTAAAAAATGAAGATTGTGAATTTTCTCCTTCACTTTGCTGCTATTCCTAAAGGGTTAAAACGCTGACTGAATGTCATTTTGAATACTTTGGGGGGTGCAGTTTTTATAATGGGGTCATTTATGGGGTATTTCTAATATGAAGACCCTTCAAATCCACTTCAAACCTGAACTGGTCCCTGAAAAATTGTGATTTTGGAAATTTTGTGAAAAATTGGAAAATTGCTACTGAACTTTGAAGCCCTCTGGTGTCTTCCAAAAGTAAAAACTCGTAAATTTTATGATGCAAACATAAAGTGGACATATGGTATATGTGAATAACAAAAAAAATTATTTGGAATATTCATTTTCCTTACAAGCAGAGAGCTTCAAAGTTAGAAAAATGCAAAATTTTAAATTTTTTCATCAAATTTTGGAATTTTTCACTAAGAAACGATGCAAGTATCGACAAAATTTTTACCAATAACATAAAGTAGAATATGTCACGAAAAAACAATCTCGGAATCAGAATAATAGGTAAAAGCGTCTTAGAGTTATTAATGCTTAAAGTGACAGTGGTCAGATGTTCAAAAAACGCTCTGGTCCTAAGGTGTAAAATGGCCTGGTCCTTAAGGGGTTAAACATCTTAGTAGTTTGTGTTTTTTTTTATCCAATGTCTTTTTTTTTATTAGATGATCATCCTCTATTATATTTGCTTCATAAAAATAAATAAATAACTATATTTTATATTTTTATACTAAAACCAATGTATTTTTTCAGAAATGTTACTTGAAGTTTTACTGCTGGGCTTAAATAATTAGGGGAATTATTGCTAAAAATCTATGTGAAAATAGAATTTTACTAAAATGTGTCCCTTGGGCTAAATATGTCAGTAGGAACATTACCATTTGAGTATTACTGTGCTAAATGCAGGAAAAGGGAGGTTGGCTTTTCTTTTCTTCAACTGCAAATTCACTTTAATTGTGTCTGACAGGGTTGAACCCAGCTGGCTCCATACACATCTCCATGTCACAATAGCTAATTTTCATGTGGTTCTAAGCCAAATGAGCACTTGCCAATGAATTTGTCTGATGAGCAAGAAATCACTCTCAGTTACTGCACATTTTGGAATGAACTGAATCCTTGGTATCAATTCCAATCGCCTCAGTCTCTGCACATATAAAAGTCAGAAAATCACTTTCTATGTTCAGGATCAGGACTGAAGCTTCTTTACTATCGAGAACAGTACACAGTGGGGGTCATATTCAAAATTCTTCATGTAAAAAAAATTTGCGTTTGACGCCAAAGTTTTGGCGCAAAAAAGTTTCCATCAGGTGTTTAGTGTTGTACATGAGAATGATCCAAGGTTTACACTAGTCACACCAGTTTAGCAAAAATGGTTGTGGTTATGTAAATTTCATATTTCACATCAAACATTTCACACCAGCTCTAGCGAGTGTAGAAATTACACAAATAGTTGTTGTTTTTTTTTTTTCCTTTGTTTTTTTTTTTGTCTTTTCACTTATTGAAAAAATAAATATATATTTTTTTCCTGGTCACTGCACCTGCACTCACATTTAACCCCTGGACAGGTTTTATTTATACAGGTATCGCTTGTATCACTAGTAAGCAGCAGATTGTTTCCGCTCTGTAAATTCTGATCATGGTCTCTGCTGAAAGAATGAACATGTCAATTCCATTGGCTGAAAAGGCTTGGAAATGCATTCCCATCTATGGAGATGGCGCATTTCCGAGCAATCTTACCGCCAGCATAACATGTCATTTGTGGAATGTCTGCCTGTGATTTCTGGATGGAAATTTCACAAACTTTATGCCATGTGAGTGTAGCCTTAAAAGGGGTTATCAAGGATTTTAAAAACTGAGCCACTTTTTTTTCCAAAAACAGACCCATATATTTCCTCAGGTTGTGAGTGGTATTACATCTTAGGCTGCTTTCACACTGTAAAATACTCCAGTTAATAAACACCGGTTATAAAATCCCAGGAGATCGTCAGTTAAACGGGCGTTTGAAAATCCCATTATAGTCTATGGGATTTTTCTAATAGCCATTTTAACCCATTATTGCCCGTTATTAATAATGGTCGTTATTTTGTGACGGGTGATAGGAACGGGAGAAATAGTGCATGCACTTGAGCATCTTGGCTCTGCATCATTGACACTTGAATAAAAAATAAATGATAAAAGTTCCATTAGCTCATACTCCTCAATCCATTTTTGAACAGTACTTGCACGTTGGCAGGGCACATTATCCTGCTGACAGAGGCCACTGATTAGAGATGAGCGAATTGGACGAAGTCGAATTAGTTCCGAACTTCATGAAAAATTAGATTCGGATCGAATCAGAACTTTGACTCGATTCGACATAACAAATTTCTTCATAACCGACACCCCTGCGATCGTCCTGTATACTGTATAGATGCGACGATCGCAGGACGACACCTGCTATGATCTGTCCTTAAAGGGGTATTCCGGAAAAGAACATTTTATCCCCTATCTAAAGGATAGAGGTTAAGATGTCTGATCGCGGGGGACCTGCCGCTGGGACCACCGCGATGTGAATTCCATTCCATCACTGGCCAGCCGGAGTGTAGTGCAGTGATGTGAGCGCAGGAGAAAGCCGATCCATCTCTGCAATAGATAGGACAATTGCATCGGGTGTCAGGAGTGACACCCAGGGCGTTCTATTAGTACAGGTACTATAGCTTCCATCATGGAACAGTCTGTTTCATGCTGGAAGTAGTAGTACTACCTAAAAAATTTAAATATTTTGATAAAAAGTGAAACACACACACTTTATTAAACACAATATTAAAATACATTGCTAATAATAAAAATGAAAAAATGAATTATAAAAAAAATATAATATTTTTACATTTAAATGGCTCCTTTCTAAATTTTTATTATTGTCAGCTGCATTTTTAGGTCCTTGCCCACCCACATAAATTGATCCCTGTTTAAAAATTAACATAACATTTTTTTTTTTTTTTTGTCTTTCAATTCCTGGGAGCGGGCAGGGACCAGAAAATTCAGTGTTTAATATTAAAAATGAATAAGGAGTGCTTTTCATAATTTTTTTCTAGTTTTTGTTCTAAATCATAATTTTTTTTATTTTCGCTTAACTTTTTTAGTCCTATTTATTTAATTTTTTCAGGCATTTAGATGTGCTGCCTTGAATAATTGCGGGGGTCAGAGACAAGCCGTGGACAGGGACATCAGTAATATGTATAATACAGTAGGCAAAAAAAAAAGGCTGAGTTTCCCTAATTTACCAAAAATCCATAAATTTACAGAGGTCTTCTATCAGAAATCAAATATATTTCAAATTCTAATTTGCGGAGGCAGATGGCCGGGACAATAATATATGTATATTATTATATAATATATATATATATATATATATATATATATATATATATATATATAATGTATTTAATGTAATTGTGAAGGACGATGTCATTGTAATTATTAATTACAATGACATTGTCCTTCACAAGTACCCACTGTGATCTGTGTATTAATGCAGGTACTACAGCTCCCAGCATCGAGCAGAGTGTGCTCCATGTTGGGAGCAGTAGTACCTGCAGTTGAGGATAGATCACAGCGGTTGTCACTCCTGACACCCAATGCGATCGTCCTATCTAGATGCAAGAAAGCCGCCCGCATCTATACATTATACAGGATGATCGCAGCGTGTATCAGGAGTGACACCCGGGGCGATCTGTCTATTAGCACAGGTACTACTATTCCCCTCATGGAACCATGCTGGGAATAGTAGTACTACCTAAAAATTGAAAAAAAATAGAGAAAAAAAGTGAAACAAACACACACTTTATTAAACACATTATTAAAATATATTATTAATAAATATTCACCGATAATTTATTCGGATCAAATCCATTTTTATTTTTTTTTATATGGCGAATCGGGCAAATCTAATTTTTCTAAAAATTTGCTCATCTTTACCACTGATATTAAGGAATACCACTGCAAGGGAATTTGGTCTGTGACAATGTATACATAAAGTGATGCATATCAAAGTAACATCCTCATAGTTGTTAGGAGTCAGGATAGCATCACACAGTCTCCTGGCCTTCTTCATATGATGAATGATTATGCCAGCATTTCCTCAGGCAAAAATCTAGCACACAAACCTCGACATCCCGATGGTCCAGATCTAATTTTAACATGCCCATTGTTGTTGCCTCTGAAATGGTCAGGCGTTAGCAAGGGCAGTCTGTCTGCCTCATACACAGCAAGCTGCAATGCATTGTGTATTCTGACACCTTTCTATCATAGCCAGAATTTAATTTTTTTTGCAATTTTTGTTTCTTCTGCTCTTCTATGAGAGGGCACCAGACTAGCATTTGATCCTATGCATATTAGAGTGTCTTAGGCATCTAAAACCCTGTTTCTGATTTATCGGTTGTCCTTCATTGGACTACTTTTAGCAGGCACCTAATACTGCATTCCAGGAAACCTTTTTTTTTTTTTGATGTGCCAACCCAGTCAACCAGACTGGGTTAGCACATTTACCCTTTGTCATTTGCCCCACAAGTTTGTTCAGATCTGTATTTTATATTTTTGCTTCTTCCAACCTATCATCTTCTGGAGCTGGATGTTTTCTTGCTGTCTATTATATTCCACCTATTGACAGATGCTGTGGTCACAAGACAACTACATTATTGTTGGACTGATATGTTACAACAGGGCCCTCATGAGTGCACTAGATATTACTTTATTATAAGGTGGATGTGTGGCTTCGCAAAGTACAGTAGGTGGGAGAGGGGTCTACATACAATACTCGCGAAAGGGGCTTGTCCTCCTGTGCAACGTCAATATATAGTATTTCCAAATTGTTTACATTCTCTCTATCCATATTTTGAAGTTTTAACGAATCATGATTTAAGCCCATATAGCAGAGGTATTTATCAAAACACATCCTTGGCCCCAGCTCTGAAATGTAGCAATTAATAAGATGGAAAATGCAGCACAATGTGTGGAACATTCTTGCATGCAGTCATTGTCTTAGAGTGAAATTTTATTATACTTTTATTGTAAATATAAATAATACATGAGATGTTAAAAATTTAAGCAGGGGGCTAAAGCTGCTTCTCTGAAATGAACAGGACATATCATCGGCCTTCTGTGAGATTTTTATGTTACTATTTTCTTTTATGCCTATCGTTTATTGCAAAGTGAATAGACGGCGGAGACTGAACAGATCTATCTCATGCTAAACGTAGGATAGAAAATCTGTACACATTGCTTTCATATGGATATTGTTTAAAAGGGATATGTAGGGTTTTCAAAATCCCTATCATATATTGGAAACTGAAAATACTAATGAAATAAACGTGCTTTACTCATCCTTGTTTATTGTAATTTGTTATACACACTTTGTGGGCAGGAAGCCCAAACTACAACGTCTGCCTGCTCTCCCTAGCTGTTTAGTAGCCACCCATTACACCTTATTAACCATGCTTGGCCTGTTGAGATGCAGCACTAAAAAAAAAAAAAAAACAACACACTATTAATAATGACACTTTTATTCAGATTAGAAATCAGTAGGGGTAAATCTTTTTGGAAAAAGAGAGAAGTGTCAGGTAAATTCTACTGGGTTTGCAGAAATGGTAAAGAATTTTAAACAATAGTATATCACATAGTGGCAAAACATCATTTTCTTATACTTATAAAAAGATGAAAAGAATCACAGACAACTCTGTTAAGAAATTCACTGATTTGCTGTGAGAAACGTATATGGCAGACTTAAGTTGCTGAAAAGCACATTTTCAACCAAAACAGTAATTTGTCAGGTAAAATTTTACAACAAACAATAATTTTAGCCGATCAATGACAGGCTGATTCTGTTTGAAAAGGAGTCAGCTATGTTTGAAAATTTCTGGCAATAGATCTTTTTTTTTATGAATGATATTGAAAGAAAAAAAATTCTCAGAACCTTCCCAGAATATTCTTAGAAAGATGTTAAAGAACTATATAGAAGGCTCGGCAGTCGATCTCGAAAGCCAATCTGTTTTCATGGAAGTCCAAGGCCTGAACCATGCCTCTGTGGCTGCAGTAACTGGTCTATAGCTACAGTTTGTAGCAATAGAGGGCCAGTCTAACTTGTCGATGCTATGCAACAACATTGCATTGATCCACATAAGTAATCTAATGATTGCTTATAATTTTTAACAATATAAAAAAACATTCCCCTAATAAAATGTAAATCAGCCCCCTTTTACAATTTTATAAATGCAAAAATTTTATTTAAACAAAAAAAAAAAACGTGCAAAAAATATAATATTATCACATTTCTGATCTAGTATAGTCAATGGCATAAATGAAAAGAAAAAAAAAAAAGGATAGGATAGGAAATAAGTGTCTGATGGCAGGGAGTCCAATTACTGGGACCCCCAGCAATCTCTTGTCCCTATGCCCTGGCTCTACTCCATGCATCTCTATGGGAATGCCGGAGACACATCGCTTATGTATCTTCAGCTCTCCCATAAAGATGCATGGAGGGGGCATGTCGGCCACTGCTTTGGGATGCGGTCATTACAGCTACTTTTATAGGGAGGGCTAGGACACCATGCCGGAGATCGTGGGGAGTCCCAGGGTCCTAGCCCCGCGATCAGACATTTATCCCCTATCCTTTGGCTAAGGGATCAATGTTCCTAAGCTGGACTACTCCTTTGAAGTGAACATATGCCCTTGGATTTGCTCTAGGAGCTTACTGTATACATTGCATATACATCAATAATAATACTGTATGTGGCAACTTCCCATGTTAACCTCTAGTAGTCACCACAGGTAACAAACCTATTAGGTTCTAATTTAATTAATTCAGGGGATTAAATAAATCACACTTTGAACCATTTTCAGGTAATTATGAAGTAAATCAGTAAATTGGGGGTACTCCGCCCCTATAAATCTTATCCCCTATCCAAACGATAGGGGATAAGATGTCTGATCACAGGGGTCCCGCCGCTGGGAACCCCTGTGATCTCTCCTGCAGCACCCCCTGTCATCTGGTGTACAGAGCAAACTTTGCTCAATGCCTGATGATGGGCGATACAGGGGCCTGAGTAATGTGATGTCACGGCCCTGCCCCCTCATGATGTTGTGGCCCATCCCCTCTATACAAGTCTATGGAAGTGGGAGTGGGCATGATGGCCGTCACGCCCCTTCCCATAGACTTGCATTGATGGTGCGGGCCATCACATCACAAGGGGAAGGGGCCGTGATGTCACGATACACCAGCCACTGTATCGCCAGTCATCAGACATGGAGCAAAGTTCACTCCGTGCAGCAGATGACAAGGGGTGCTGCAGGAGAGATCATGGAGATCAGCGGCGGGCCCCCATGATCAGACATCTTATGCCCTATCCTTTGGATAGGGGATAAAATGTCTAGGGGTGGAGTACCCCTTTAAGCACTGTGGGGGGGGGGGATTATGTTTATCCAGTGACGGTCTGATCAGTGTTCTATTTACCTGTATTGTCTGTAGTAATATTCTTTCTGCTAAAGCATCAAATCAGTGATGTATTCATCTGTACTGTATTAACATCCATCCTGTGACTGTGTCTGAACAGTTCTGTATTCTTTTGTATTCTAATGAAAAAGCCTTTTTTATTATTGTTCTTTGCTTTCTTTTCTTTCTTTTAATATTGCTAAATATAATTTATATTAATTGTTAGTTAGACATGTATGTTTTAACAATATTCTATACTAGATTTGACAGTATATAGTTCTCTATAGTGAGCTAGACATTTCTTAAAACCGGACTGTGCTCTGAAAATACCAGTATATGTCTTCATAAGAGTATCAATTAACAAGCAACAGTGTCTTAGCTCTATAAACAGGGTCATGCTTTGATACAGCTATCATGTAATTTGTTATAAATTTGTAAACTATTACTCTGTAGTTTATTTATTTACAAAAAAAAAACTTCAATAAACATTATGTTAAAAGTAATACCTATTGTTAGGATCGGGCAGGCTGGATGTGGATCCTCTGTGTCAGCGAGGGATTGGCGTGGACCGTACCGGTGGACCGGTTCTAGGTTGCTACTGGTATTCACCAGAGCCCGCTGCAAAGCGGGATGGTCTTGCTATGGCGGTAGCAACCAGGTCTTATCCACCGGCAACGGCTCAACCTCGCTGACTGCTGAGAAGGCGTGGGACAGAAGGACTAGACAGAGGCGAGGTCAGATGTAGCAGAAGGTCAGGGCAGGCGGCAAGGTTCGTAGTCAATGGTGATAGCAGAAGGTCGGGGACACTGGTATGGCAAACACAGGAAACGCTTTCTCTAGGCACAAGGGCAACAAGATCCGGCAATCCTGGGAAGGGGAAGTGAGGTTATAAGAGCAAGGAGCAGGTGGAAGCTAATTACAGTGATTGGGCCAGGCACCAATCAGTGGTGCACTGGCCCTTTAAATCTTAGAGAGCTGGTACGCACGCGCCCTAGAGAGCCGAACCTTGCGCGCCAGGATGTGAAAGCCGGGGACCGGTGAGTAGCTTGGGATGCGATTCGCGAGCGGGCGCGTCCCGCTATGCGAATCGCATCCCCACCGGCAGTGTCCGTGCAGCGCTCCCCGTCAGCGGGTCTGACCAGGGCGCTGCAGTGAAGGGAACGCCGCGAGCGCTCTGGGGATGAGCACGGACCCGGAGAGCTCGGCGTAACACCTATGCTATGACTGAGTATGATCAGTGCTGTATTCTACTGAATGTTTCGTAGCAATATCCATATTGCAAAAGCAATTGATCAGTGCTGTTATATCCTCTTTGTTCTATAGTGATATCTTTCCTGCTAAAACATCTAATCTATGCTATATTCTCCTCTATGTTCTGTAGGAATACCTATTATGTAACTGTATCCATCAGTGCTGCATTTCCCACTATGTCCTGTCGTAATTCCCACTCTGGAACTGTTCCTGATCAATGTTGTCTTCTTTTTATGTGCTGTAGTAATATTCATCCTGTCTCCATTTTGTTCTATAGTAACATCTATTCTATGACTAAGTGTGATCAGGGCTGAATTCTCCTATATGTTCTTTAGTAATACCCATTTTGTGATATTCTCAACAGTGCTGTATTCTCTTATAAATTCTGTAGTAATATCCATCTTTCTCAAGCATCACTGCTGTAGTATTCTGTATGCTTAGTAGAAATAGCCATGTTGTTACGCCGAGCGCTCCGGGTCCCCGCTCCTCCCCGGAGCGCTCGCTTCACTCCCTCCGCTGCAGCGCTCCGGTCACGTCCTCTGACCCGGGGCGCTGCGATCCTGCTGCCAGCCGGGATGCGATTCGCGATGCGGGTAGCGCCCGCTCGCGATGCGCACCCCGGCTCCCCTACCTGACTCGCTCCCCGTCTGTTCTGTCCCGGCGCGCGCGGCCCCGCTCCCTAGGGCGCGCGCGCGCCGGGTCTCTGCGATTTAAAGGGCCACTGCGCCGCTGATTGGCGCAGTGGTTCCAATTAGGGTTTTCACCTGTGCACTTCCCTATATTACCTCACTTCCCTTGCACTCCCTTGCCGGATCTTGTTGCCTTAGTGCCAGTGAAAGCGTTCCTTGTGTGTTCCTTGCCTGTGTTTCCAGACCTGCTGCCGTTGCCCCTGACTACGATCCTTGCTGCCTGCCCCGACCTTCTGCTACGTCCGACCTTGCTTCTGCCTACTCCCTTGTACCGCGCCTATCTTCAGCAGCCAGAGAGGTGAGCCGTTGCTAGTGGATACGACCTGGTCACTACCGCCGCAGCAAGACCATCCCGCTTTGCGGCGGGCTCTGGTGAAAACCAGTAGTGGCTTAGAACCGGTCCACTAGCACGGTCCACGCCAATTCCTCTCTGGCACAGAGGGTCCACTACCTGCCAGCCGGCATCGTGACAGTAGATCCGGCCATGGATCCCGCTGAAGTTCCTCTGCCAGTTGTCGCTGACCTCACCACGGTGGTCGCCCAGCAGTCACAACAGATAGCGCAACAAGGCCAACAGCTGTCTCAACTGACCGTTATGCTACAACAGTTGCTACCACAGCTTCAGCAGTCATCTCCTCCGCCAGCTCCTGCACCTCCTCCGCAGCGAGTGGCCGCTCCTGGGATACGCTTATCCTTGCCGGATAAATTTGATGGGGACTCTAAGTTTTGCCGTGGCTTTCTTTCCCAATGTTCCCTGCATCTGGAGATGATGTCGGACCTGTTTCCCACTGAAAGGTCTAAGGTGGCTTTCGTAGTCAGTCTTCTGTCCGGAAAAGCCCTGTCATGGGCCACACCGCTCTGGGACCGCAATGACCCCGTCACTGCCTCTGTACACTCCTTCTTCTCGGAAATCCGAAGTGTCTTTGAGGAACCTGCCCGAGCCTCTTCTGCTGAGACTGCCCTGTTGAACCTGGTCCAGGGTAATTCTTCCGTTGGCGAGTATGCCGTACAATTCCGTACACTTGCTTCAGAATTGTCCTGGAATAATGAGGCCCTCTGCGCGACCTTCAAAAAAGGCCTATCCAGCAACATTAAAGATGTTCTGGCCGCACGAGAAATTCCTGCTAATCTACATGAACTTATTCACCTAGCCACTCGCATTGACATGCGTTTTTCTGAAAGGCGTCAGGAACTCCGCCAAGATATGGACTCTGTTCGCACGAGGCGTTTCGTCTCCTCGGCTCCTCTCTCCTCTGGTCCCCTGCAATCTGTTCCTGTGCCTCCCGCCGTGGAGGCTATGCAGGTCGACCGGTCTCGCCTGACACCTCAAGAGAGGACACGACGCCGTATGGAGAACCTCTGCCTGTACTGTGCTAGTACCGAACACTTCCTGAGGGATTGCCCTATCCGTCCTCCCCGCCTGGAAAGACGTACGCTGACTCCGCACAAAGGTGAGACAGTCCTTGATGTCTACTCTGCTTCTCCACGTCTTACTGTGCCTGTGCGGATGTCTGCCTCTGCCTTCTCCTTCTCTACTGTGGCCTTCTTGGACTCTGGATCTGCAGGAAATTTTATTTTGGCCTCTCTCGTCAACAGGTTCAACATCCCAGTGACCAGTCTCGCCAGACCCCTCTACATCAATTGTGTAAATAATGAAAGATTGGACTGTACCATACGTTTCCGCACGGAGCCCCTTCTTATGAGCATCGGATCTCATCATGAGAGGATTGAACTTTTGGTCCTCCCCAATTGCACCTCGGAGATTCTCCTTGGACTTCCCTGGCTTCAACTTCATTCCCCAACCCTGGATTGGTCCACTGGGGAGATCAAGAGTTGGGGGTCCTCTTGTTCCAAGAACTGTCTAAAACCGGTTCCCAGTAACCCTTGCCGTAACTCTGTGGTTCCTCCAGTAACCGGTCTCCCTAAGGCCTATATGGACTTCGCGGATGTTTTCTGCAAAAAACAAGCTGAGACTCTACCTCCTCACAGGCCTTATGATTGCCCTATCGACCTCCTCCCGGGTACTACTCCACCCCGGGGCAGAATTTATCCTCTCTCTGCCCCAGAGACTCTTGCCATGTCCGAATACGTCCAGGAGAATCTAAAAAAGGGCTTTATCCGTAAATCCTCCTCTCCTGCCGGAGCCGGATTTTTCTTTGTGTCCAAAAAAGATGGCTCCCTACGTCCTTGCATTGACTACCGCGGTCTTAATAAAATCACGGTTAAGAACCGCTACCCCTTACCCCTCATCTCTGAACTCTTTGATCGCCTCCAAGGTGCCCACATCTTCACTAAATTGGACTTAAGAGGCGCCTATAACCTCATCCGCATCAGAGAGGGGGACGAGTGGAAAACGGCATTTAACACCAGAGATGGACACTTTGAGTATCTGGTCATGCCCTTTGGACTGTGCAATGCCCCTGCCGTCTTCCAAGACTTTGTCAATGAAATTTTTCGTGATCTGTTATACTCCTGTGTTGTGGTATATCTGGACGATATCCTAATTTTTTCTGCCAATCTAGAAGAACACCGCCAGCATGTCCGTATGGTTCTTCAGAGACTTCGTGACAACCAACTCTATGCCAAAATTGAGAAATGTCTGTTTGAATGCCAATCTCTTCCTTTTCTAGGATATTTGGTCTCTGGCCAGGGACTACAGATGGATCCAGACAAACTCTCTGCCGTCTTAAATTGGCCACGCCCCTCCGGACTCCGTGCTATCCAACGCTTTTTGGGGTTCGCCAATTATTACAGGCAATTTATTCCACATTTTTCTACCATTGTGGCTCCTATCGTGGCTTTAACCAAGAAAAATGCTGATCCCAAGTCCTGGCCTCCTCAAGCAGAAGACTCCTTTAAACGACTCAAGTCTGCCTTTTCTTCGGCTCCCGTGCTCTCCAGACCTGACCCTTCCAAACCCTTCCTATTGGAGGTTGATGCCTCCTCAGTAGGAGCTGGAGCTGTTCTTCTACAAAAAAATCCTTCCGGGCATGCTGTCACTTGTGGTTTTTTCTCTAGGACCTTCTCTCCAGCGGAGAGGAACTACTCCATCGGGGATCGAGAGCTTCTAGCCATTAAATTAGCACTTGAGGAATGGAGGCATCTGCTGGAGGGATCAAGATTTCCTGTTATTATCTACACCGACCACAAGAACCTCTCCTACCTCCAGTCGGCCCAACGGCTGAATCCTCGCCAGGCCCGGTGGTCTCTGTTCTTTGCCCGATTTAATTTTGAGATTCACTTTCGTCCTGCCGATAAGAACATTAGGGCCGATGCTCTCTCTCGTTCCTCGGATGCCTCAGAAGTTGATCTCCCTCCGCAACACATCATTCCACCTGACTGCCTGATCTCCACTTCTCCTGCCTCCATCAGGCAGACTCCTCCAGGAAAGACCTTTGTTTCTCCACGCCAACGCCTCGGAATCCTCAAATGGGGTCACTCCTCCCATCTCGCAGGTCATGCGGGCATCAAGAAATCTGTGCAACTCATCTCCCGCTTCTATTGGTGGCCGACTCTGGAGACGGATGTTGGGGACTTTGTGCGAGCCTGCACTATCTGTGCCCGGGATAAGACTCCTCGCCAGAAGCCCGCTGGTTTTCTTCATCCTCTGCCTGTCCCCGAACAGCCTTGGTCTCTGATTGGTATGGATTTTATTACTGATTTACCCCCTTCCCGTGGCAACACCGTTATTTGGGTGGTCGTTGATCGATTCTCCAAAATGGCACATTTCATCCCTCTTCCTGGTCTTCCTTCTGCGCCTCAGTTGGCTAAACAATTTTTTGTACACATTTTTCGTCTTCACGGGTTGCCTACGCAGATTGTCTCGGATAGAGGGGTCCAATTCGTGTCTAAATTCTGGAGGGCTCTCTGTAAACAACTCAAGATTAAATTAAATTTTTCCTCTGCATATCATCCCCAGTCCAATGGACAAGTAGAAAGAATTAACCAGATCCTGGGTGATTATTTGCGACATTTTGTTTCCTCCCGCCAGGATGACTGGGCAGATCTCCTTCCATGGGCCGAATTTTCGTATAACTTCAGGGTCTCTGAATCTTCCTCCAAATCCCCATTTTTCGTGGTGTACGGCCGTCACCCTCTTCCCCCCCTCCCTACCCCCTTGCCCTCTGGTCTGCCCGCTGTGGATGAAATTTCTCGTGACCTTTCCATTATATGGAGAGAGACCCAAAATTCTCTCTTACAGGCTTCTTCACGCATGAAGAGGTTCGCGGATAAGAAAAGAAGAGCTCCCCCCGTTTTTTCCCCTGGAGACAAGGTATGGCTCTCCGCTAAATATGTCCGCTTCCGTGTCCCTAGCTACAAGTTGGGACCACGCTATCTTGGTCCTTTCAAAATTTTGTGTCAAATTAATCCTGTCTCTTATAAACTTCTTCTTCCTCCTTCTCTTCGTATCCCTAATGCCTTTCACGTCTCTCTTCTCAAACCACTCATCCTCAACCGTTTTTCTCCCAAATCTGTTCCTCCCACTCCTGTTTCCGGCTCCTCGGACGTCTTCTCGGTCAAGGAAATTTTGGCTGCCAAAAAGGTCAGAGGGAAAAATTTTTTTTTAGTAGACTGGGAGGGTTGTGGTCCTGAAGAGAGATCCTGGGAACCTGAGGACAACATCCTTGACAAAAGTCTGCTCCTCAGGTTCTCAGGCTCCAAGAAGAGGGGGAGACCCAAGGGGGGGGGTACTGTTACGCCGAGCGCTCCGGGTCCCCGCTCCTCCCCGGAGCGCTCGCTTCACTCCCTCCGCTGCAGCGCTCCGGTCACGTCCTCTGACCCGGGGCGCTGCGATCCTGCTGCCAGCCGGGATGCGATTCGCGATGCGGGTAGCGCCCGCTCGCGATGCGCACCCCGGCTCCCCTACCTGACTCGCTCCCCGTCTGTTCTGTCCCGGCGCGCGCGGCCCCGCTCCCTAGGGCGCGCGCGCGCCGGGTCTCTGCGATTTAAAGGGCCACTGCGCCGCTGATTGGCGCAGTGGTTCCAATTAGGGTTTTCACCTGTGCACTTCCCTATATTACCTCACTTCCCTTGCACTCCCTTGCCGGATCTTGTTGCCTTAGTGCCAGTGAAAGCGTTCCTTGTGTGTTCCTTGCCTGTGTTTCCAGACCTGCTGCCGTTGCCCCTGACTACGATCCTTGCTGCCTGCCCCGACCTTCTGCTACGTCCGACCTTGCTTCTGCCTACTCCCTTGTACCGCGCCTATCTTCAGCAGCCAGAGAGGTGAGCCGTTGCTAGTGGATACGACCTGGTCACTACCGCCGCAGCAAGACCATCCCGCTTTGCGGCGGGCTCTGGTGAAAACCAGTAGTGGCTTAGAACCGGTCCACTAGCACGGTCCACGCCAATTCCTCTCTGGCACAGAGGGTCCACTACCTGCCAGCCGGCATCGTGACACATGTGGTGATTTTGTCTGATCAATGCTGTATTCTCCAGTATGTTGCATCGTAATATTCATCCGATGACTAATGAGTCTAATCGCAGCTGTAGTCTCCTATGTGTTTAGTAGTGCTAGACATGCTGTGACTGTGTGATCAATGCTATTTTTTTTCGTGTGTTCTGTAGTAATAGCCATCCTGTGACTTTGCCTCAGCAGTGCTGTTTTCTCCTGTATGTTCTATAGTAACATTTTCCCTGTGATTGTGTCTGATCAGTGTTGCATGCTCCTTAATTTTTTTTGTATTGTTGAATTTAATTTAAAAATAATATCCCTGTGGCCTTAACAAACCCTGCTAAGCTTCACATAATTCCCCCTTAGGTGTAGTCACAACTTGGTACCAAGTAAATCTCAAGACCCTCCCAATTTACAACAGTAAATATCCCTTCTCTGAGGTTGCCTACCCATTAGTTATTTTTAAAAAGTACATTTTCAACAAAGTAAAAAAAGACACCTGCTTAGACCTGCTTACTGTACCTCCAAATAAAATGAAGACATCACAGAAGAAAATGTTGTTTTATGAAGTGAAACTCAGGGCTACTGCTTTAAGCTAACAGGTTGATGCATGATTATATATGCTTTGGAATCAAGCCCAGATATGAGAAATGCAACAACTGTTTCCTATGCAGTATTTTTGGTAAGATGCCCAGACTGTTGTATAGTTACAGTTCCAAGTTTAGACCCTCGATCAGTATATGAAGCTAACACTTAGGTTTATACAGACTTTGTGTCAATTATATTAAATATTGCATTAAAATTCTAGTTTAACATTTAACATAAAATTCACTAGGGCTCACTGAATGTCAAAAATGCCTTGGGGGGAAGGAATGATATATAAATGAAACTGAGCTATAAAAAGCGAAAAACACTGAGATTAGTATTACACCAATGCTTCTATAAAAAACAACAACATGGCTGAATACATAACAGGAAATAACATGTACGAGACCATTGTGAACTACTGAAATGCTGGAGTATCAAAGGTACACGGAAGACATTTAAGATCGCCAATGGCATTATGTGTTGGCAGGACAAGGAAATCTGTTACTTTAGGTTACATAACATATTAAAATATTCATATTCCACTTTTGAGCTGCTGGAAGTGAGGAGCTGAAAATAGAAAGCCACTTACACTAGATAACTATTATTGTAATAATGGTAAGTATGGGTTTAAATGGAGCTTGCAAGAGATCAAGAGACTTCTAGGCAGGTTCTGTATTGCATTTAATTGGTATAAGTCTATAAGTGTAACAATGGCTATAATAGTAACTGGTGAGACCAAACATTAATGCGTCCTGTTCTGGACATATGTGTTTATGTATGACCTTTATTGTATGTTAACTTGTATGTCATTAGTTTCACAGCACATAGGCCCAGATTTATCAAAGAATGTCTACGGTAGAGCTATTTTCCCACGTTTATTTGGGTGGTGGGTTTGACTAGCATGCATCTTGCTTATCAAGAAGGTGCAGCAGGATGATGAATTTTGCGCAGCTCTACTGTGGTGGGAAAAGCTCTTTCACATTCACTTTTTCTAGACGCTTGTGAGGGAGGGAAGTAGACTCTTTCCCGGGTCCGGAATTTGGACGGTTAGGTGCTAAGTTTTTACTCACTTTCACAGATCTGCCGGGACAATTTTACTTGCATTTTAGACGCTACAATCAAATTTGATTGTGGTTAGAGATGAGCGAATCGAAGTTGACGAACCCGAATTTGTTACGAATTTCATGAAAAATTTGATTTGCAACAAATTTTACAGCGTTCCAGGCTATTGGAGAGCTAAGATGGCGGATCCACATGTGAGTACATGGGGCAGAGGATTATGGGAGGGCGGGAAACAGCGGCGGGAATGAAGGTAGGCGGGCTGACCCTGAATCACATGTGAGATGCAGCTTATCAGTGTTCACTGACCCCTGTGATGTCACAGGCCCTATATAATCGGCGGCCATCTTACCTCTCTTCATTTCATCTATGCAGTCAGATAGAGAGGACGGGACTGCCTGTGTGTGAATAGCTCATACCACAGCGTTACACTGCAACTGCTAGTCAGTGCTGGTCACATCAGCATTAGGGAAAGGGAGTGCTTTCCTGTTACACTGAGAAGAAGGATCATTCATAGCTAAACCTCCTATTCACGTTATTGAGCATTGCAGCAGAGCGGGGCAGATAACTGTCAGTGGCCTCAAACAGATCTCCAAGCTGCCTGAACTTTCTGAAGCATCTTATCATGTCCTCATTTTTCAGCACAATTGAGTTTATTTTTATTTGCTCCACAAATCTTCTGCTGCTCAGAATTGTGTGACAGAGTGCAATTTAGGGTTTAATCCCTGGATTTTTTTTTTTTTGTGGTGCTGCACTTTTGGGTCCTGCTGCTGTTCAGAAATACGTGATTGTTCAGTGGACTGTAGTGCATTTGTACCATTTTGTACCTGTTCATCTGTCAAGGGGCTGGCTACATACTGTGCAAGTCCAAACAATACTATTCACTGTCTTTTTTTTTTAAATAGTTTTTTCTGCGTATAGTTACGCATATAACTGCCATCATCAGTGCATAGTGCATAGGTACATCCAAGTATTGTACCATTTAGCATTTGTTAAGCTGTCAAGGTGCTCCATACCATCAAAGTCCAAACCATAGTATCCACCGGCTGGCGGTTTTCAAAAATACAGAGTTTTTTCTGCTAATAGTTAGGCCTATTACTGCCCTCATCAGTGCATAGCGCATAGGTACATCCAAGTATTGTACCATTTAGCACCTGTTAAGCAGTCAAGGTGCTCCATACCGTCCAAGTCCAAACCATAGTATCCACTGGCTGGTGTTTTTCAAAAAGAGTTTTTTCTGCTAATAGTTAGGCATATTACTGCCCTCATCAGTGCATAGCGCATAGGTACATCCAAGTATTGTACCATCTAGTACCTGTTAATCTGTCAAGGGCCTACATACTGTTCAAGGACAGCCGTAAGTAATCACCTGCTGCTGTTCTAGACAAATACTGTTTAAAGAGTAGTGTAGCGTATTGTAATACCCTCATAAATGCACTAAGTATGTCAGGCAGAGAAGTGCCAGGACGTGCACAGAGGAGTGGCAGAGGCCTAAATACTTCAGGCAGAGTTGGCAGCAGACTTGGGGCGAGTGGCAGCAGGAGTCACAGCGAGAGGCCTGAGCTCCCTTTATCAGCCAGCGGTCGTGTCTCCACCAGCAACCCATCTGCTGTCGTGGATTGGTTAACACGCTCATCCACATCATCACAAGTGACATCTGACACCCCAAGTCAACAGTTGGTGGGTTCCTCAGACACAACCCTCAGTTGGCATGGCCCGGGAGCAGTCCCTGTCCTCCCATTGCCTTTGTCCTATGCTGTTCCCTCTCCTAAAGAAGTATCTTATGCTGTGGGTTCAGCTCCACTATTTACTGAGGACGATCTAATAGAGCACGGTCAGCAGATACTGGACAGCCAAGAAAGGGAGGAGACATTCGCTGCTTGCTCCGCTAGGCGGCCAAGTAGTGATGCGGAGAGTGACTTGGGAGGCAGTGTTGCAAGTGTTCAGGGTCCTGAAGCAGACACTGTTGGGGAACCTGAGGAGGACATCAGTGACGTGTACACAACTGTTGATGATGATGAAGCCGATCGCAATTGGGAGCCGGGTGCAGAAGGGGCTTAATCATCATCAGGAGAAGAGAGTTGCAGGTTGCCCTTGAGGAGGCAAGGCGGTAAAACGGTTGGCAGTGAGCGTAGTGGCAGTAGTGGAAATTCAGGAGCCAAACGTGCCCAGGAGAGACCACCTGATTCGCGGCAGCCTACCTTTCCGGGAGGTAGTGGAACAGGGGTTCCTGGAGACGGCGCCAGTAGCAGTCCATTAGTGCAGACTGCGGGTGGGAAAACCAGCTACTCGGCGGTGTGGAAGTTTTTCATAAGGCATTCGGAGGAGGTTCACTTAGCCACATGCAAGATCTGTCGGCAGATGGTGAAGCGTGGCCAGGGTCCCAATGTCGGCACCACGGCCCTGCGTCAATACATGCTTCGCCACCATTAAGCGGCCTGGGAGAACCGTGGCTCCAATGTAGTGGTCCAGCCTGCTGCATCACCCAGTGGCCATCCGCTTCCTCCTTCATCCAGCCAAGGCTCCACCACCTCAGCCGAAGGGAGCTGTGTGTCAAACCCTCCTTCTGTCGCTCCTGCTTCTCCCGCTTTTAGTCAGCCATTCCGCCAACAATCCATCGACGAAGCCATGTCCAAGAGACAACAGTATGCGCCCACTCATTCAACGGCGCAGAAGTTGAATGTGCTCCTGTCCAAGTTGCTGGTGTTGCAGTTCCTCTCTTTTCAAGTGGTGGACTCTGCACCTTTCAGAGAATTGATGGCTTGTGCCGAGCCGAGGTGGAGTGTCCCAAGCCGTCATTTATTTGCGAAGAAGGCCGTACCAGCCCTGCATAAGTTTGTACAAGAGAAGGTGGGCCAGTCCTTGAGCCTGTCGGTGTGTTCAAAAGTGCACGGCAGCGCCGACGTGTGGAGCTGTAACTACGGGCAGGGTCAATACTTGTCTTTTACGGCTCACTGGGTAAATGTGGTTCCTGCACAGCCACAACAGCAAATTGGACAGGTCACACCGCTTCCTCCTCCACGCTCTCGCTCCCAGGCAGTTGGTCCTGTTACAGTGTGCGACGCCTCCTCATCCTCCACCCTGTCCTCGGCCTCCACTGCAGGGCCAAATCTCGGTGGCCCTTCATCATACCATGTGTGTAGGGCACGGCGGTGTCAAGCTGTTCTTCACATGGTTTGCCTTGGCGAACTGAGTCACACAGGGGAGGAACTGCTAAAGTTCATTCGTAAAGAAATCCGAGTATGGCTTACTCCACGAAATCTGGAAATGGGAACCATGGTGACCGACAATGGGAAGAACATTGTGTCCGTGCTGCGACAAGGAAGTGTGAAACATGCGCCCTGCATGGTACACGTGTTGAATCTGCTTGTCAAGCGCTTCCTCAAGTCTTTACCCCATTTGCAAGACATCCTGAAAATGGCAAGGAAACTGTGCATGCACTTCAGCCACTCGTACACCGCCAAGCACACCTTCCTTGAGCTGCAGCGTCAAAACGGTATCCCACAACATAGTCTTATTTGTGACGTCGCCACATGTTGGAATTCCACCCTCCATATGTTGGACAGACTATACGAACAAAGAAAAGCCATCACCGATTTCTTGATGATCCAAGCAGATAGGAGTACTCCCCTGTGTAACTTCAATGTGAACCAGTGGCAGCTCATACGTGACACCTGCCGTTTGCTGAGGCCCTTTGAGGAAGCCACATTATTTGTGAGTCGCCTGGATTACGCCATGAACGACGTAATTCCACTCCTACATTTCCTACAACAAATGTTTGAAACCATGGCTGGTCACGGCAATGGAGACATTGCGCCTACATCTCCACGCTACATGGGCCCTGTGGGGGCTGAACTGGAGGAGGAGGATGATTAGGGGCAGAGCGGAGCACAGTTTAGGTTGGATGAGATGGCCGGTGTTTCTAGTTTTCGGACAGGAGAGGAGGAGCAGGAGAAGCCAGAGGAGCTGGAGGGTTATGAGGAAGTTGAGACAGAGGACCCAGACACACCGTGGCAGCATGCAGTGGAGATGGAGGCAGGTAGTCCCTCCGAGTCACTGGCGCAAATGGCACGATGCATGCTGAGTTGCTTGCGTACCCCCGAATTGTCAAAATTTGTCAGCGGGATGACTTATGGATATCCACCTTATTAGACCCTCGCTACCGTCCCAAAATGGGGGCCTTTTTTACACCCACTGAGAGGGAGGACAAACTGACCTACTACAGAGACATTCTACGTAGTCAGCTGGCTGATGCCTATCGGCCACATGGTCCATCCACTCGCAGGTCTGACTCGGGGGGCCCTCTGCACTCACCTTCCATTGCCATTGCTGCTGGGGAGGGGTGGCAGGAGCAGTACCAGCTCAATCAGCAGCACCCTGAGCCTACAGTCGCTGATGAGTAGCTTTCTTCACCCGCATAGTGAAGCAACTCATCAGCAGCAGGTAGACATGGAGCAGGACCTGAACCAGCAGGTGGTGGCATACCTTGACATGGCCATGCCAACAACCATTGAAGATCCGCTCGACTTCTGGGCAGCCAAACTTGATTTATGGCCACAACTAGAAGAGTTTGCCCTGGAAAAGCTGTCCTGCCCGGCCAGTAGTGTGCCATCAGAGCGGGTGTTTAGTGCGGCCGGGGCCATAGTCACCCCAAGGCGAACTTGTCTGTCCACTAAAAATGTGGAGAGACTGATGTTTATCAAGATGAATCAGGGATGGATTAGCCATGATTTCCAGCCACCAATGCCAGATGGCTCGGAGTAGCTTGACCATGCTCCTACAACAAAAATTTCTCAATTATGGTTGATTATGAAACCCTCTGGGGCAGACCTGGGCATTGTATGGCCCGCTTGCCATATACAGTCCTTTGATTGGCTCTGACCGCCCCGAGCTGACTGGAGGACAACTATGCTGCCTAATCTGGGGGACATCTATGCTGCCTAATCTGGGGGACAACCATGCTCCTAATCTGGGGTACATCAATGCTGCCTAATCTGGGGGAAATCTGTGCTGCCTAATCTGGGGGACATCTATGCTGCCTAATCTGGGGGACATCTATGCTGCCTAATCTGGGGGACAAGTATGCTCCTAATCTGGGGGACATCTATGCTGCCAAATCTGGGGAACATCTATGCTGCCTAATCTGGGGGACAAGTATGCTCCTAATCTGGGGGACATCTATGCTGCCTAATCTGGGGGACAAGTATGCTCCTAATCTGGGGACATCTATGCTGCCTAATCTGGGGGACATGTATGCTCCTAATCTGGGGGAAATCTATGCTGCCTAATCTGGGGGACAACTATGCTCCTAATATGGGGGAAACTGATGCTTATGGCCTTGGGCCTATAATTTTTTGAAGTTTAGCAGTAGCTAAATACATGCTTAATGCAAATGTCAACATTGATCTTTAAAAGTAAGGGGTTATGAAACCCTCTTGGGTACTGCGAATGACTGCTCTAGAATCATTCTGTGTCTTTCAGGAACTACTTGCCTCCCTGGCGCCTCAGGCCTTGGGCCTATAATTTTTGGAAGTTTAGCAGTAGCTAAATACATGCTTAATGCAAATGTCAATATTGATCTTTAAATGTAAGGGGTTATGAAACCCTCTTGGGTACTGCGAATGCCTGCTCCATACTCATTCTGTGTCTTTCAGGAACTACTTACCTCCCTGCCCTCAGGCCTTGGGCCTTCAATTTTTGGATGTTTAGCAGTAGCTAAATACATGCTTAATGCAAATTTCAACATTCATCTTTAAATGTAAGGGGTTTGTTATGAAACCCTCTTGGGTACTGCAAATGCCTGCTCCATACTCATTCTGTGTCTTTCAGGAACTTTTTGCCTCACTGATGCTTGGGGCCTTGGGCCTTTAATTTTTGGATGTTTAGCAGTAGCTAAATACATGCTTAATGCAAATTTCAACATTGATCTTTAGTAAAGGGGTTATGAAACCCTCTTGGGTACTGCGAATGACTGCTCCTGACTCATTCTGTGTCTTTCCGGAACTTCTTGCCTCCCTGATGCCTCGGGCCTTGGGCCTTAAATTTTTGGATGTTTAGCAGTAGCTAGATATATGGTTAATGCAAATTTCAACATTGATCTTTAAATTCTCGGCGTTCTGTCAGGGCCGTGGCCTACCCCGCCGGGGCCGATCCAAGGAACTCACTAAACCATCCAATCGGTAGTAGAGACAGGCGGTGTGTACAAAGGTCAGGGACTTAATGTACCCGAGCTTATGACCCGCACTTAGTTGGAATTCTTCTTTCATGGCAAATAATTGCAATCCCCAATCCCTATCACGAACATGGTTCAGCAGGTTACCCGCACCTGTTGCTTGAAGAATACACACAGGCTGGTCCGTTCAGTGTAGCGCGCGTGCAGCCCCGGACATCTGAGGGAATAACACACCTGTTATTGCTCGATCTCACGATTGATGGTACAATGTAAGGGGTTATGAAAGCCTCCTGGGTACTGCTGAATGCTCCTGTGTCTTTCAGGAACTACTTGCCTTCATGATGCTTCTGGGCTTGGCCCTTCAATTTTAGGATTTTTGAAATAGATACATACATGCTTAATTTAAATTTCAACATTTATGGTGCAATTTATTGGGTTATTAAACCCTCTTGGGTACTGTTTTTTCAAAAGTTTCTGATACTATTTTTGGTAATAAACTTGAATTTTCCAGAGTACTAACCATTACACCATGGAACGCTTGTTGTGTATGATTTTTTTAAATTTACATTTTCAAAAATAATACGGAGAGGGATGAACTCTGCTTCTTTATTTCAGAAAAAATTACTTTAGAGAAGAATGTCTTTTGGTGGTCCACCATCCTGCATTATAGAGTCTTCTGGACTCTTGGATATGCGCTTGTTCTTAAACAAACGTACAAAAACAAAAAATGGCAGGTCAGGGCAATGGAGACGTTGCGCCTACATCTCACGGCCACATGAGCCCTGTGGGTGCTTGTGACATTACGTCCTTTATACCCACACGGCGGGGTCCGGGACACAAATTTTGATCTAAATTTTTTTTTTTTAATTAGACATTTCAATGGTCTCCTCATGCTTCAGCCCACTCCAGGCTGCGTCATTCAGTTAATAGTTATAGGTAGCACCCGCAGTCTTAAATTTTTGTAAAAAAATTTCGTCAAAAATGTTTGTTTTTTTCGTAGGGATTGTGAAGCTTTGGTTCGTACTCATGCATCAGCCAACTCCAGGCTGTGTCATTGAGACAACACGCTGTCCTAAATTTTCGTAAAAATTTTTCGTCAAAAATGTTTGTCTTTTTTCTTAGGGATTGTAAAGCTTTTGTGCGTACTCGTGCATCAGCCAACTCCAGGCTGTGTCAGTGAGGCAATATATAGGTAGCAGCCACTGTCCTAAATTTTCGTAAAAAAATTTCCATAAAAAATGTTTGTCTTTTTTCGTAGGGATTGTGAAGCTTTGTTGCATACTCATGCATCAGCCAACTCCAGGCTGTGTCATTCAGGCAATATATGGTTTACTGATGGTGCTGCTGAGCCTGGGAATTTCAAATTTTCTCATAGGTAGCACCCGCTATCCAAAATCTTTTTCAAAAATTTCAAAAAATTTTGTGTTTTTTGGGGGGGATTGTGAAGCCCTAGTTTGTACTCATGAATCAGCCAACTTCAGGCTGTGTCATTCAGCCAATATATGGTTTACTGATGCCGCTGCTGGGCCTGGGTCTGGGAATTTCAAATTTTCTCATAGGTAGCCAAAATCTTTTTCAAAAATTTCAAAAAATGTTGTGTTTTTAGGGGGGGATTGTGAAGCCCTGCTGTGTACTCGTGAATCAGCCAACTCCAGGCTGTGTCATTCAGCCAATATATGGTTTACTGATGCCGCTGCTGGGCCTGGGTCTGGGAATTTCAAATTTTCTCATAGGTAGCCAAAATCTTTTTCAAAAATTAAAAAAAATGTTGTGTTTTTAGGGGGGGGTTGTGAAGCCCTGCTGTGTACTCGTGAATCAGCCAACTCCAGGCTGTGTCATTCAGCCAATATATGGTTTACTGATGCCGCTGCTGGGCCTGGGTCTGTGAATTTCAAATTTTCTCATAGGTAGCCAAAATCTTTTTCAAAAATTTCAAAAAATGTTGTGTTTTTAGGGGGGGATTGTGAAGCCCTGCTGTGTACTCGTGAATCAGCCAACTCAAGACTGTGTCATTCAGGCAATATATGGGTTACTGATGCCACTGTTGGGCCTGGGTCTGGGAATTTCAAATTTTCTCATAGGTAGCACCCGCTATCCAAAATCTTCGGTTTAAATTTCTTAATTCATCTTTTAAACTTAGGGATTGTGAAGGCCTAGTGCCTACTCATGCTGCTGGCAACTCCGGGCTGTGCCATTCATCCACTATATGGTCTTCTCATGCTGCCAACACCTCCATGCTGTATCATTCAGCCACTATATGGTCTCCTTATGCTGACAACCAGTCCATGCTGTGTCATTAAGCTACTATATGGTGTCCTCATGCTTCAGTTTCATCCAAGCTGTGTCATTCAGCAACTATATGGTGTTCTCATGCTGCCAACACCTCCACGCTGTGTCATTCAGCCACTATATGGTCTACTCATGCTGTCAACACCTCCACACTGTGTCATTCAGCCACTATATGGTCTCCTCATGCCGCCAACACATCCACAATGTGTCATTCAGCCACTATATTGTGTCCTCATGCTGCCAACACCTCCACACTGTGCCATTCGCCACTATATGGTCTCCTCATGCTGACAACCTGTCCATGCTGTGTCATTCAGCCACTACATGGTGTCCTCATGCTTCAGCTTCATCCAAGCTGTATCATTCAGCCACTATGTGGTGTCCTCATGCTGCCAACACCTCCACGCTGTGTCATTCAGCCACTATATGGTGTCCTCATGCTTCAGCTTAATCCAAGCTGTGTCAATTCAGCCACTATATGGTGTCCTCATGCTGCCAACACCTCCATGCTGTGTCATTCAGCCACTATATGGTGTCCTCATGCTGCCGACACATACACGCTGTGTCACTCAGCCACTTTATTGTGTCCTCATGCTGCCAACACCTCCATGCTGTGCCATTCAACCAGTATATGGTGTGCTCATGCTGCCAACACATCCACGCTGTGCCATTCAGCCACTATATGGTCTCCTCATGCTGACAAGCTGTCCATGCTGTGTCATTCAGCCACTATATGGTGTCCTCATGCTTCAGCTTCATCCAAACTGTGTCATTCAGCCACTATATGGTGTCCTCATGCTGCCAACACCTCCACACTGTGTCATTCAGCCACTATATGGTTTCCTCATGCTGCCAACACCTCGACGCTGTGCCATTCAGCCACTATATGGTGTCCTCATGCTGCCAACACCTCCACGCTGTGTCATTCAGTCACTATATGGTCTCCTGACACTGATGCCACCACCAGGCTCTGTAATTGTGCTGCTGTGCGGCAGTGATTCTAAAAGCGAGGCTGGTAATCTGCATGTTATTCTGAATAACAGTATTATTTCACTAACCCAGCATACTCCATATGCGTTTTAGAACACAGCAAAGTGTTCTATACCCCTATAGAGGCTGTATGTAGGCTAGAAATAGCCTTTTTTAATAGCGATTCACCGCAAAAAAATTTGAAACAAAACAAACTTTTTGGGAAAATTCGGCGAATCGGCCGAATCGAATTTTTGAAAAGTTCGCTCATCTCTAATTGTGGTGTCTAAGGGGTTAAAGCCAGACATCACAGTGATTGGTGAGGTCTAACATTAGAGATGGGTCCTGGTGGCAGATAGCCGCCAGGACCACCCAGCTATGACCCGGGTTCAGCTTCTGAGCTCGTGTTATAGAAGGGGAGTGGGACGCTGTTGTCCACAAGAGGTTAAAGGTTGAATTACGGAAGGTAGAAGTGATATTCACGCCTACTGGTAGGTGGTGTAGCTTTGCACCTAAAAAAGTACCTTTGCGCACAAAATAGTGACTTTTGACAAAAATCGCAAATTATAAATACGTGACCACTGCACGGTGAAAAAGAAAAGTTCTACGTTTAGGCAAAAACTGTCTATATCAAAAGATGCATAAAAGTCGCTAAATATGCTGCTTGTGCCTGAACTGCGCTAAAACATAGACAAACAAAAATGCCATAAAAGCAATGATAAATCTTACTCACAGTGTTTTGTTTTTCCCCCTTTTTGTCATCTCTTTTTTTAATTATTTGGTTGCAAAATGGTCATTAAATTTGTCATCTGGAATGTAAGGGGATTAGCGGATGAAACAAGAAGGCTATAGTAATAGATATCATTAGAAAGTATTTACCCGCTGTGGTTTGCTTGACCAAGACTCATTACACCAGGGAAAAAAGTTTGCGGGAGACCCAATAAATTATTAGCAAATTTGCTCAAAAACAGCAAGATAAACTATATATAGCTATCATTATAGCATCAACAGAGGAATTAGTCACTAAGAGATCTCAAATTAAAGAAGAATTTGTAAATCAAAAAGTGTCCCAGAAAAGGGTAAATAAAAAGTGTCCCAGAAAAGGGTAAATAGAGGTATGTTTTAACTCAATTGGTATATCGTTCCCTAGTCAAGAAAATGGAATTGGAGGGTGAATTAACTTTACAAGAACATCAGGAGGTCTTGGAATCCTTCAATGGGAAAACCTCACTTGAGGCAGATGCTTCTGCCTATGGAAGGGGGCGTGATAGCTGTCACGCCCCCTCCCATACACTTGCATTGAGGGAAGTAGCGTGAGGCCACATGGGGGTCCCGTGATCGACAGTAATCAGACCCGGAGCGAAAACGCTCCGGGGACTGATTACAAACGGGGTGCCGTGTGCAAGATCACGAGGGTCCCCAACGGCAGGACTCCTGCGATCAGGCATCTTATCCCCTAATCTTTGTAGAGGGGATAAGATGTCTAAGCACCGGAGAACCCCTTTAAGCAAAGGATATACAAAATATATTAATCATCAAAAGTGTTTTCTATGGAAAACATGATATTGAGACATTGTTTAACCCCTTAATGACAATGGACATAAATGTATGTCATAGTGCCGTGGTACTTAATGCACCATGACGTACATTTACTCTCCGCCATGACTGCGAGCACTGGAATGGTGTTCGCGTCATGCGCAGCAGGTGCTGGCTGCTATCAGCAGCCAGGGACCCGCCGGTAATGGCGGACATCCACGATAATGGATCCATAATGGATGTCTGCCATTAACCTCTCAGATGCTGTGATCAATACAGATCACGGCATCTGTGGTAGTGTGGTACTTTAAATGGATCTGCCGCGGGGATCCGATCATCCAACATCGTAGCTGGAGGTCGCCTCACCTGGCTCCGGCTGACTCCCGGGGTCTTCCGCTCTGGTCTGAGATCGAGTAGACCAGAGCAGAAGATTACCGATAATACTGATCAGTGCTATGTCCTATGCATAGCACTGAACAGTATTAGCAATAAAATGATTGCTATAAATTGTCCCCTATGGGGACTATTAAAGTGTAAAAAAAAGAAAAAGTTAAAAAATGTTAAATAAAAAATGTGAAAAATCCCCTCCCCCAATAAAAAGGTAAAACGTCCGTTTTTCCCATTTTACCCCCCAAAAAGCGTAAAAAAAAAAATTCATACACATATTTGTTATTGCCACGTGCGTAAAAGTCTGAACTATTAAATTATATTGCTAATTATCCCGTGCGGCGAACGGCGTAAAGTATAAAAATTTTAAAAGTCCAAAATTGCTGCTTTTTTTGTCACATTTTATTCCAAATTTTTTTTTAATAAAAAGTAAAACCTAGGCAAAAGTGGTACTGATAAAAACTACAGATCATGGCGCAAAAATGAGCCCTCATACCCCCCCATATAAAATGAGAAAGCCCATTAGTTCCGATACACACAAAGGGAATAAACTTGTATATAGCAAAATATGTGTTACTGCAATCCCTTTCTGTGAGAAATACTTAATTTTCTTGAAAAATTTCAGGAGTGCCAACATTTATGGCCATAGGTGTATGTGTATATATATATATATATATATATATATATATATATATATATTATATGTGTGTTTCTATTCCTGACAACCCCTTAAAGAATTACTTTACCACCTGACAACAATTGTTTATTGAACGGCCTGCATTACTAATCGGTATGTCTTTCTGTTATAATATAAACATGTATATATTTGTCATGCGGGTCTGAAGGGTTAGGAATTTGTGAAACTGTAAATTATTTTATAATGTATAAAACTGTTACTATACACATACTATTCTGTCCACCATCATATATATTGTAAGCTTTCTCTGCACAGAACATCATGCATCATTTCTAAAGTTTTGCACAAACACATCAGAAGGAATGGAAGAAAAGCTTAAATACCTAACAAACTAAAGAACATATGAAATATAAAGAATGACTCACAAGGGAAACACTACCAGATTTTTTAGATAGACATTCTTATGCTTTAGCCTATGTGTTAAGTTTCTTTGTAATCTTACAAAAGGTAAACCTTCAGCTGTGGATTGAAGTAATATAGAGCTTTTGGGGATGTAAAGGTGTACTTGGATAAAGGGGTGCGAGGTTGTTCTGACTATTTCCGCCGACCCAGGTGATTTATACATTGAAACTATGGAGTATATGCCACCGTCATCTACCCCTAAATAAGACATGGTCGATGGAGTGTAAGTTTTGGAGGGTTTCTATATTTTACATGCTTAAATGAAGAACTAATGCACTGTACTGCCATGCACAATTGTAACGGTGTTCCTGGCAGACAGAGAAAGGGTTACCCATACACATATCACACTTAGTCTCTACTGGTAGGCAACTCTGCCATCTATTGATGCTTTATAGCATTGTTCATATTATGCATTACATAAAAACATTCACGTAGGGGTGCCCTGGGGTGATTTTCCATGAAAACAACCACATCTGAGCAGCCCCCTCATCCCTTGCATCAGCTTGGAGAGCATGGGAGTTGTGGAGACCCAAGGGACAACACTGTGACATGGCTGTGGTACACTACACGGCCAGGTCACCCCTCAAATCTTATCCCTAGCTGTACCATCTGCTCATGCTCCATCCTTGGTCAGTCACTACACAGAGCCTCCAATTTTTTGAAAAGTTTAAAAACTAGGTGTGACATAAGGGAGGGGGATATGGATTGCTGCAGCACAGAGAATTCATTATACATTAGTGTTGAGAGCAAATATTCAAAATAAAAAATGTTACTGCAAATATTGGCACTCCGCGAATTTGTGAATATGAAGACTATAGTGATATATATTCGTAATGACAAATATAAATTTTTTTATGTTAATTTATGTGAATATTTATGTGAAAATTTTATGCAAATATCGTCACTTCCAGACTTTTAGGTGAAAGATATAATTGCGCATGCGCACTTTGCGAATTTCATTCCAAATTTTTCGCATGAAAAAAAAGAGAATGGACATAGCGAATATGCAAATTTCGCAAACATAGGACAAATATTGGTCCATATATTCGCAAAATATTGCAAATTGGAATATTACCCCTGCCGCTTATCACTATTATACAACAGGAATACACCAGATATACCAAAAATTTATGTAAATGGTTTCATAAATTTACTCCAAGTACATTAGATCAATATAACTACAATGTCAATGATAAATTCCTCTACTTTTATTTTTTAGTTTGGAACATCCTACAATGATAGTTTGAGAAAATGTTATAGTAGTGTGTAAGAAACACTTGTTCAGAATAGGTTTATAAGGAAATGAGAATTAGCCCAGAAAGTGAAAAGTAATTAAGTTGACGGCCCTATTCAGTGATTGACATGTCTCTCTCTACATGCTGGTACCCTTCGGTAGAATACAGAAAACTTCACAATGCTTCCTGAAATAACTTGAATCTGACAAAAGTAATAAAAGTATTACAAATGTACTGAAAATTACCTGATCAAAATTAGACATTGCTTATGAATTTTGGTTTATCAAAATCAATTTAAGAACAACCTAATTACACTGGCCTGGACAAAAATGATGGTTCTCTGAACCTGATAATTTCTTGCACATGCTTTTCTAGCAGTCACTGCAATCCAGCAATTTCTGTAATTCTCAGTAAAATTTCTAAACTGTATGTTTCATCTCCTTCTATGGATGTTCAATAGGATTCATCAGGGCTCATAGAAGGACACTTCAGAATAGTCCAATGTTTTTCTCTTAACCATCCTTGGGCATTTTCAGCTGTGTGTTTTTATCCTTTTAGAGGATCCATGACCTGCGACTGAGACTAAGCTTCCTGACACTATGCAGAAACACTGTACCTACTCTAAAACCTGGATAACACTTGGTTATGTTTTGGGGCTGCTTTGCTGCATCTGGCACAGGGTGTCTTGAATCTGTATAGGGTACAATGAGATCTCAAGACTGTCAGGCATTCTGGAAATGTGCTGCCCAGTTTCAGGAAGCTTGGCCTTAGTCGTAAGTCATGGGTCCTCCAACAGGACAATGACCCAAAACACACAGCTAAAAATATACAAGAATATATACAAGCTTAGAGCAAACAATTACAATTCTGAAGTGGCCAATCATCATTTCATTTTCAGTAAATTTTTATTCATTGTTACTTTTGATAGTTTTAAGACGCATTGTAGGTTTTTGTGTCATTAGCCCCTTGAGGACAGAGGGTTTTCCAGTTTTTGCACTTTTGTTTTTTCCTCCTTACCTTTTAAAAATCATAACCCTTTCGATTTTGCAGTAAAAAATCCATATGATGGCTTATTTTTTGCGCCACCAATTCTACTTTGTAATGATATCAGTAATTTTACCCATAAATCTATGGCGAAAAAAAAATAATAATTGTGCAACAAAATTTAAGAAAAAATGCCATTTTGTAAATTTTGAGGTATTCCGTTTCTAAGCAGTTAATTTTTTGGTAAAAATAACACCTTATCTTTATTCTGTAGGTCCATACGATTAAAATGATAGCCTACTTATATAGGTTTAATTTTGTTGTACTTCTGGAAAAAATCATAACTACGTGCAGGAAAATGGATACGTTGAAAATTGTCATCTTCTGACCCCTATAACTTTTTTTTATTTTTCTGCATTATGGGGTGGTATGAAGGCTCCTTTTTTGCACTGCACTATTAGGCATGGGTCCCGGCCTTTGTTAGAGGCCAGGCCCGACCGGCTATGATGCGGGGCCATGGCGTGGCCCTGCATTATAGAAAGGGAGTGTGCTGAGGGCATATAGGTACGCCCTCTGTCCCCCTGTACGCCCTCTGGAGTTAATGGAAGAGTGCTAACAATTTTGTCCTTTGTCTGTAGCTGTGAATCATTGAGTTTTAGGACCATCTTCATGACTGCTTAGCCAAGAATGAGGAGAGATTTACATGAATAAATGACAACTTATACTAAACCTTTTTCTACAAAACTATATATCAATCTGCTCAGCTCCTCCTGCTCTATAACATGGTGCCTGCAGATTGGACTGCATTTTCCCTTTAATATCTTTACTGTGACCAACAGTGAACTTGGTTCTCTAATAAAATGCTTTTATTCTACATTGAGATTTCTCATTGAACAGATGGCTAATTTTCCCAAGCAGTAATTCTTCTATTGGATTTAATCCTTTAATCTATTTTTATTGTACTTTTTGTTCTAGCCTAAGATTTAAAAGGTGAATTACAGTGTTATATATTTAATGCCGAGTTTCTGAGCTTTCATTTCTATACAGTATATCTTCCCAATGATACACACTCATTATAATAGATGCCGCTGTTACGCATTTTACATAATTCATATAATTACTAATAATGAGCCTTACAATCTTGCTCTCCAACAGTCGCTTGTTAAATGGGAGGAAACCCATTCCGAAACATTCAATCACTTGGCGGTAATTGCAATTGTTTTATTTTTATTGGCCTTTTTTCAGATGTGGCGCGGTCTATATTAATAATTTGAAAACATTGTTACAGTATGTGTTAAAAAGTTCAATAATAATAATTTCTGCATGAACTAATAATAACACTTTAGTAATTACAAACACTATACCAAATTATTATCAATCCCTAAAAATATCAGTTATTTGAGTATTTCTTGCAGGTATGTGTGCACACAAATGCAGAAACATAACACTTTTTTACATTTATTTTATTAGGAAAAACAATGTTTTTTTCTATTTAAATACATGTCAAAGAAGAGTGCTATGTTTCTGCATTTGTGTGCAAACATACTGGCAAGAGTTTCGATCCGCCAGATTTGCAGTAAGTATTGCTGATGAGTAGAGTATAGAAATGAATTGACTATATAAAGTACTGTCAGCAGAAAGAAGTGCAATAAACAGGCTACATTAATATACAGTAAATTTACATTTCTGTAGCTAACAGATGTAAAAATATATTATTGCCATGCTAATCTGGCAAAATATGACTCATTATTCAATGCTTATATCTACTTATCTCTATAATAGGAAATTACTTACATATTAATGATAACATTAAGAAATAGTGATCACGTTTTACTGAAAAGTAAAGGACAACTGCTGATTCTTCTCAATACTCCATCAAGGAACAACTGGTCAATTCTGTTAAAGAGAACCTCTACCATAGGGGTGTATATAGGATTCAGGGGATCATATAGCAAAAATCAGTAGGAAGGAAGAATCTGGTAAGAGATAATTCCCCTCCATCACTTGAAAATGCCTGCATGCTCGGCAATTTAGACCATCTGTGCCAGTCAAAGAATTTATGATTTAAGAGGTAGTGTGGAAAATAAAAACTATTTTTCAAGTCAACTGGCAGTTCTACAAATTTGTACATTTCTTATATTTTAAAATCTCAAGCTTTTCAGTGTCTATAAGTTGCTATATGCTCTGGAGAAAGTTGTGTAGTCTTTACAGTCAGACATGGTGCTCTTTACTGCTAAATCTGTCTGTGTCAGGAACTGCTAACTTTTCGGAAACTCATTTTGCAAGATCGCCAAACTTCAGCAAAAAGTCTACTTCTAACCTGTACCAATAGCCCTTACATGTATAATACTGTCTATAAGCCCTTAAAGCCCTTTATAACATGGTACAGTCACCCAGGAGTGTATTTGTATTACGTAATAATGATAATGTCAAGGTTGAGGCAATATTTATGGCTATAGGAAAACAGATGGTGCCAGATGGTAACTAGCAGGCTGAATAAAAACACTAAACTATTGTGTTTTATGCATTTTTTTTTTTAAATAAGACAAAGGTAAAAATATATCCCTATTGATGACAGATGCTCAGAAGAAGCAATGGCTTTTTTTCCAAGCAGTCTAAAATGTATCCCTTTTAATGAGTAGCAACAGTTTTTTTGCTTGTAAAGTTATGAAGTGATGGCTTTTTACTAACGGTCAAAACATTTTTCCTGGAATGTGTGACATACATTTTGCACTGAACTGAAGCCTTTGTTTATACAAAATGTGGGGATTTTCCATTTTTACTCCACTCTCACAAGTTTTTAAAAAGTGGGCATGGCCTGTTGTAAAAGGGAACATGGTTTTACCCCTACATCTAAATTATTACAATATATGCCTGTCAGCTGGCATGTATTGCAGCTAAAATCTATTCCAGCTCAGAGCTGATGTGGCTATAAAAGTGCAGAATGTGGGACAGGGGCAGCAATGCCTGATTAATTAAAAGGCCATAGCCTCTTAATTAATTCACAGAATACCACCAGGACTACTAAAGGCTGGAGAGTGAAACTGCTTAGTGTCCCTCACAGAGATCTTCACCTAATACCTTCTGCCTCTAAAATGGCTGCTGAAGGCTCTTAAAGTGGCCCTGATCATTCCTCCCCCTTTATTCCATGTGGCTGTCACTATTTTAGCAATGAAGTCAAAGTCATCACTAAACTGATAATAATATAGTTAAGAAGTATGCTTTACTTTTATGTTTCTCCTTCCACTTTCAAAAGTGAGTCATAATAATGGCTTGTTGAAACATTGTCAAAAAGGTCTTGAATGGTCAAAGTATAACCACATAGTGATAGCCACAAAGAGATTCAAGATAGATAAACAATGATTTCCAAGCAGGTGGTTAGAGGTTACAAGGACCTAAGCTGTAACATACTGTACAGTGAGTAAAAATTAGGTTGTTCTTTCATATACCCGGAATATTTTGTACTGCAAAGAAATCCCTTGACATTATTAGTACTATAAAGTCATTTCAACATTATGCTATATATATTTTATCCACACTGTTATATTTTCTTTGCATAAATATTAAAGAATAATGTATGCGCCCAGTATATGCTACAACCTTTTAACACATCAGTGTTGATCACTTGACAGCCTAAGAAAGGGTTAATTCTTTGCCCTGTTGTAGTCAGACCCACCAAGACAAGTACTGGTTTTACATACAGAGATATTATCAAGTAAACAGTAGAGCTCGAAACACCCATGAACTCAGCAACAACCCTGCCCGGCACACACTAATGATCATTCCTATTTGCAACTCTTTCAGGTCTGACATATCAGTTTAAGAACAACACTAGCAATATGTTTATTAAAAGCAATTTAAGCTATGTGACAAAGAAAGAAAAGAAGGAGCATTTTCGGGAATGGCAGGGGTATGAAGAAGAGTGCAACATGACTATATGTTTTGTGTAACTCCTGCAGCAGTGCAAATACAGCCCCCATAATACTACCAAAAAGATCAGTAGCACATTGTGGGTGGAGGGAATAATACATCAAGACAAGAATTTCATACACAGTCTTATTAAAAAAGTAAAAGTAGCTCTTAATTAGAACTTGTTTACACTGCCATAATTCTCTGGTCTGCTCAAGGTCAGACCAGAGAAGAAGATCCCATGATGCTGGCAGGAGGCAGGTAAAGGGACCTCCAACCACATTCATGCCACAGGCAATCAGATCAACGCATGGAACCACCACAGATGATGTGATCAGCAAATTACATACAAGTCCCTGGCTGCTGATAGCAGCCATGACCCATGGTTTATGATGCAAACAAAGCTCTTCCGCTCACTTCATAGCAGCGGCGGGACTCGGGATGTACAGGTATGTCCTAGTGCTCTAAGTATATCCTGTGTCCTCTAGAGGTTAAGTCCGTGGCATCCATCGGGACGTGATGCTGTCAATTGTGCTCTGTTCTAGGTCAGTTCGGTACAAAAAAAAAAAACATACCCAGAACTGACTGAGGACTAAGCATAACAGCAGTGTGAACTTTAAAAAAAATTGATTTGGATCAAACTATGTCTGTCAGAACCAGATTTTACTTTATATTACTTTTTTGCTTTAGGCATTCACTGCTTATTGTAATAGATTTTCTGGGCTGGGTGCACTGCACCTGACCATAGGAATTCTTTCTCCCACTCAACCCAGCAACCTAAAGCTTCTGTATGCAGCTTTGGCTTGCTATTTACTGTCAAATAATATGAGGTTTTTCAAGCAGAAGCAGAATGTTTTTGGTGCATTGTACATTAGAATTGGTGCACCTTCTGTGTCTGCCCAGGAAAACCCATGACAGTCAGCAGTTGGCAACAAACCAATGTTGTGTAGAATAGAATGTAGTGGGGATGGGTGAGATTCTCAGGGTCCGGCACAGTATGCAGTGTATTAAGCATCCTTAGCTTACTGTATGTAAACTAACTGTATGTTAGCCAAAACAAACCACTTCTGGTTAGAATTTCTGCTCAACCAATTTTTTTGTAAAGTTTGGACTGATTCCAGGTTTGGCAGGTTTGTTTCACTCAACACTACTCTTAATAAATGTTCCACATCTTGGACATTTTGTTTGCCCTACTCTAAAATCGATGCTAGCTAGGAACTGGTGTTGATTTATTCTACAGTTTACACCAATTTGTGTGAATTATAACAAATCTGCTGGGCCACTGAGGCTAAAACCCTTCTACTAATCTCTGCACATTTAATCATATTCTTTTAAAATTGCAGTGAGCAGCACAAACCAGAAAACTGGAGTACTTTGATGATAAATTTTACCCACAGTCTCCTCTATTGTCTCTGGTCACTATCGACATAGGTGATAAATGTGTAATCACTGCCTGAACCCCTACTGATCACAATCCTGAGTCCCTGACCTGCATGACCACAACTCTATTAACTGCTATAAGACTGACAGAGTTTGCTAATTGAGTGGCCATCCATATATAATGTATGGACATGCCAGGTCCACCAGAGCAGGCCCTTGTCTAACAGAGTGGCTCGCCAGTCTGGCACAGAGGGGGATTTCAAATGGGACATACCCCTCTGTGATGTCCATATGCGATCATAGTGCTCACAGACAGGTTGTGTGATTCTCAACCCAACCCCACAACCCAATTTACAACTGTCAGATTCAAGTAGAAAACTATAGACCTCTTGGCAACCAAACCTAATCATTGTCTATCTTAATCTGGATTATGAGTCAGATTTTTCTACAGTATGAATAATGATGCATCAAAACAAAAAAAATATTCTACCTACGATCACTCATGTAATCCTTTTTTTTTTTTATTAATCCCAAGCTACCTCTACTAAATATTATAAAATATGACTAAAATATGCTGGTGATAGACATCTGATCTGCTATTCTGTGACACATTATATCTCGTCACTAAGAAAAAGATTTTCTATTTTGATTGGAGTGTATGGCTAACCATGTATGTATTCCTTACAGAAGGAACTGGAATTGCCATTTGTGGGATATAAAGATATAGTACAAAGCTTAGAGTAGATTTTAGCTGTGTGAGGCCGGTCAGCTCAGGGAATAAAGCAGACAGGCTTTAAGCAGCTTTATATTGCAGGCAATGTACAAGGAAGTTATTTCATGTCCTTTTCATGAATTTTGCTAAACAGAAAAGATTAGATGCTTTGCCAGTAAACACCAAACTAAATTTGCCATGTAAAGTCTATCGTATGTGACTGGGGGACTAATTTTATTTTGCTTTCTAAGATGTGAGGCATAAAAAAAGTACCTTGAGAAGTGACAATTTTTAAACATGGAGATAGGAGAGAAAAAAAAAACAGGGTGCGCTCCTAGTGAGGATCGCTTGGGTGAAAAAGATATGGAAAATAATGTAGGGTCCTTACCCTTGGGTGTTGCGCTAAGAGCACAACGCCTACAGTAGCTTGTGGAAATTAAAGTGCAGGTTAGCTGCCTGGGAGGTTAAAGAGGAAATAGTCCCCCAAATGAAGGCACTGGTCCCGCAGATTGGATATATGTACTTGTTTGCAATAAAGTACATATATCCAATCTGCGGGACCAGTGCCTTCATTTGGGGGACTATTTCCTCTTTAACCTTCCTGCAATTTTTAAACATGGAAATATGTTTCTACATATAGTCTTCATTTACAGATGAGGTCTGGGGAACTCAAGCTATCCACTATCCACAAGTGTCTGATCGTAGGGAGTACTACTGCTGGGACTTTCCACAATCTCCTGTATGGGGCCCAGCAACTAGCTCATCCTTAGAGCTCTCTGGCTTCCACCCTTGGCAGACGAGCAGCAGTGATGGCCCGTGTAGCCAACAACCAGGCTAAGACGGGACCCTGTGTCAGCTGCTGATTGGCTAATCGCTCATGCTCATCTGGGAAGGTAGGGACTGGAGCGCTCCAAGGATGGGTGAATTTGCTGGGCCCCATATAGAAAATTACAGGGGGTCCGAGCAGTGGAACCTGTTGGATGGAAGATAAATTGAGTTCCTTGGACTAACTCTTTAAGGGTCTGTCTGCTATAAATAATTAGATTAGTATTAGATCTAGAGCAGGAAACAGCATCAACTACGGATGTTCAGCAACCAATAAAATCAATGAATAAATCCTCTTAGTTGTTCCCCTAACCCATCTTTGCAAAACTGCATTTTCTCAGATGTTGGCCTGCAGATTCTAGAAAAACATAAAGACTCCAGCTACCTGCATAATGAGAGTATACCCAATGAATCTCCAGTTGTGGGTTAGTTAACATTCTTGTAGTGTTTCATTTGGGCACATGAAATGTTACATTAAGCAAAGAAAACCTCTGGGTCAATGACCAAGTGGAGTGACTTAATGTTAGAAAATGATTTAATGACTGAGATAAGGATATATTATATTATATAAAGCAATTCACTGGGATGTGCATTTCTGCAGCCATGAGCTAGATAATCTCCTGAGGTAACAAGAAATAATTTTTCATGATTTTCTGTACCAGCAATGATAACGAAGCAGAAAAGTATGTATAAATCACATCATGTAAAGTAAATTGCTGCTTAATGCTCACTTCTGCATACACTGCTAATTTCTGGACTGGATACACAGGTTTTCGGATAGCTCTTATTTCGGCAGAAGTGAAAGCCTAAGAAATGGCATGTCAACCAAAGGAAAATGTTGTTTTGACACCATGAACCACTGTGATCAAAGATGCAGTAAATAATTGGTGAGCTGGGCTGTGTGAAAACGATGCAACTTGTTATACTGTCGGGAACATTTTGTATACCTGACACTATTTTGGTTAACTGGGAAATAAAACATGTACACTCTTATAGTGTCATCATATATTGAGAAAGAAATAAAACGAAAAGAAAAAAAAATAGCTACAGAGCTGGATCTAGTAAAATCAGTTCTGAAGCCACATTGACATTTTTATTGATTAGAAAGAAAAAAAAAAATCTTCCATAGATTTTAAGAAAAAATATTGCACTGGTAGCAATCTCCTAGACGCAATGGCTTCCTGTATCTTAGGAGTTGTCCCATCCTGATTTCTTTATGCCACTGGCATTGTGTGAAAAGTATGCTATAGAATGTACAAATGTACAAAAGTATGAGATAAGGGTATTTCCAAGACTTCTCATGACTGGGGGAAATTTCGTTTTTATTGACTTTTCTACAGTATTTGTGAAGTTTTACCTCAAGTGCTTGACGTACAACTTTGGACTGCTGCAGTGGAGGTTACTTTGGTTCTGGGCACAGGAGCAAGTGAGCTGGAATAGCACTTTATTTCATTGTTGTTTCCCCTTAACCCCTTAAGGGCGCAGGATGTAAATGTACGTCCTGGTGCGGTGGTACTTAACGCACCAGGACGTACATTTACGTCCTGTACATAACCGAGGGCTGATCACAGCCAGGGACCCGCCGGCAATGGCCGACGCCCGCGATCTCGCGGGCGCCGCCATTAACCCCTCGGATGCCGGGATCAATACAGATCCCGGCATCTGCAGCAGCACGCAATTTCAATGAATGATCTGATTGCCCGCAACGCCGCACGGAGGTCCCCTCACCTGCCTCAGTCCGGCTCCCAGCCTCTTCTGCTCTGGTCTGAGATCAAGCAGACCAGAGCAGAAGATGACCGATAACACTGATCTGTTCTATGTCCTATACATAGAACAGATCAGTATTAGCAATCATGGTATTGCTATGAATAGTCCCCTATGGGGACTATTCAAGTGTAAAAAAAATTTTTTTTTAAATGTAAAATTAAAAGTAAAAAAAAGTGAAAAATCCCCTCCCCCAATAAAAAGTAAAACGTCATTTTTTTCCTATTTTACCCCCAAAAAGCATAAAAAATAAATTTAATAGACATATTTGGTATTGCCGCGTGCGTAAATGTCCGAACTATTAAAATAAAATGTTAATGATCCCGTACGGTGAACGGTGTGAACATAAAAAAAAAAATTCCAAAATTGCTACTTTTTTAATACATTTTATTAAAAAAAATTATAAAAAATGTATTCAAAGTTTTTTATGTGCAAATGTGGTTTAAAAAAAAGTACAGATCATGGCACAAAAAACGAGCCCTCATACCACCGCTTATACGGAAAAATGAAAAAGTTATAGGTCATCAAAATAAAGGGATTATAAACGTACTAATTTGGTTAAAAAGTTTGTGATTTTTTTAAAGCACAACAATAATATAAAATAATATACAATTATGTAATAATGGGTATCATTTTAATCGTATTGACCCTCAGAATAAAGAACACATGTCATTTTTACCGTAAATTGTATGGCGTGAAAACGAAACCTTCCAAAATCTTTTTAATTTCCCCACAAAAATAGTGTTTTTTGGTTGCGCCATACATTTTATGATATAATGAGTTATGTCATTACAAAGGACAACTGGTCATGCAAAAAACAAGCCCTCATACTAGTCTGTGGATGAAAATATAAAAGAGTTATGATTTTTAGAAGGCGAGGAGGAAAAAACGAAAACGTAAAAATTTAATTGTCTGAGTCCTTAAGGCTTAGGTCACACCCTTCCACGTATTTGATGCTGCGGACGCGCTGCCGGCAGTCACAGAGTGATGCAGAGCGAGCTTCCTTCTGCGGCTGGGTAGCTCAGTGTGTTAGCTCATTACTGTCTGTGAAAAATCCATCGCTACTAGCGGATACACATAGCTACAGGGGGCTCCCTCTGCCGTCGCTTTGTGACTGCCGATGGCGCATCCGCAGCATCAAAAATTCTGCGGATGAACTGTGTGTGACCCTACTCTTAAGAGGACCTAAAACCCCAAAAAATAAAATAAAATAAGAGATTTTACTGTCACTAAACAGCTAAGGGTGCCCTTGTTATGCTTTTTTTCTTTTTTTAAAAAATGTTTATCGTTTATTAATATTCCCTTTTGTTCCTGAGATATACTTTAGGGAATCGTCATATGGGAATGATCTTTATTATAAGAGTGATATTTAATAATGGAAATAAATAGCAGGTGATGGGTGGGATTTTAAAGTTTAGCCAAACACCCCCCTCAATGTACAACATTGACACTCCCTGTATGATCACATGACATCACATTATGACCTGTCACTGCCATTACTCCCATAACTTTTTGCGTTGGCTACAAGTCCTCTTTAACTACTAATGAGGAATCTCATGCCCTGAAAGTCAGAAATATTAGAAAGACTCATACTTGTTTAGTCCCAAAGTCTATTCATGAAGTTTCATTGTAGAGAAAGATATAAGCACTTATTGCTTCAAAAGTTAGCAATTCATTTATAGATCACTTTTCTCTGTTACTGTCCTAAAAAAATAGAAGAATTAACCATTATAACAAACATAAAGGATGTTTCCCCAATACTTGTCTTCACAACTGAGGATAACTATCATGTATTCACACAAGTATAGGATGTGTTAGTAGACAAAAGTTCCCTACCATCTGATCATCTCCTGTAACAACTTTTAGGAATAAGTAAGGAAAGAAAAATATAAATAATGATTCAATGCCTTATCCAGGTCCACACAGGGCAGTTTGATAACAGTTTTTGATGTTTTTGTTTGTTTGTTTGTTTTCAGTCATTTTTTTATGGCAGAGAACAGCAGATGAAATGTTAAAGGGCAAAACCATTCAATTTTTTGGATCCACTCTTTAAACTTTGACTGAAAAACTGCATCCCAAGTGACTCATGTCCTATGCATTATTGTTATATAAGATATAGGAAAATATGTTAAACTTTCTTTTGTTTTTTTTCATTTACCCAAAATCCTCAGCTTAAAGGGGTATTCCAGGATTTTTTTTTTATTTGACTATGCTACAGGGGCTGTAAAGTTAGTGTAGTACATAATGTAGTGTCTTCACCTGTGTGTGACAGTTTTTTCACAACTCTTATGTGATTTTCACTCCAATATTTATTTTTATCAGCATACAAAATGACTGCTGTCTCAGAATTTTTCCCAGCTTGCAATGCGGTCGAGACCTGACTCACTAGTCAGCTGATGACAGGGAACCTGTCTGCTTCAATGGGTGGAGGGATTAATCTGCAACTAATGCAACAGCTGGAGGCACCCTGATTGAAAACCACAGGTCTGCAGCTCATTTATATTTCAATGGGAGGGGTAGCTGATGTGTGGGAAGGAGAAAAATGGTATCATGGGATTTGTAGGCAAACAAAAAAACTGAAAACAGGAAATACAAGTTCACAGAAAGCTAGCCACAGTGTTCTGGTAATCTCCCAACATAGCCATTTAGCCCAAGACAAGCGCAGATCCTTCCTAAGCATCTCCATTACTGTCTGCCAGGTACATACTAAAATTACCTTATGCTGGATAACCCCTTTAAGACATCACTGAATTCATATGAGAATAAAGGTTATATTATAAAAATGACATAATCTTAGACAAAAATAACAGTTCAGCCACTCTTTCCCAATGCAAATTGGCTTATAGGGCACCATACAAAATGGGGCAGTAATACAATGTGTACCTCAGGCATTAGAACAGTGTTTTCCAAACAATGTGCCTCCAGATGTCCAGCCATGCTGGGAGTTGTAGTTTTGCAACAGCTGAAGGCACAATGATTGAGAAATGCTACCTTAGAGCATTGGATCTGGTGCTGTACAAATAGGAAGGAGCTGTCCTCTGTGTAGTGTACAGGTAGGGGTATGTACAGGACCAGCTTTGGCTGCTATGCTTATACAAACACTGGGGGGGAAATGTATTTGTAGTATCATGACCACATTTCGGTAGTGTAAATATTTTTTATCTTTTATTTTCTTCTCAAATGTAGTAAATAAATATATATCTTTCTACTTTTGTTGATAATAGCACCTCCGTCTCCCCTGGCAACCACCATTAGGACAGATATTGTTGTTTGCTGTTACTTACTTTCCACATCGCTACTCTCATACTTGTTAGCATTAGCGGACTTTAGACCAGACTTTCCTGTTTCTTGTATATATATATATATATATATATATATATATATATATATTGTGATTTTATAATGCTCTTTCTCGATATGGCATCACAGTGCTTTGAAGAATATTCTGCACAGTGATATAACATACACATGTGAAAACTGTACAATTCAGCACTTCAGGACTTCTAAAGTTCTGAGTTAAAAAAATATTGTACTTTTATGACAGCAAATTTCGGATAAAAAAAAAACCCAAAAAATGACATTTCCATAATTTTAGCCCTATTACTGACGCATTTTGAACTATCACTCCTAATCATAGCCTTATAGTCCAGATCCAGACATATATACATATATATATATATATATATATATATATATATATATATATACAGCCACATGTGAGTATTCATGCAATGAAAATATCTGCGGTTTCACCAAATAGTAGCACTAATTTTATAATATTAAAACAACTAGTCATTTTTCTATAAAAATGCAGTATTGATCCGACTGAATTCATCTAATCTTTGGAACGCTACATAGTTACCTAGAATTAAACACCATAGGACATGATACTATTTTACATCTCTCAATACTTGGAAAAGAAAAATGTACAGCAAAGTCCAATATAGAATTCCAGTCTGCCAACTTATTTATGGGCTATATGAAGTAGGAAAAAAAAAATCATTTTGGTAAAGGAAGATCAACAAGTCATATTCTTCCGGCAAGTGCTATCAAATGATACGTTATATTGGCGCTTTCTTATTAAATCCGTTTCCATTCAGTTCTATTGCATTAAAGGAATGTAGATAGGTCATAAGTGCTTTAGGACTGATCAAAGTGGATATTAATATTTTAATAAATGATCCTGTGTGCATACACCAGTGTTTCCCAACCAGGGTGCCTCCAGCTATTGCAAAACTACAACTCCCAGCATGCCCGGACAGCCGAAGGCTGTCCGGGCATGCTGAGAATTGTAGTTTTGCAACAGCTGGAGGCACCCTGGTTGGGAAACACTTGCATACACTATGACATGCTTATGAATTAAATCATTCTAGGCATTGTAAACAGTTTTAAAAGTACATACATAGCAGAATGTGCCTATTTGGGTATACGTAAAGTGGATTTGTTTCACCTGCCCCATGTATTTGAATGAGCTTTTTAGAAATGCATGCACATCTGCAAACACTGTGTGAACTCAGCCCAGCGGTTTCAACCAATATTCAAGACTTTGCCTGGTCGTCGAAAAGACACATTCCACTGAACCAATGTGTTCTCATTGGAGCACAATGCTGAAGAAACATCCTATCTCCACCATTCACTTTTCCTAATAAAGAAGGAATTAAAATTCCGCTCTTCCGATAAATGATATATCTGCTGCCAACTAGTGGCGCCTTATAGGAACCTACAAACTTCATAAAAACTGTTGTATCCCTTATTAAAATGACTTATACCCTAACATAGATATATATATTTTTTTATATATATACAATGCAAAATACATTTCACAGTTTGTTTACCAATATTGATTTATCTATTTATTACATACAATGCAAACCTCAATAACATCCTGCCCTTTTTAATACATTACAATGTATCTTATTTAGATAATTAATTAATAAATAAATAAATAAAATAAAACAACTCTGTTAGCGTTGCATTGTTCTAACAAATCATAAATCATTCCAAGAGTGTTTTGCTATAAAAATCACACAATATTGACTACTTCTGGCCCATAAAAAATGCTTTTAAAGCCCCGGGAGCACACAACAGCAAACAAAGGGAAGTTGGCACTCATCCCAGTGTTATTCTACTCAATGCAACTTTGCTTCTTTTAGACTGTAAATATATGAATCATGCTAGTTACACAAAGGCTTTCATCATCAACCTATAAAGGTGACTAAGAATATACAATAAGGTCACACTGCTATTACCACTTCAAGCCACAATAAACTACAACTGCATACAGCAAATCATAAAAAGACACAACACATAGCTGTGTTATACAGTAGAACTCATTTACTTATTACTGTACACAAATAGCCCAGATCACTTGACTTGTCAAGCCTTGCAAACAGATATACTACATGCACCCTTGGGCCTTCTGTTTTTTTTTCTCATAACTTATGACAGCTCTGTAATATTTGCAAGTTGGGCAGGGAAGGGTTCACCAATCCAATTGTCTTTCTTGGACATAAAGCAATATCAAAAGGAGAAGATACATTAAAATCTGATTTTGCACCAGTACCAAGTCCTTATTGCTTCTTATTGCTGTTGTAACCATAATTCTACTAAACAAATGAAATACAGTAACAGAATACAATATATATATATATATATATATATATATATATATATATATATATAATATATAATATGATATGATATATGTATATATTATATATATATAATATATGATATATATATATATATATATATATATATATATATAGATATAGATATAGATATATATATATATAGATATGTATAACGACTAGATAGCCTGATCCCTATCCTTCCTTCAGACACAGGCTCCATTCATTTTAACCAGGGGCCAAGCTCATTCATTCATTTCAATGCAAATCAGCAAACACCTCTACTACACTATAGGTTACCCTTGAACTGCCAGTTAGTCTGCACCACTGGGTGACAGTTAAAGGGCTTGTGCATCCCCCTCTACAATTCCACTTCTATTAACAGTGACTCTCCCTGGCAAATGAGGCTTTGCTGTGTCTGGAAGATTAACTACTTCTTGCCTGATTTTGGAGGAGGAAGAGTGTTATAGTAAAGGTCTTTGCTTGTTCCTCTCCATCACGTTGTGCAGAGATTACTGGTAACAAAACAGTTTTAGGGCATATAATTCAGCTTGCACCAAACACCCCGAGTCAATGAGAAGAACTGCTCCCAGTGTTTTTCCTATACAGGTGACATGCTATTTGGCACAGTATAGATGCAAGAGGGAAGCAGATAGCCAGTGTGTCACTTACCAGTTGCATCCCACAAATAAACATCAGTGTGCACCTGCCGCTGCAAAAACCCATGATTTCCAAAAGCCTGATGTCCAATACTCCTGGTCAGTAGCCTCCCAGTGAAGTCAAATAGCAAGTGTCTTGTGTCGATCTCTGAGCAAGGATCGGCATTAGGACCTAGGAGGTCACCTGCAGCCACAGCACACCTTTACTGGAAGCAGGAGGATCAGTCAGGGGTTTGGGAGGGGGACACAAGAGGCTGCTGATCTCTACAGCTGATCATATATCCCAGGGCTGGAGGCAGCTGAGAGAAGAAGCAGCAGCCTGGCAACATGTCATTCCCTGCTTGCTGCAAGCAATGAGAGAGCTCCTGTATCACAAGCAGCAGAGGAGAGATGCTCTCATCCACACAAGGGGAAGGAGGAGGTGTGAGGAGGAGAAGAGGAGGAGGGCTACAGGGGGGAATCCTCTCTCAGTTTCTTCACCTCCTCCTTGTCTTGGTTGTATAGTCATCTGATAGACAGTTCACCCTATGCCATTCACACATCTGTGTTAGGGATCCATAGGGAGATTCACCAAGCATCAACCTTGTGGAAAGGTTTTCAAAGCCTGGTGTGTGCTTCCCCATACAGAAGTGTCTTCTTAAGTAAAAGTTTGGTAAACATGAATTATTATGTAAACACAGACACTGTGATACATTCATAACAGGGCAAATGGAGATGAGCGAACTTACAGTAAATTCGATTTGTCACGAACTTCTCGGCTTGGCAGTTGATGACTTATCCTGCATAAATTAGTTCAGCTTTCAGGTGCTTCCGTGGGCTGGAAAAGGTTGATACATTCCTAGGAATGTATTTATGCAGGATAAGTAATTTATGCAGGATAAGTAATCAATTGTCGAGCCGAGAAGTTCGTGACAAATCGAATTTACTGTAAGTTCGCTCATCTCTAAGGGCAAACATCATCAATATATCAGGATGAAGAAATGGCAATGCACATTTAATATTATATACTGGGATATAAGCATTTAAAGGGGTTGTCCAGGAAAAAACTTTTATATATTTATATATATATATATATATCAACTGGCTCCAGAAAGATAAACAGATTTGTAAATTCTTAATTCTTTCAGTACTTATGGGCTGCTGAAGTTGAGTTGTTCTTTTCTGTCTAAGTCCTCTCTGATGACATCTGTCTCGGGAACCGCCCAGTTTAGAAGCAAATCCCCATAGCAATCCTCTACTACTCCGTGCAGTTCCCGAGACAAGCAGAGATGTCAGCAGAGAGCACTGTTGCCAGACAGAAAACAACAGCTCAACTTCAGCAGCTGATAATTATTGAAAGGATTAAGATTTTTTAATAGAAGTAATTTACAAATCTGTTTAACTCTCTAGAGCCAGTTGATGTATAAAAAACATTTTTTTTTCCTGGATAACCCCTTTAACCCTTTAAGGACGCAGCCCTTTTTCCCCTTAAGGACTGAGGCTTTTTTCGCAATTCTGACTGTTTTGTCGTGACATATTCTACTTTATTTTGGTGGTAAATTTTCGGTGTTACTTGCATCCTTTTTTGGTGAAAAATCCCAAAATGTAATGAAAATTTAGAAAATGTAGCATTTTTCTAAGTTTGAAAGCCCAACTGTCATGGAAATTATACCCCCCAGACTAATAACATGATAGTATAGTTGATTATGCAGCTGTACTTTTGGCTGCTGTTTATCACTCTTTGTCAGCAGGAAAATAGTTTTATCGTGCGGTCAGCAACAGTCGGATAGGGGATCGTAATGCCCTTCCTCCGCCACGCCTATCCCCTGTAAGTGAGCACTGGACCACTGTGTGATTGACACACAGGTCCCCACCCCCCGATGTCCATGATGTGCGGGCCAGCATGACTCCACTGAGCCTATACATATAATGTGTACCTTTATGTTATATGAAATACAGTGCCCGTACTCCTTTCTTCTCATGGTGCAGGAGACACGCTGCTTCTGCTTTCACTACAGGCAGAGAGCTCGCTCCCGTTGTCTGCCGCCAGCTCATTGCGCCTGCACAGTGCTAGAAGCAGGGAGCGAGCTCTCTGCCTGTAGTGAAAGCAGAAGCAGCGCGTCTCCGGCACCATGAGAAGAAAGAAGAGGAGGCATTACAGAGGCATTACGATCCCCAGCCACGCCTATCCGTCTGTTGCTGACCGCACGATAAAACTATTTTCCTGCTGATAAAGAGTGATAAACAGCAGCCAAAAGTATAGCTGCATTACACGTATCATCATCTATACTATCATGTTATAAGTCTGGGGGGTATAATTTCCATGACAGTTGCGCTTGAAGCTCTCTACTTGTAAGGAAAATGGATATTCCCAATGAATGTTATTTTTAGTCACAAATACAATATGTCCACTTTATGTTGGCATCATAAAATGGACTTATTTTTGCTTTTTGAAAAAATTAGAGGGCTTCAAAGTAGAGCAGTAATTTTCAAAAATTTCATGAAAATTGCAAAATCTGAAGGGACAGGTGTTACAGAACTACAACTCCCAGCATGCCTGGGAAGTCTAGGCATGCTGAGAGTTGTAGTTTGGCAACATCTGGAGGGCTACCGTTTGGGCACCACTGTAACAGTGGTCTCCAAACTGTGACCCTCCAGATGTTGCAAAACTACAACTCCCAGCGTGCCCAGACAGCCTTTGGCTGCCTGGGCATGCTGGGAGTTGCAGTTTGGCCTTCCTAGTGGTTGCCACAGTAAAGATCACTTTACTTTCACTTTCATTCCCCCCCCCCACCGTCATTTCCCTACCTGTACCTGTCTCCATCGATGATCGGAAGTCCCCACGCATCTTCTCCTCCAGGTACCGGCCTCCATCTTCTCCCCACGTTCCCCACAACATCCAGGGGTGGGCAGAACGGGGGGGTTGCCATGGCAACCCACTGTCCTGCGCTGCCATTGTTCAGAATCAGTTCTTACCAATGGCAGGGGATAGGAGGAGATCGCAGCACTGCAACCTTGCTCCTAGCCCTCAGGATGATCGGGGCTGTCACTGACAGCTCCGATCATCCCTATTTTCCAGGTGATTGGGTCACCAGAGATCCGATCAGCCCGGAATAGCAGAAAATCGCATGTCTGAATTGACATGCGATTTTCTGCGATCGCCGACATGGGAGGGTCTCAGGACCCCCCTCGGCGATGTGCCGGGACGCCTGCTGAATTATTTCAGCAGGCATCCTGGTTCAGTCCCCAACCGGCTAGCGGCGGGGACCGGAATTCCCACGGGCGTATGCATACGCCCTATGTCCTTAAGGACTCGGGATGCAGGGCGTATGCATACGCCCGGTGTCCTGAAGAGGTTAAAGAAAGGCACTGGCTAAATGTTTGCCATAAAACCTTAGTTTGCAGCTAGCTTTATTTTAGAAAAGTCTAAGACTGTGTTGACATGTAGTATTTTGGCCAGTCTTTGCACTGAAAACAAAGAGTGGAACAGAGACAGAGAAAAACTATAATGAAAAGATATGCTACTTTTTTTGTGTAGAAAAATAAGACTAATGAAGGGAACAACAGCTGGAGGCAACTAACCAAAAAACCTGAAGCAATCAATAGGATGTATGTAGAGCGAAAACAAGAAATCACAGTGGTTCAAAAAATACCTGAGATAAGCGGTGGTGCAAAGGAATCTAAAGAGTCAATAATGAAATAACAAAAAGAAAAGGTCCAGGAACTCACCGCAACCAACACTCAGTGTATAGCTGCCGCCATGGATCTCCGGGATCTTGCGGGAAGCTCAGAGGCTACAAACCGGTGAGTTTCGTGCAATCACCACTTCTTCCGGCCCCATGAATGGGGCTTGAAGAAGTGCTGATTGCACGAAACTTACCGGTTTGTAGCCTCTGAGCTTCCCGCAAAATCCAGCATATCCATGGCGGCAGCTATTCATTGTGTTGGTTGCGGTGAGTTGCTGGACCTTTTATTTTTGTTATTTTACTTTTTTTTGTGTGTTGGCTTAACCCCTTAAGGACTTAGCCCTTTTTCACCTTAAGGACTCGGCTGTTTTTTGCACATCTGACCACTGTCACTTTAAACATTAATAACTCTGAAATGCTTTTACTTTTCATTCTGATTCTGAGATTGTTTTTTCGTGACATATTCTACTTTAACATAGTGGTAACATTTTGTGGTAACTTGCATCCTTTCTTGGTGAAAAATCCCAAATTTGATGAAAAAAATGAAAATTTAGCATTTTTCTAACTTTGAAGCTCTCTGCTTGTAAGGAAAATGGATATTCAAAATAAAAAAAATTTTGGTTCACATATACAATATGTCCACTTTACGATTGCATCATAAAATTGGCATGTTTTTAATTTTGGAAGACATCAGAGGGCTTCAAAGTTCAGCAGCAATTTTCAAATTTTTCACAAAATTTTCAAACTCGATATTTTTCAGGGACCAGTTCAGTTTTGAAGTGGATTTGAAGGGTCTTCATATTAGAAATACCCCATAAATTACCCCATTATAAAAACTACACCCCCTAAAGTATTCAAAATTACATTCAGTCAGTGTTTTAACCCTTTAGGTGTTTCACAGGAATAGCAGCAAAGTGAAGGAGAAAATTCAAAATCTTCATTTTTTACACTCACATGTTTTTGTACACCCATTTTTTTAATTTTTGTAAAGTGGTAAAAGGAGAAAAATTTTACTTGAATTTGTAGCCCAATTTCTCTCGAGTAAGCACATACCTCATATGTCTATGTTAAGTGTTCGGCGGGCACAGTAGAGGGCTCAGAAGGGAAGGAGCGACAAGGGGATTTTGGAGAGAACATTTTTCTGAAATGGTTTTTGGGGGGCATGTCACCATTGGGAAGCCCCTAGGGTGTCAAAACAGCAAAAAAAAAAAAAACACATGGCATACCATTTTGGAAACTAGACCCCTCGGAGAATGTAACATGGGATAAAGTGAGCCTTAATACCCCACAGGTGTTTCATGACTTTTGCAAATGTAAAAAAAAAATAAATAAAAAAATAACCTAAAATGCTTGTTTTGCCAAACATTTTTCATTTTTCAAGGGTAAAATGTTACATTTTACAAGGGTAATAGCAGAAATAACCCCCCAAAATTTGAAACCCAATTTCTCCCGATTCATAAAACACCCCATATGGGGGGGGGGGGGAAAGTGCTATGCTGGCGCACTACAGGTCTCAGAAGAGGCGTAGTCACATTTGGCTTTTTGGAAGCAAATTTTGCTCTGGGGGCATGCCCCATTTAGGAAGCCCCTATGATGCCAGGACAGGAAAAAAAAAGCACATGGCATACTATTTTGGAAACTAGACCCCTCGGGGAACGTAACAAGTGGTTAAGTGAACCTTTATACCCCACAGATGTTTCACGACTTTTGCATATGTAAAAAAATGTTTTGTGGTTTTTTTTAACCTAAAATGCTTGTTTTCCCAAAAATTTTACATTTTTAAAAAGGGTAAAAGCAGAAAATACCCCCCAAAATTTGTAACACTATCTCCCGAGTACGGCGATACCCCATATGTGACCGTAAACTGTTGCCTTGAAATACGACAGGGCTCCAAAGTGAGAGCGCCATGCCCATTTGAGGCCTAAATTAGGGACTTGCATAGGGGTGGACATAGGGGTATTCTACGCCAGTGATTCCCAAACAGGGTTCCTCCAGCTGTTGTAAAACTCCTAGCATGCCTGGACAGTCAGTGGCTGTCTGGTAATACTGGGAGTAGTTGTTTTGCAACAGCTGGAGGCTCCGTTTTGGAAACAGTGGCGTACCAGATGTTTTTCATTTTTCTTGGGGAGGGGAGGGGGGCTGTGTAGGGGTGTGTGTATATGTAGTGTTTTTTACTTTTTATTTTATTTTGTGTTAGTGTAGTGTAGTGTTATTAGGGTACAGTCGCACGGGCAGGGGTTCACAGTAGTTTCTCGCTGGCAGTTTGAGCTGCGGCAGAAAATTTGCCGCAGCTCAAACTTGCAGCCGGATACTTACTGTAAACATCCGCCCATGTGAGTGTACCCTGTACGTTCACATTGGGGAGGGGGGGGGGGAACATCCAGCTGTTGCAAAACTACAACTCCCAGCATGCGCTGACAGACTGTACATGCTGGGAGTTTTAGTTTTGCAACAGCTGTAGGCACACTGGTTATGTATCACTGAGTTTGTGACCTAACTAAGTGTTTCACAACCAGTGTGCCTCCAGCTGTTGCAAAACTACAACTCCCAGCATGTATGGCGCATGCTGGGAGTTGTAGTTTGCAACAGCTGGAGGCGCACCGGTCATGAAACACTGAGTTAGGTAAAAAAAACTCTGAGTTTCACAACCAGTGTGCCTTCAGCTGTTGCAAAACTACAACTCTCAGCAGTCACCGACAGCCAACGTGCATGCTGGGAGTTGTAGTTATGCAACCAGCAGATGCACCACTACAACTCCCAGCATGCACTTTAGCTGTTTGTGCAAGCTGGGAGTTGTAGTTATACAACAGCTGAAGGTACACTTTTCCATAGAAAAAATGTGCCTCCAGCTGTTGCAAAACTATAAGTTCCAGCATGCCCAAAAGGGAATGCTGGGAGTTGTGGTGGTCTGCCTCCTGCTGTTGCATAACTACAGCTCCCAGCATGCCCTTTTTGCATGCTGGGAGCTGTTGCTAAGCAACAGCAGGAGGCTGTCAATCACCTCCAACTGCTCGTCCACGCCGCCGCACACAGGTCATTCCCTCGTCGTCGCCGCCGCTCCTGGGGCCCCGATCCCAACAGGGACGCCGGGGATCGGGGTCCCCAGCTGCCAGGGTCCTCTTCCCGCACCCGATCACGTCCTCCGGAAGAGTGGCGGAGCGGGTTGCGGGAGTGACACCCGCAGCAGGTGCCCTGATTGGTCGGCTGGTAAACCGGCCGACGAATCAGGGAGATCGTGAGGTGGCACCAGTGCCACCTCACCCCTGCTGGCTATGGCTGTTCGGGGCCGTCAGAGGAGACCCGATTGACCCGATTGACCTGGAATCGCCGCAGATCGCTGGGCTGAATTGTCCAGCGATCTGCGGCCATCAATGACATGGGGGGACATAATGACCCCCCTGGGCGATATGCCGCGATGCCTGCTGAACGATTTCAGCAGGCATCCGGCTCCGGTCCCCAACCTGCTAGCGGTGGGGACCGGAATTCCCACGGGCGTATGGATAAGCCCTGCGTCCTTAAGGACTCGGAATGCAGGGCGTATCCATATGCCCTGCTTCCTGAAGAGGTTAAAAAAAACATTTGAACCAAGCCTAAAACTAACAATTTTTCATTGTGCTACTATCAGAATTATTCCCTTTACATGTAGGAGTAAGCCTTGCAAAAATGTTGGAAAGATCACGTCATTGTTTGATTATTGCTGCTTTTATTTATTAATTTTTCCCAGAAATGTGGATCCAGGAAAAAGAAGTAAAAGGACACTGTCAGAATCTAAATCGTTTTATATGTTAAACATCTTGCCAGAACATATACTTTTCTAATATACTTTCATAGAAATCATGGCTTATAAAGAAAAGACCACTAGGGGTCCCCATTCAATCCAGACAATACTTATGTCTGGCTGCAGTATCAGCTTTGTCCCAGTTGAAGCACAGCAGTCTCAGGGAGGAGGTGAATGCACGGTAAGTGAGGGCGGGCTCAGTGCTTGCCTGGGACACACCCTTTCCTAAGCAGTAGAAGTCAGAATTAGTAAGTAGCAGTACAGAGGGATTTGTGAGCCAAATAAGGAAGCTAGGCACATAAAAAAGATATGTAAAGAATAAGCATTACCTAGTGAGTAACGTATGTAAGCATAATTTTTTTCCCGTTACATAGATATGCTTTTACCATTTATTTTAAACCCATTCTTGGTTTGAGAAAACTGCTTGAGGTGGCATTTTCCAATATAAAGCTGTGTATGAAACCATCCTAACTTGCTAGTGCCAATACCACCATTGTTTACAATAGCCTCTTTAACCTATTGGGGACCAATGGCAAACAGGTATGCCCTTGTGTCCCGGTACTTAAGGACCAAGGGCGTACATGCACAGCATTAAGCCTTTAGACACTGTAATCAAAGTTGATCGTGGCATCTAAAACTAAAGTAAAAGAGTCACGGCAGCTCAGCGAAGTGTTCTGATCAGCTGTGAGGAAGGCGGGACGGCCCTTACCTTCCCCCTCACCATCCAATCAGTCTTCTGCTGCAGTGCATTTTTCATAAAAATTACACCTTGTCTTTATTCTGTAGGTCCATACAGCAGCGCACTGATAACACTGATCAATGCTATGCTTTGGCATAGGATTGAACAGTGTATGCAATCAAAAGATTGCATGGTACAGCCAACTATGGGGGCTAACAAAAATAAAATAATGTGTTGAAAAAAGAGTTAATAAATATAAATTAAATATAATTGAAATAAAAAATAATATAATCAAATGTGGTACCATAACGTATGTAAATATCCATAATATTAAAATATAAGGGTAGCTAAACCGCACAATCGATGGCGTACCTGTGAAAAGATAACAAAATCCAAAATTTTGCGTTTTTGGTCACTTCATATACCATTAAAAAAATTTATAAAATTAATTCAAAAAGTCCCATCAAAACAAAAATGGTACCAATAAAAACTGCAGACCACCAAATGAGTCCTCATATAGCCCCGTATGCGGAAAAATAAAAAGTTATAGTTAAAAGATAACCATGCTACCATCTTGTTGAATCAGCTGCTTCCTTACGGGCAACCTGCAACCCTGTTCTCCTGATGATGATTAAGCCCCTTCTGCACCCAGCTCCTTAGTGCGAATGGCATCATCATCATCGAGTTGTGTCTGCACGTCACTGATTTCCTCCTCAGGTTCCTCAAATGTGACTGCTTCAGGAGCCTGAACACTTGCAACGCCAACTCCCACACCACTCTTCTAATCACTACTTGCCCATCTAGCGGAGGAAGCAGCTGATGTCTCCTGCACTTCTTGGTTGCCCAGTAGCTGTTGACTGTTCTCTAGTAGATCATCATCTAAATAGTGGAGCTGAACCCACAGCATAAAATACTTCTGTTGGGAAGGAAACAGCATAGGACAGAGGCAATGGGAGGACAGGGACTGCTCCCGGGCCATGCCAACTGAGGGTTGTGTCTGAGGAACCCACTTGTGATGAAGTGGATGACCGTGTTAATCAATAAATGATGGCAGATGGGTTGCTGGTTGAGACATGACCGCTGATTCCGGGAGCTCAGGCATCTCGCTGCGACTCCTGCTGCCACTCGCTCCTAGTCTGCTGCAAAATCTGCCTGATGAATTTAGGCCTCTGCCACCCCTCTGTGCACATCCTGGCACTTCTCTGCCTTACATACTTAGTGCGTATAGGAGGGGAGTACAATACGCTCCACTACCCTTTAAACAGTATTTGTCTACATCACCAGCTGGTGTGTACTTTTGGCTAGCCTTTCACAGTATCTAGGCCCTTAAGACTTTAACAGGAACATAATGGCACACCACCTAGATGTATGCACAGGTTACACTTAATAGAGGACACTATGCTTTTAATGCTCTGTTCACCCTAACTGGCTGGCTACTATTAACTTTTCAGTTGTTGTACACACCATTGCTGCAGCACACAGTCGCTGTGTACTACACCAGAAAATTGCACTTTCTTTCTCGAACTTTCTCCCTTCCCTACCAGTCCTTTTAGGCTTGATTTCATACCCATCTTCTGTCGCTCCAGATGCTCCTGCTCCTCCTACTTTGAGTCAGTCATTCCGCCAGCACACCATCGGCGAAGCAATGTCCAAGTGACAACAGTATGCGCTCACTCATCCAACAGTGCAGAAGCTGAATGTGCTCCTGTCCAAGTTGCTGGTGCTGCATTCCCTCCCTTTTCAAGTGGTGGACTCTGCACCTTTCAGAGAACTGATGGCTTGTGCAGAGCCGAGGAGGAGAGTCCCAAGCTGTCATTTGTTTGCAAAGAAGGCAGTACCAGTCCTGCACAACAGCAACTTGGACAGGTCATGCCACTTCCGCATCCACGCTCTCAGGCTGTTGGTCCTGTGACAGTGTACGACTCTGCCTCCTGATCCTCCACCATGTCCCCAGCCTCCACTGCACAGACAAGTCTGAGTGCCCCTCCAGCATACCATGTGTGCAAGGCATGGCGGTGTCACGCCGTCCTTCACATGGTTTGCCTTGGCGAACAAAGCCACACAGGGAAGACACTGGTAAAAGTAATTTATCAAGAAATCGAATCATGGCTTATTCCACAAAAACTGGAAAATGGAAACCATGGTGACCGACAACGAGAAGAACATGCATGGCACACATGTTCAATCAGGTTGTCAATCGGTTCCTGAAGTGATCCCCTCATCTGCAAGACATTCTTACAATAGGAAGGAAACTTTGCATGCACTATAGCCACTCGTACAGCGTAAAGCCCACCCTCCTTAAGCTGCAGCATCAGAACGGCATCCCCCAACGGCATCTGATTTACGAAGTTTCTACATGTTGGAATTTCACCCTTCATATGTTGGACCAATTATGCGAACAGATAAAAGCCATCACCAATTTCTTGATGAGAGGGGGACTCCCCTGTGTAACTTCAATGTCAACCAGTGGCAGTTCATACGTAACACCTGTCGTTTTCTCAGGCCCTTTGAGGAAGCCACCTTATTAGTCAGTCGCCAGGATTATGGGATGAACAACGTCATTCCACATCTCATGGCCACATGAGCCCTGTGGGAGCTGAACTGGAGGAGGAGGGGAGGGGCAGAGTGGAACACAGTTTAGGTTTCACGGGATGGGCGGTTTTTCTAGTCATCTGACAGTAGAGGAGGAGCAGGAGCGGCTAGAGGAGCTAGAGAGTTATGGGGAAGGCGAGACAGAGGACCCAGACACACTGTGGCAGTATGCAGTCGAGATGGAGGAAGGGAGTCCCTCCAAGTCACTTGCACAAATGGCACGATACATGCTCGCTTTCTTGCGTAGTGACCGCCGAATTGTTACCATTCGGGAGCGGGATGACTTGTGGCTCTCCACCCTATTGGACCCTTGCTACCGGCACAAAATGGGGGCCTTTTTTACACCCACTGAGAGGGAGGGCAATCTGACCTTCTAAAGAGACATCCTATGTAGTCAGTTGGCCAATGCCTATCTGTGCCATCGTCCATCCTCTTGCAGGTCTTATTCGGGGGCCCTCTGTGTTCCCTTTCCACTGCCATGGCTGCTGGGGAGGGGTGGGGTGACAGGAGCAGTAGCAGCTCTATCAGTAGCAGGCTGAGTCTACAGTCGCTGATGAGTAGCTTTCTTGAAACTTTCTTGAAGCATAGTGAAGCAACTCAGCAGCAGCAGGTACACCTGGAGCAGGACATGAACCAGCAGGTGGTGGCATACCTTGACATGACCATTAACACACCTTGAAGTTTTGCTGGACATCTGGGCAACCAAACTTGATTTGTGGCTCCAACTAGCAGAGTTTGAACTGGAAAAGATGGCTTGCACAGTCAGTAGCGTGCCATCAGAGCAGGTGTTTAGTGTAGTGGGGGCCATAGTAACCCCAAGGAGAACTCGTCTGTCCATGAAAAAATGTGGAGAGACTGACCTTTGTGAAGATGAATCAGGCATGGATCAGCCAGGATTTCCACCCACCAATGCCTGATGCATCAGAGTAGATTGACCATGGTGCCACACCAACACTTCACAAAAATGGATAGTGGCAAACAGATTTAAGGTCCTGCTCCTCAGTTACAGATATTATTAGGCATTATTAATTCACTTCTTGGCAAGTGTTGCTCACCCTAAAAAGGGTGGCCCCACACAGGGTCCTCTCCCTATTTCCATCTACAGACACTTCCATTTCACAGGGTTTTAGTTGGAAATAGGGAGAGTTTCCTGTGTGGGGCTGCCCATTTTCGGGCGAGTAACACTTGCCAAGAAGGGAATTAATAGGGCGAGAGTAGTTTTTTACAGGGGAATTTTTTACCCCATCTGCTACAATGGACAGTACATTGTTCCCTTCCACCTTTTCGAGGAAAGTGTTACTCGTCTTAACACAGGAACCAATCCCTATTTCCACCTAAAAACCCTGGGAAATGGCAGTGTTTGCAGGTGGAACTAGGGAGAGGTTACTGCGTGGGGCCACCCTTTTTAGGGCGAGTAACACTTGCCAAGAAGGAAAATAATAATGTGAGAGTAGGGCCTTACAGGGGAAGTTTTTACCCCTACTGGTTACAATGGACCATACGTTGTTCCCTTCCACCTTTTAGAGGTCTTTGAATCACATCAATACTTGGTGGTGTAGGTGGCACATGGTGTTTTTTGCACACCTTTCCTTTTGTTTTATAAAAAAATAATAATAATTGGGTACATGTATTTTATCCTAAGAATATTATTAAAAGTTAAGTTTTACATAATGGATATCCTCAATACTTGCGTGCACACTAACACTTTTACAAAAGAGACCGTTTTCTTCTGCCTGCTTGCCTCAGCTACTATTCTGATCCTGCCACCCACCTAATGCCACACATCTGATGCCAAGTTCTCCTTTTTTTTACCCACCTTCCTCACCAGGTGCTGGTATTGCCACCCACCACCCACTATGTCACTGGGTCACTTTCAGGACTCCTGATGCTGCTAATGCCACCTCCAGGCTGTCTAATACTGCAAAAAAAAAAAAAAGATAGTGCCTAAAACGTAGCTTTTATTAAAGTGTCTTTTAACAAACATCCAAACCCTGAACTCATCACCACATAAAAGAGTAATAATTATCAGTATTATTGCAGGCTTAACAGAACGAACCTGAGTCTGTATAACCCGGGGTTTATGAATATCGGTGTTGCGTTATTGTACGTCCAATAATGGACGAAATTGGCTATTATCCACACCCTCCAGGCTTTGTCATTCACCCACTATATGGTCTTCTCATGCTGCCGCCAATTCCAGGCTGTGTCATTCAGCCACTATATGGTCTCCTCATGCTTCCAATACCACCAGGCTGTGTCACTGTACCGCCATGTGGTCTCCCCATGCCGCAGGCACATTAAATAAAACTTTTTAGGTTCATCTATTTGAAATCTTCAATTTAAATGTAAAAAAACATCTTTAATCTTTTCAATTGTGAGGCCCTATGGTCTCGCTGTTGCTACCTACAGGCTGGGTCATTCAACCACTATATGGTCTCCTAATGCTGCCGCCACCTCCATGCTTTGTTATTCAGCCACTACATGGTCTCCTCATGCTGCAACCAACTCCAGGCTGTGTCATTCAGCCACTATATGGTCTCTTCTTGCTGCTGCCAACTACAGGCTGTATCATTCAGCCACTTCATGGTCTCCTCATGCGTCCGATACCTCAAGGCTGTGTCACTGTGTCCATAAACTTGTATTTATAAATAGTTACATTATAGAGTTTATCCAGTCTTATAAAATCAATGACATATCCATCATTATATCAGCTGTATCACTGATCAGCTGTTTGAAGAAGTAGTGGTGCTCTTGCTAGTACCACATCCCCTTTAATGTTTACCAGTGCTCACACTTGCAAAGCAGTACTTTTAACAAGGATGGTGCAAGATACTGCAGCCTTTTCCAGTTCACCTAAACAGGTGTTTCAGGCACAAGCACTGTTAACGTTGAAAAGTCTGCAGTGATCACTTAAACAGCATTGCCCTTCAAACAGCTGATGGGGATGGATTTTTATAAATTTTATAAAGCTTCATAATCTCTTTAAAATGCAGTGAAACAATATGGTTATGTAAATCTTTGTCCACAGTAACAATTAAAAAAAAAGTTTTCCATTGGTGTACCCCCATCTGTCACAAGAGACGGATACCATCTAACAACTAACAGTGAACATCAGATTGCAGACAAGTAAGTCTCCCAGTGGACAAGACTTTACAGCTGTTTTTTCTGGGTTAAGGAGTCATTTGTGGTAAATATAGTGATTTACATGTTAAAGATCACATATATTATCAAATGGAGGAAAGTTGTTTGAAACAATAGCAATTTTAAAAGAAATCACCAAACAACATCTTTAACTGGTGCAGCACTCAATTAGAAGAGATCAATGCTTTAGGTAAACACTGCATTGTCATTTGCATTCAAATCCATTTGGTTAATATGAAGAATTAATCTGACAGCAAAGACAAAAGGCGTTTATTTATTACCTAGCATGACATATACTAAGAATGTAATTCTCAAGACCCTTGATAAATAAGGTTTCATGTAAGGTTTCACTTGTTCTAGCTGGTTCAAATAAATGGGATAAAGGGTATTGTGGTGCCTTGGGGGGTGTATGGCAGTCGGGGTGTTGCTATGCTGTATATCAAGGGTGTAATTAACTCTTGTCAGTCGTGACACCTGGGTGAGGGTCAATACTGTGATGCTTGGCCTATCGCCACCCTTCCAGAAGCTTTGCTAAAAACTGTCAGAAACCTTAATGAGTATTTTCTGTAACAGGGATAACAGGAACAGTCCATATAACAGAGTCTATGTACAGCTTAAGCAAGCGAAGATTGACATGTGGTTGGGACTTTGTAAGTTCTTTTAGCTTAAGAGGATTGGTTAGCATAGATCCGTTGGATTTAGGGGTTTGTTTAGGTCCAGTGATCCTGCTAGCATTAGCGGGGAAGTTGTAAGAACTCACTGTTTAGTTTCAGGCCGAGGCCGGCAGGCTTTGGCCCAGTAGTTGTTGTTGTAAGTTGCGCAGATCTTGCCTCTTCAACGATCTGGAACCCAAGAGAGAGACTATTGGCTGCAGCTCCCTTATAAGGGCAGGGCTGGCCGTTTTTGGATTGTTCCATACCATCTGCAATCAGCTTCACAAAATGTTATGGGTAATCGCATGACCCATGAACCTCCAAAGGTCCTTTTACCTACCATAAAGTACCAACCCGAGTCACATGGCCTAAGGCCCTGTGACGCTATGAAGGTAAGCATACATATATACAGCATTTACATGTAATTTAATAGAATATTAACTATCTGAGGGGTGACTAGTGGATGACTAGGGAAGCGGACCCTCACAGTTCCTAGGAACTCTAACTTTGGGAACCTCCAACCAAGGTACAGTATGCAATATGGTACCGGGACACCACAAACCCCCTTACTTAAAACAAGTTATTATTATCACATTATATACACATATTATATACATTATATACATCCTGAATTTTTTTTTCTATTTTCTCACTAGACATTTTAACTAGCATGTCTATGTCTATATAGCTTGAAAAATGTCTAGATAGCTTTAAAAATGTCTAGAAAGCTTAAAAATGTCTACAAAGCTTGAAGAATGTCTAGAGAGCTTTAAAAAATGTCTAGAAAGCTTCAAAATGTTTAGAAAGCTTTAATATGTCTAGTGAGATAATGCTAGTTCTCATAAGAAACCAGTGATCGATGATTCTGCCGCTTGACTGCTCATGCCTGGATCTCATGCTGTCCTGTAAGCTGTTCGGGATGCCGCGATTTCGCCGCGGCTATCCCGAACAGCCCACTGAGCTAACCGGCATGATTTCAGTTTCACTTTAGACGTGGCGTTCAACTTTGAAAGCCGCGTAAAAGGGTTAATAGCACGCGGCACTGCGATCAATGCCACGCGCTATTAGCCACGGGTCCCGGCGTTATAGATCGGGAGCGGACACATGACGTTCCAGTAAGTCATGTGTCCTTAAGGGGTTAAAAGTTGTTTCAAGGGGACTAATACCTGGACTGTGGCGTGCTGGAGGGGGATCCATGTTAAAACTCCCATGGAAAATTATATAGTTCATGCAGAGTCTGGTTTTAATTAAATAAAGGGCATAAATCACCTATTATTCCTAAATTCTTTGGAATAACGTGCTTTAGCCCCCATTAGGCAGCACATAGAGCCCCCCTTTAGGCATCACATAGTTAAATCCCCCCTTTAGGCAGCACATAGTTAGATCCCCCATTCAGGCAGCACATAGATTCCCCCATATTAGGCAGCACATAGTTAGAGCCCCCCTTTAGGCAGCACATAGTGGGATTTGAACCCAAAGCCCCAGCGCTGCAAGGCAGCAGTGCTAACCTCTGAGCCACCATGCTACCCTTACAATACATCTAATAGGCACGGTTGCTAAAATGGACAGAGATGTCAGCAGAGAGTACCAGAAAAATTAGGCATGTACACATGGCTCAAACATTTGGTATTGTTGCAGCCGCACCTGTAGCAGTGCCCAGAAAAATTGTGGCAGCATAAAAGTGCAGCACCAGAGGCCAGAAAAATTAGGCATGTACACATGGCTGAAAAATATCCAAGAGTCCAGAAAACTCTATAATGCAGGACGGAGAAACAGACAAAGAAATAATTTTCTAAATAAAATTTGTCATCAAATAAAGAAACAGAGTTCTTCCCTCTCTGTATTTTACTTTTGAAAATTTAAGTTAAAAAAATCATACGCAACAAGCGTTCCTTTGTGTAATGGTTAGTACTCTTGAAAATTCAAGTTTAAATTATCATAAAGTCCAGAAGACTCTTTAATGCAGGACGGTGAAAAACATGTTTCGCCGCTGGATATCTGACAAGTGCGCCATGGCCGTGTAGGAACATCTGAAATGGCCACACACCTTCCTGGACTGCTTCAGGACATCCTGTAAGCCTGAGTACTTGAGCACAAAGCATTGTACAATCAGATTACACACATGTGCCATGCATGGCACTTGTGTCAACTTGCCCAACCTCAATGCCGCCACCGAATTTGTTCCGTTGTCACAAACCACCTTGCCGATCCCCAGTTGGTGCGGGGTCAGCCACTGGTCCACCTGTGCGTTCAGGGCCGACAGGAGCGCTGGTGCGGTGTGACTGTCCGCTTTGAGGCAAGTCAACCCCAAGATGGCGTGACACTGCCGTATCCGGGGTGTGGAATAGCACTTGGGGAGTTGGGGGGGGGGGGTGCCGGTGATGTGGAGCAAGATGCAGCAGTGGAAGAGGACTCGACCGAGGATGTTAGGGAAGAGGATGGAGTAGGAGGAGTAGAGGAGGTGGCAGCAGGCCTGCCTGCAAGTCGTGGCAGTGTCACCAACTCCTCTGCAGAGCCACGCATTCCATGCTTGGCAGCCGTCACCAGGTTTACCCAATGCGCAGTGTAGGTGATATACCTGCCCTGACCATGCTTTGCAGACCAAGTATCAGTGGTCAGATAGACCCTTGCCCCTACACTGTGTGCCAGACATGCCATAATTTCCTTTTGCACAATGGAGTAAAGGTTGGGGATTGCCTTTTGTGCAAAAAATATTTTGGCCGGGTACCTTCCACTGCGTTGTCCCAATGGCTAAAAATTTTTTAAAGGCCTCAGACTCCACCAGCTTGTATGGTAAAAGCCGGCTGGCTAGCAGTTCTGACAAGCCAGCTGTCAGACGCCGGGCTAGAGATTGACTTTGAGACATTGGCTTCTTGCGCTCAAACATCTCCTTGACAGACACCTGACTGTGGGCAGATGAGCAGGAACTGCTTCGGCGAGAGACGGAGAGGCGGATGGCTGAGAGGGGGCAAGGAGGGCAGCAGTGGTTGACCTGGCTGAAGATGCTTGACCAGGAGGAGGATGGCGGCTTTGACTTTGTGATCTGCTTGTACTGACGTGTTGATCCCATAGGCATTTGTGTTGTGACATCATGTGCCTTCGCAAAGCAGTTGTGCCTAAGTGGGTGTTGGACTTCCCACAACTCAGTTTCTTCTAGCACAGGTTGCAAATGGCCTTGCTGTTGTCAGAGGCAGACACACAAAAATGCCACACTGCTGAGCTCTGCGATGACGGCATTCTGGTGGTGGCAACAGCATGCGTTGATTGGCGTCCCGTCTGGCTGACCCCGGGTGCCGATGCATGCTGTCTGACTGTGCCACTAGCAAATTGCGACGACCTCCCCCTGCTCCCAACTCGTCTCCTCCTCCTCTCTGTCTCCCCATCTGAACTTTCCCCCTCTTCTTCTCTTCTAGCGGGTACCCACATGGCATCCACGGACACATCGTCATCACCAACACCTTCACCGCTATCTGACACCTCAAGAAAGGAAGCAGCAGCGGGTACAACATCATCATTACACCATACGTCCATGTGTGTAATGCTGCCTGACTGAGAAATATCCCTGTTAACTACATCCTCTGGCAATAATGGTTGTGCGTCACTCATGTCTTCAAACTGATGTGTAAATAACTCCTCTGACGGATCAAGTAAAGCTGCTCTGGTGCTAGTGTTGGTGGTGGCGGCAGGCGGGCAAGTGGTAGCATGAGAGGTGCCCGAAGCTAAGCTAGAGGAGAAGGATGGTGCGTCAAGGTTCCGAGCGGAAGCTGTAGTAGATTGAGTGTCTTGTGATAGCCAGTCAACTGAGTCCTCAGAACTTTGGGGGTTCAAGGTACGTGGCCTCTGAACACTGGCCATTCTAGGGCCAAAGGGAATCCCAGCACCACGACGGCCCCTGCGGAGTAGCCTTCCTCTGCCTGTCATCTTTTTGGTTAAATTTGCACACGTGTCACACCAAATGTGATTTGCACTAGGATGACACAATTTGCCCTGCAGGAAAAAAAAAACTGGCAACTGTGACATGAACTGACAGTGACGACTGGTTTTATTTAACAGCCAAAAAAGTTTTTTTGTTTTTATTTGCACAACTGTCACACCTAATGTGATTTGCACTAGGGTGACACAATTTGCCCTGCAGGCAAAAAAACTGGCAAATGTGACGTGAACTGACAGTGACGACTGGTTTTATTTAACAGCCAAAAAGGGTATTTTCTTTTAAATTTGCACAACTGTCACACCAAAACTGTCAACTGTGACGTGAACTGACAGTGACAACTGGTTTTATTTAACAGCCAAAAAAGGTATTTTTTTTTTATTTGCACTACTGTCACACCTAATGTGATTTGCACTAGGGTGACACAATTTGCCCTGCAGGCAAAAACAATGGCAACTGTGACATGAACTGACAGTGACGACTGGTTTTATT